>NC_042631.1:15360912-15720236 GCF_901001135.1 Rhinatrema bivittatum
AGAAATAGTATTTTTTAACAGGGCTCGTGAATATCTGTATTTCTTTAATTTCAACCGGTAGACAATTTGGATCTCATTTTGCCTGGCTCTTGCATCATGAAGCCCTTTGCAAATTAAACATAAAAATATTTGTGCACCCTGAGAAAGCTAGTTATTTGTATTGTAATCCTGGCAGGACAAAACTGTTCCTGTGAGAAAAATGTGAGTAACCGATACCACGATAGCTTCTGTTTTGTGATGCTGGAATTCTGAAATGCACAAAAAGTTGTATAAAGTGAGGCTACCTGCGACGCTCATCATGAATTCATTAAGCCCTGCCTGTCATTGCCGAGAGAATTAATGTATGAGGATAAAGTATGATGTAGGCAAAATCTGAGAGATGAAATGGTTCTGTTGTGATAAAGTGATGGGAACGTTTGTTTATTTATTTGATTTATATGTGGCTTTGATCTCGGAGTTTAGAGGACTAGATCTGCCTCCTGAGAGGATTACTGTAATTAGTTATAGTAGAGTGCTTGGACTTCTGATTGGAAAAGTTAAGTTACTAAAGTGTAGTCATTTGCATAGCTTTGAGTCCTTTGATGTGCTTTGGCATTGGCACGTTTATTCAGCTTTCTCTACTGTACTTGAATGAGCATTTCTCAGCATAACTAGTATCACCAGGAGGAATACAGCCATATAGAAGTTTAAAAGCTTTTCTTTCCTCAACATCATGCATTGAGCTATAAGCTGCATGACTTAATAAATGCTAAATACTGTGTGAGTGATGTGACCTGCTCCACTGAATGGAAAGAAGCAGGAATTAACCACCGAGCTGACCTAACAATTAAAGGAAGAGCTTAGATAGATATCTCTTACATCTTGAAAACTAAGCATATTTCAGATGTGTTTAAATTATAATAGGTAAGTCTCTAGGATAATTAATTTAATAGCACAGTATTAATATTGCAGTTATTTTAGTTTGCTACTAAGTAAGTTTTGGCAAGTTCAAAGTTCTTGTATCTCTTTAGGCAATGCAAAGGTTAAATATTATTTCTCTGAGTGAGGACAGCTGCTGCATGTTCTTTCAAAAAATCTTTATAAAGGAATCCTGTTCGGTTGCACTACATGTCCTAAATGATAAATCCTACTGTCTATCTGCACAATGGGGCAAAACTTTAAACTTACGCGAGGGCGCAGATTTGTTCGCACAACCCGGCGCAAACAAATCTACGCCCGATTTTATAACATGCACGAGCTGCCGCGAGCATAAGAACATAAGAAATTGCCATGCTGGGTCAGACCAAGGGTCCATCAAGCCCAGCATCCTGTTTCCAACAGAGGCCAACCCAGGCCACAAGAACCTGGCAAGTACCCAAACACTAAGAAGATCCCATGCTATTGATGCAATTAATAGCAGTGGCTATTCCCTAAGTCAGCTTGATTAATAGCAGTTAATGGACTTCTCCTCCAAGAACTTATCCAAACCTTTTTTGAACCCAGCTACACTAACTGCACTAACCACATCCTCTGGCAATGAATTCCAGAGCTTTATTGTGCGTTGAGTGAAAAAGAATTTTCTCCGATTAGTCTTAAATGTGCTACTTGCTAACTTCATGGAGTGCCCCCTAGTCCTTCTATTATTCGAAAGTGAAAATAACCGAGTCATATCTACTCGTTCAAGACCTCTCATGATCTTAAAGACCCTCTATCATATCCCCCCTCAGCCGTCTCTTCTCCAAACTGAACAGCCCTAACCTCTTCAGCCTTTCCTCATAGGGGAGCTGTTACATCCCCTTTATCATTTTGGTTGCCCTTCTCTGTACATGTTATAAAATCCAGGGTCGGCACGCACAGGGGGGTGCACAATTGTGCAACCTGCGCACGCCGAGCCGAGCAGCCTGCCTCCGTTCCCTCCGAGGCCGCTGCAGAATCGGAGCAGCCTTGCAAGGAACTTTTTTTTTATCCCCCCCACCTTTCCCTCCCTTCCCCTATCTAACCCACCTCCCAGTCCTAACTAAATCCCCCCCCCCCACCTTATTTCGTGGAGTTACGCCTGACTCTGGCAGGTGTAACTTGCGCGCGCCGCTGGCTCCCTGCCCCGGCACAGGCTGTTGTTCCGGAGCACTCGGCCCCGCCCCGGACACGCCCACGGACCGCCGCCACACCCTCGGACACGCCCCCAGCCAGCCCCTTATTCGAAGCCCCGGGACTTGCGCACGCAGGGGGAGGTAGGGGGAGGTTTTCGGGGGTTGCGCGCATATCTTACGCACACAACCCTTTGAAAATCTACCCCACTGTGTTCACCTTATTATAAAGACTTCTGGTTTTCCATTTAAAGCAAATTCTGATAGCCCCCTCCCTCACCAACATGAAAACATGGGTCTATCTGTTAATCTAAAAAACGCCATAATCCATCCACCTCCAGCAGTCACACCTAACTTCTGATAGTGGCCAGGCCACTCCCCGCTACTCTGCCCCACTCTCCTACTCTTTCATCACTGCTAATTTGACTGATAAAAGGGAAGTGTGGAGCAGTGTCTTGGACTACGTTGTCATCCTATGCACCCAAGGCGTGTCTGCTGCTTTGAACCAAACAGCACTACAGGGTTCCACGTGGCTCAAAGTGGCAAAAAGGATGTGGCCTAAGGCACCCTTGCTTACTCTCTCCATCCCACCCTCCTCTTTTCAGCCAGTCAGCAGCAATGACAGGTATCAGTGGAAGAAGGACTTGGGTATATGGGTGCTGAGGCTTTTGGAGGCCATTCCTGGGAGCTGTGAATGCTGGGACTGTTAGGAGGCTGTGTTGTCTCAAGTGACCAGTTATAATGTAAGCTGTTTGGGGCAAGGACCTATATCTTGTATATACTTTATTTTATAGAACACCATGCAATTAACTCTGATTTTAGACCTATTCCTGGTCATTGAGAGACTAACATAAAACACACCTATTAATCAAATTCAAAATTCTTAGATTTAAATATACCCATTCCTTAAACAGGTTTAAAAACTTATTCAACAAAAATGAAGATGCAGACAGAAACCCAACAAGAAGATGTGGGCTATACAGTCTCTTGCATTAATTGCCACGTGTATGGTTATTTTACTTGTTAATGAGAAGTTCTATGTTTGCATTTGGTATAAAGAGAACCTGGCTGTTGGAGAACAAGTCTGATCTCTGGAGGCCAGACATAGTAGAGCTGCAGCAGACAGAAGAGGAGACATTTTAGAGCAGTCCCAACTCGAGTCTAGCTGCCCTTGTGCTGCTTTGGAGGAGCAAGGTCACCTGGAGCCTTCGTGTGGCATGAAGTGATCCTGTAGCTTGGACTTGCCCTCCAGGTCAGGTTCTTAACCTTGTCTTTGGGACATGCCTAGCCAGTCAGGTTTTCAGGATATCCACAATGAACATGCATGAGAGAGATTTGCATGCATACAAATTAATACATATTCATTGTGGATATCTTAGAAATCTGACTGGCTAGGTGTGTTTTGAGGACAGAGTTGAGAACCCCTACACCAGGTGATGCCATGTCACCTCTCACCGAGGATGTCTCCAAGGGTATGAGCCCAGGAGGGAAGGGTTAGGATTGCTTTTGTAGCTTGCTATTCAGTCATTAGGAATGTAGATAACTGGCTGGCTACTGGATCTGAGACTCATTTGGTTATATGCCGGGTATGAAGGTACAATGTAGGCCTGTTATAATGCAGCTCAGTATAATGAAAATTGCTTATAACACAGTCATACACTTTCATTATAGAGCTTAATATTCAGTGTCACTTAGCTGGATAAGTCCATACTTATGCAGTTAAATGGTGCTGAATATCGACCTCTTTAAACTTGATATAATGCAGGCTATCTTAAAATGTGGAACACATTTTTGGACCCTATTGTTTGTTATATCGGGTCTAAAGTGTAGTGGTCATTACACTTCACCTAGATAGGATTTTAGAGAGTACTGGGAAGGAGCCGGCTGTCATGGTACACGTGGGTCCCAATGACATAGGAAGGTGTAGGAAAGAGGTTCTGGAGGATAAATGTAAGCTTTTATGTAGAAAATTGAAATCCAGAACCTCCAGTTTCATTCTCGGAAATGCTTCCTATTCCAGACCCCAGAGGCAGGCTGGGTTCCAGAATCTCAGTGTATGGAAGCGACAGTGGTACAGGGAAGAGGGTTTTAGATTTGTTAAGAACTGGGAAACAGAGAGCATATTCTGATATAATGGATTCCATCTTAACTGGGATGGAACAAGGCTGCAGACACTATTATTTATAAAGTAGCTAGAACTAAATTAGTCTGTGGGAGAATGCTGTTAGTCACTCAAAAGCATATGGTTCAGAGGGAGATATTTTCCAAGAATACTGTCAAAACAGGGAAGTTAGAATATCCTGGTAGAGAAGTTATGTTAAGGCTGAAGTAGCCCAGATGGATGTAAAAAAAAGAGCCCACAGATGTGAATGACTCTACACTACCTATATCTTCTGCTAATAAACAGGTTGTGAATACAAATACATATAGAAATTCAAATTTTAAAAAACCATACTTTAAAAGGTGCAGCTACAAAGGTTAAGACATGGAGATTTTAATTACCCCACTATTGACTGGATCAGTGTCTCATCATGCCATTCTAGAGAGGTTTAGTTTTATAATGCCGTAAATGATTGTTTCCTGGAAGGATAATGACTTTAGATTTAGTCCTCAGTGGAGTACAAGGGGTTATGTGGTGGGGCTGCTTAGCAATAGCAATCATAATGCAATCAAATTTGAAATAATTACTGGGGAGAGAACATTAAGCAAAACTACTGTAGTAGCATATAACTTTAAAATGGAGACTATGATTAAATGAGGAAATTAGTTAGAAAAAAAACATTAAAAGGAATAGAGATGAGATGTGGACATTGTCTAAAACTTCCATTTTAGAAGCCCAGATAAAATGTTTTTCATGCATTAAAAAAGGTTGAAGAGACTGCTGTGATACCTGTGATTTCTTTTTAGAATGTATTTATTTATTTATTATTTCTTCGCTCTCATAGACTGCTCTTTCAAAGGAGTCTTTGGTTGGAGCAGTTTACAATAAATAAATCCAGATACAAACAACATTAAATAACATTAAAACTGCAATAATCATCTAATAAAAATAACTAAAAAAAATTAAATTAAGTAAAATATAAAAAGATTCAAACCTAGCAGAGGAGTATACCAACGTATGAGTAATGTCTCTCTCTAATGGCTAGAATGGAAAAAGCCAGCATTTCACCTTTTTGTGAAATAGCAAATAGTTTACCTCCAATCTCAATTCCCTTGGTGCTAAGTTCCTGAATTCCAGAAAAAATAGTAAACAGAATGTTAGGAATTATTAGGAAAGGAATGGAGAATGAAACAGAGAATGTCAAAATCCCTCTGTGTCACTCCATGTTGAGACCACACATAGGGGTAGATTTTAAAAGCCCTGCGCGCATGTAAATCCTGCCGGATTTACATGCGCCGGCGCAGCATGCACAAAGCCCCGGGACACGCGTAAGTCCCGGAGCTTCGTAAAAGGGGCGGGAGAGGGAGTGTCCGGGGGGCATGTCGGCAGGCTGGGGGTGTGTCCGGGGGCATGTCAGGGAGCAGTCTGGGGCGGGTCCGGGGGCGGGCTGGGAGGGCGGTCCCGAGTCCCCCGGCGCTGTGGCCTGTGCCGGGGGATGCCGAGGCAGCGCGCGCAAGTTACGCCTGCCTCAAGCAGGCGTAACTTGCACAACAAAGGTAGGGGGGTGAGTTAGAGAGGGGAAGGTGGGGGGACGCAGAAGGAAAGTTCCCTCTGAGGCCGCTCCGATTTCGGAGCGGCCTCGGAGGGAACGGAGGCCGGCTGCGCGGCTCGGCGCGCGCAAGCTGCCAATTTTGCGCAGCCTTGCGCGCGCCGACCCTGGATTTTATAAGATACGCGCAGCTATGCGCGTATCTTATAAAATCCGGCGTACTTTTGTTTGCGCTGGTTGCGCGAACAAAAGTACGAGCGCGCGTACTTTTTTAAGATATACCTCAGCGAGTATTGTGTGCAGTTCTGGTCACCGCATCTCAAAAAAAATGTAGTTGAACTGGGAAAGGTACAGAGTAGGGTGACCAAAATGATTAAAGGGAATAGAGTGGCTGCGCTATGAGGAAAAGCTAAAGAGGTTAGAATTCTTCAGCTTGCAGAAGAGATGAGGGTATGTTAGAGGTGCCTTAAAATCATTAATGAAATAGAAGGATAAATGTAAATCTGTTATTTACTCTTTCAAAAAATACAAAGGCTCTGGGATATACTATGAAGTATGTGGTAAAGGCAGCTGGTGTAACTGGGTTTAAAAAAGGTTTGGACAAGTTTCTGGAGGAGAAGTCAACAAACCGTTATTACCTGGGTAGACTTATCTCTGGTATTAGCAGCATGGGATCTATGTACTGTTTGGAATCCTGGATTGGCCACTATTGGAAACAGAATACTGGGATGGATGAACCCTTGATCTGACCCAGTATGACAAGTCTTATGTTTTTATGTAGCACGGAAATAATGCAGCACAGTGCAAGATCCAGGCCGCTTCAGTTAAACCAGTTATATCAATCTTCTATGCACTTAACACAGATAGATAGACTTCGCAATACCAAATATGGCAATCAGTTAAGATCCTTGGATCAGTGCTTTACAGTAACATTGATATCATCTACTGATATCTCTTTCTTTTAAAAGCTTTATCAGTTTCTTTTGAAGCTATTTAGTAAATTTAACTACCTCCTTTGACATGCTTTAAATAAAAGAATCCCTTGTTCCGAAGTTGATGACATCTATTTCTCCGTAATCTTAGAAAGAGCTTCCTAGTTTTGTATTTTGCTCTTGGGGTAAAAGGATCACTGAAAACATCCCTGTGAGGCTCATTAGTTATACAGGCTAATTAAATCCTCCCTCTGCTTCTTTTCTCTACGGGCAGTCTATCTGCATATGTAACTTCTGTGTCCCCTGTATAAATTTTGTGGCCCTTCTTTTTACTTTTATAACATTTGCACATCCTTTTTCAGGTTGCATGCCCAAATTTTGCCTAATATGGGCTTTAAAGCGTGGAAGGATGATCTCCTTGTTGTTTTCCCCCCCTGTGTAATTCACACCAATATGCGCTCTGCTTTGGTTGCTGCTGCTTGGTTTGTTTGCAGTATATTATCTTCTAGTGTACCCGGATCATTTTCTTGGTTAGTATGAGCAAATATTGCATCGCTCCAAGTATATTGCCCTTGCCTATTGTTGTTCCCCAGATACTTTTGACCACATTAAATCTCATTGTCTACTTGTCTTTTATTTGTTTTTAATTTTAATGCTCATTAAAAGTGAGTGACAGCTTTGGAAACTGAAGTCTTTCATTTATCCACAGAGTAAATACAGCACTGGCAGTGCAGGATGGGCTTCCCAAAATGCACTGCCAATGTACCTCAGTTCTGCTCTGGAAAGACCAACGCTGAGGAGAGAAAGTATGATTGTTTATGATATGTCTATGCAGTCTTTGATCTTTCTGCAATGGTGGTGCCAATTAGTTCAAATTGTGATGATGGTTTTGATGATATGGGTCCTTGCCAACTGGGTACTGGACTGAAACCACCAATTTATTTCATAGAAAACTATTGTAAGGTCCCTACCAACCTAAATCAGGTTGGAATTGATGACCTGAAGCTGCCACACCAAAAGAAGCAGGAGGAAACTGCCAGACCAAGAAAATAAAAAGAATTGGGTATGCAAGGGAGATGGGTAGATTATTATGTCAAACCATGGAACTGCTGTTATTAAGGAACCCTAATTAGTCCATTTCATTTTCTTTAATAACAAGCAGCCAGCCTTAGTAAAATTACACAGATAGGGATTGCCAAACTTAAGGATGTCTGCAAGGACATCCACAAATTAGTAGTGGATCAGGAGAGATTAGAAAGCACCAAAAATGCAACCAACTGAACCAGAATTAAAGACTTGTAAGCTTGATATCGTGCAGATAGAAGATTTGAAAAGTTCTTGAGCAGGTCAGATAATGAACCTAAGAGATCAACCATCTGTGGGCAGTCAAAACCAAACAATACATGTTAGGAATAACCATGAAGCCCAGAAGAAGAGATCTGTAATTATATATATATGCATATATATATATATATATATAGAGAGAGAGAGAGAGAGAAAGTTGTATAACAAGAACAAGGCAATTGAAAAGGAAGGGCAGACTGAGGAAGAAAATGAGAATCATAATCTATTGGATAAGTTTTATCTCTGAGCCCATATAACAAACTTGGAGTAACTGATGAGCTGAGACAGACTTTGAGTAAAGGTTGAATTCCATATATATCCACTACTAGAGGACTGAAAGATAGCTTATAGCTGTATCCCTGCTACAGGCTAATCTTAAGGATATATGAGCACAGTATCATAGAGAAACAGAGAGGGCACAAGACTGGAAGAGTTCTCCATGCATGACTGCTTTGTGAACTAGTCAATATGGGAATCATAGACATAGCCCAATGGGAATGTGATTTCTGAGAGAGAATTGCCAAAGATATCATTTTTATTACCTAGCTCTAACGGGAGAAAGGATATGAATTCCATTGCCCCTATGTAACCTCTGAAGAGACTAGTCATGATAGCTTTGCCTAAGAGAACACACTTCTGTGATCACACACTGAAACATGAGCATAAAGTATGACTACTATGAGGTTTATGATATTCTCCCGGAAACAGCAGAGGGGAAGAAAATGACTATTATAATGTGATTCATTGTCACAAGTATGTGACACAAAGAGCACAGTCACTACAACACAGCATGAAGGGTATAGTCATAAATATACGACCTCATGGAAAATGTCCGTCATGTAATGCTGTATGGTAGATGATGTGATGCAAAAGCCAATCTCCGTGACCTTTCCAATAGAAATAACCACTAAGCTTCATGGGATGAACTCATAGTATAACTGAGAATGTACAACCAGTATGAACTAGCCAAGAGATATGACTTATATTGAAATATCCAGGTGGATTTACGCGTGTAAGTCCCAGGGCTTGAAAAAATGGGCGGGGCATGGGCGGGGCCGGAGGCCACTCCACTGCCGCTGGGCTGTGGGATTGTGCGCCTCTGGCAGGCATAACTTCTGAAATAAAGGTACCGGGGGGGGGGGGGTTGGGCTGGGGGGTGGGACAGATAGGGGAAGGAAGGAGAAGGTGGGGGGGAGGAAAGTTCCCTCCAAGGCCGCTCCGATTTCGGCCTCGGAGGGAATGGGAAAAGCCAGCTGGTCTCCCCGAGGGCTCAGCGCGTGCCGACCCCTGATTTTATAACATGCGCGCGGCATGTTATAAAATCAGGCGTACATTTGTGCGCACAGATTTTAAAATCCGGCCCTTAAGCTCTAGAATTCATTGCCAGAAGATGTGGTTAAGGCAGTTAGTGTAGCTGAGATTTAAAAAGGTTTGGACAAATTCCTAGAGGAGAAATCCATGAACTTCTATTAATCAAGCTGATTTAAGGAATAACCACTGCTTATTACTGGTATTAGTAGCATGGGATCTATTTAATGTTTAGGTACCTGCCAGGTACTTGTGACCTGGATTAGCCACAGTTGAGAAACAGGATGCTGGGCTTGATGAACCCTCAGTCTGACCCAATATGGCAACTTCTTTTGTTCTTATATGAATATCCTTGCAGACTAGTGCCATATACATAGAGAATAGATTATGCACTTGAACATGGTTTCATGCTATGAAAAACATATACGATATACATTAGTGCTTACAAATGTAAGCATACAAATGTTTGATTGATTTTTCAAGGCCTAATGTGTTCCTGTTCCTGGGTATGTGAAACAACTGATTGATTCCCATTCTTCCAATACCAGCTGAACCCTTAAAGTAAAACTTGGAACTTCAGATCATCGACACAGTATCTACAGAGCCTTTAAAATATCTGTTGGGGCAATGTTTGTATTAGAAATCTGAAAAATGGAATTATTTCTCCTCTCCTTTCTTCACTCATTCACTTTCTCAACTGCCCCTTTCTGAATTTTGTTTGAAAAAGAAAAACATTGGAACTGTGTATAGCACACACCTGACTTACATATGTAGAACAGTCTTAAGCCTTTATAATTCAGAAATATGCAAAATATAATATGTTTAAATGGAAACATATGTTTTATGCATATGTAGAGAGATGCAATGTAACACTTTCTAAAATTCCAGCAATTCCAAGCACTTTCATGGTGCTGGTTCAGGTTGCTATGGCAGTCCCCTGTGGCTCTTTTGACTTCGGTGGAGATGGTTTTGGGTTTATATTTTGGTTCTGAGATTTGCAGGGCTGTAATGCTTTGCATAGATGGATTTGTAGTCCTGCTTTTCTCAGGGGAATCACAACTACAAGCCCCACATGCAATGGAACAAAAGCAAGAGTGGTTAAACCTGAACCTGGAGGCATCTGGTCACTTGATCTTAAATTTAGTGGGCAATTTGCCTTACCATCTTTATACTTAAAATACATATGAAAAAATGTATTTGGGCTTGCAATATTTAAAATTCATCTTAGGGTGTGCTCTTACTTTGATTCGTTTTTAGTGATCAAGTACTGTAAATATTTTTTATATAAAAATTTTTTTATAATTTTAACTAATGGTGCTAGTTACAATAGGGAACAAAAGGCAAATATTTGAATTTACTACTTCATCACTGATGGATGTTCATTTAGTGACTTTTTTGTTAAATCGCCCCTTTCATATTATTTTATAGTTGAACAGCATTTTATGTGCTAAAAAATGGGAAGCCTGAAATAGAAGGTGGTATAATTACATGAGGGAAGAGAAGATTTTAAAAAGCTCTTAACTGTTTCATAGTACAGCAAACCCTTTATACCATGTCTTGGTTGTAGCAAAGTGAAACTTTATCCCCAAAGTAATTTGTGCATATTAAGTTTTATAGTTTCAAATTTTGAAAAAGCAAACTATAACAAAAAATGTTGATTTCCAGACCTTTCGTTATCAAGAAGGATGCCGGTACGTGGTATAGCAGTAATGCAATTCAATTCTTCATTCCATGTATAGTACAGTATGTAAAACGTATGCAAAGTATAACTGCCCACCCAATATTAATTGAATTTATTATGGGTTATTTTTAAAACTTAAGCACAACATGCTTGGAAGCAATCATATTAACAAGAATGTCACAAATTAGATGACACACTATGGTATCCAATTGGTATCTGTATGAGAACTAAGGGCGTGGGCATGACCTGTACACACTTGTGCAGTACCTATGTTAAGTGACCTGGATTTGGACTGGCAAGATGGTACAGCAACCTTTAAATTGGAACAATGATAGGAATAGTACATTGGGATATCCTGCTCTGCAGCTGTGAGCACCTGCACAGCAGGTTTATCGCTAGCTGTTTCTGTTACTGTTTCTATGGATATGGAGCACATGCTGTGATAATATTTTTCCATAGCTTCTCTAAAATATGTTTATCTATTTGTATTGTTCCCTGTAATTACTGATGATCTTTTCCCAAATCACGTTTCATGTCCTTGCACTCTTGAGTTCATCAGATCTTTAATTCACAAATAGCCTGTGTGCCATATCTCCGCTCAGTGTAATTGGAAAATATTGCAGTACCAGTATACTTTTGGAGAGAGATGACATGCATACTGGTGATTTATTTTCCTGAATAATTATATAGAAAACAATTTCCAACATGTTATATATTGGAAAAATGAAGTATTTATAAAGAAAACACATCTCCTAACTCACAAGATGACCTGAATGACATGCAAAACTAAATGTGGAAAAACTAGCATGATAACTTTTCTCTAGATCACATATTTAAAAAGATAATGTTTTTTTTTTTCTTTTTTTTTTCTTTCCCTCTTCTGAAAACCTCCTACTCTAGCGCCTACATTTGCCACCAGACCTGTCAGACAGAGCGAGTCGCTCAAGCAAACGGGATCTGTCAGAATGTGCCAAGGTGCTGAGTGCAGGATGTGCTGCTATGACCGGAGGCAGGAAACACCTGGACTTCTAGTGATTTCTATTTAGCAGTTTCACTCAGATTTATATTACACTCTAATTATGACTATTAATAACTTATGTAAATATTATGCTTAACGATATGACCCAATAATCCTCCAAAATGAAGATGGTTTCGTGTTTTTTATTGTAATTTTATATACGTGTTTTTGACAGAACTTTTGAAAAATAATATGCAAGTGCTTCATTTTCAAGGTGTTTCTATGAAAAATTATTCACAATTATGCTAATTGTATCACTCCAGATACCTGATTTTATCTGTTCATTTCTGAGATGAAGAGAATTAGTAAACAATACATATACATGAAGTGTTGGTATTCAGGGTAGTATAAGATCTATCTTTGAATCATATATAACAATGTAAATAATCATTAATTAGTTTGGTATTTAAATTAGAAAAATGTGCTGATGTCATAGTAATAGGACTGGCATCAGAAAAAGACCAAATGATCCATCCAGACTGCCCAGCAAGTTTCTTATGGTAGTAACTGCCACTCTGTGCAGGTTACCCTTGTGTTTCTGTTAAGAGTAGTAGCTGACACTCAATGCAGGTTACCCCCATGTTTCTGTTAAGGGTAGTAACTGCCGCTCTGTGCAGGGTTACCCCCAAGCCTTATATTTTAACATGGCAATATTTTTACTGGGTGAGGAGCCATCTTGAAAATTCAGACAATACTGCATGGCATGCTTTGCTTTTGGACTTGGCCATAGAAGCAGTCCTGTGCTTTTTCCCTTATGTCTGCATATCAGTACCCCAAACCGTAAAAGTCAGGGCTCAAGTTGGTTGTCATCTGAATCCAGTTCCCCTCCCTGTGCCATCAAACGCATCAAGAGTTATTGGTTAAGGGGAGTTATCCCCATACATACTGTTAAGGGTAGTAACCGCCACCCAGCAGGTTACCCCCATGCACTCTTTCCTTCATTTCCATCCTCTAGCCTTTAGGGATTCAGAGTGTTTATCCCATGCCCCTTTGAATTCTTTGACCATTTTTGTGTTCACCACCTCCTCTGAACGGGCATTCCAGGCATCCACCACCCTCTCCTTGAAGAAATATTTCCTGATGTTGGTTCTGAGTCGTCACCCCTGGAGTTTCATTTCGCGACCCCTACTTCTGCGCTTTCCTTTCCCACGGAAAAGGCATAATTATTGATTTGTCATGATCATGTGTATAAAATGCACAAGGTTGCATTTACACCAACAGTGCAAAGATCAAGTCAGTATTTCTCATGTGCAAGAATAATCCAAAGATGATGTTAAATACATGAACTTTCAGCACCACATCGATCCCTCTGACCTTTCTGTGTCCCATTAGGAGATGGGATCTGTGTGGTCATGATAACTCTACCTCTTTATTAGTAAACTCGCCTATACAGTAATTCAACAGTTCTCAAAGTGGGAACCAGACCTAACTTATTAGGGAAGGGCAAGCTCCTCCAGAGAGATTTTTAAAAATGTGTTTTTCCTAAAGTTTTGTACTTCATGGGGAATGCATCCAAGAAGGGCAATGTGAATTGTTAAACAAAACTACAAGGAAGAAAACCCCCAAATAATTTTAGAAGGGAGTTCAGTGGAGCTTTTAATCAGAATAATAACACTAGATATGAATTAGAAGGGAAAGAATTTAGACTTTTACTCTTGGATAAAGGAAATGCATGAGAGGGGACTGCACTAGAAGAATCGGGTTTGTTGGGCAGAGCCTAAGCCTCCAGCTAGCAATAATTGATCAAGAATGGGCCAGTCTTACACTTGCTGTCAACCTGAACTAAGGCGCCATTTTTGTTGTGCGTTAATGAATATTGTTAGCAAATATTTGCGGGGTGAGGGGACAGAATTACAATTGTACAAATAACATGCTGAGATGGGGAAGACGTTCTCTGGCAGTTCCAGATAAGCTTCAGAGCTCATTTGATGTCTTACCTCTTCTGAATGAGCCCCTCTCCTCACTGATGATGAAGATGATGAGCTTTTATCAAAACACACTAGACAAGGATTTCAGTGGGAAATGGTTCCCAGAGAAGAAAGTACATAAAATGCCTGATGCTGAAGGGTGAAGGTCATATCATCGCACAGTTAATCAATTAACACTAAAAAAAGTATTAATAAATATGGACTGAATAAGACGGTGATTGAAACTTTGAGTGCTGCAGAGCTGACTCTTCTTTTGTGCTGACAGTTTTGGCCATGGCAACCAGATGCAAAACAAGGCAAAGAGTTTGTAGTTGTTCCCTAACAACCAGCATGAAACGGCAGGTGATATAAAGCAGGTAACAAAACAGAACTTTAAAATAGTTTTAAACACAAGAAAGAAGTTAATCTGAGGCATAAACTTTTATTACAGATCACAGATGATTCAAGTCAGGTAGGAGAGAGGAAGGATGGAAATAATAAATATAAAATCTGTTTTATTGAACCCTGAATGGACTACATCAATCCCATTTGCATAGGAGCACAACCACCACCTCCCTTAACGTTTTGTTTTTACTGTGGCATCATCCAGGACACCACAGCACACGGGCTTTTTTTTTTCCAGCTAAGTTAAGATTTTTTTTCTTTGAACAAATTGGGAGCTACATTTCTTTACATTTTTCTTGCAGTAGAAGTTTTATTGATGTTTCTCTTTAGTGGGTTAAGAAATGTAAGCAGAGTACATCTGAAGTTTTTTTAAGAAATAATTATTTTGAAAATACACT
The DNA here is from genome assembly GCF_901001135.1 of Rhinatrema bivittatum. Taxonomy (NCBI): domain Eukaryota; kingdom Metazoa; phylum Chordata; class Amphibia; order Gymnophiona; family Rhinatrematidae; genus Rhinatrema; species Rhinatrema bivittatum. The sequence continues at coordinate 15,375,622 of NC_042631.1, forward strand.
AAGAGAGGGTGGGTGAAGTAAAGTTGCTGGCTTCAAAAGCTGCACTCAGTATAAATTTTAGTCTGATTTTCAGAACTGTTTAGTGACTGCCGCTGAAGTGATTAGTGGAAAAGATGTTTGGTCTTGTGATCTGGTTTGGCCAAAGCAGGTCTTCACTTCACAAGGTTTTCCGTTATCTATAACAGGCAAAGCATTGCATATTAAAATGAAAGTATTAGATAAACTTCCAGATTATGATTTACGACTATCTATGTGTTTATGTGCTGCTGGGGAATTGGAACACAGCAGTGCTACAGCCGATTCGATTATTCAGTTGTGATAACTCCAAGTTAATGGTATAGGACAGCAGCATTCAGATGATATAAAAAACAGAGAAACCTGTCTGCAGAAAAAGACCATATGGCCTATCTAGTCTGCCCAAGACACTCTGAATTGCACTTAAACCAATGCTGCCCATTACAGCAACATTTGGAGTTAACATTTTGTTTAAAAATACTGTATATTGTTTCTGTTCCATTAGAACAAACCAATTACATAACGACTGGCACTTTGGACAGGAAATCCTGACACACTGGACGGGCAGGTTGGTCATTGTCTGCTGCCATGTACCATGTCACTGTGCTCTCTGTGCTCTTGGCTTCACCACTTCTCAACAATAACCAATAAGAATTCAACCTTTAGCTGCACAGACACACAGAGAAAATACATGGTATGTGTTTATCTTTGTTGTGTTGAGAAGTGAGTATTGCAAGAGATTTAAAAAAAAAAAAAATTCAGATTCATTTTCATCAGCATAAAGTCCTTATGTAGCTCCAGAGTAATCCAAAACAATTGAAGTCAGCACTATGAAATTATGTCAACAGATAAAATTCCCAAATGAAATTCAAGCTGACAGTTACATTAATGCTCAAGAAGCAGACGAGCGCATTGAAGCCTGCTATGCAGACGGAGCACAGAGTGCGGGTCTGAGAGGCAGAAAAGAAAGTGGAACCTCTGCCAGCTTTCAGCAGCAAAATTCTGCACAATATCACACTCCTGAATACCTGCACTAAATAAACACATTTAATTAGAAAACAGTTTGGCAACGCCACTGGTTCATAACAAACAGATAACTCTGAAAAAGAAACATGATTAGTGTTGTCTTGCATCTGGTCTTGTTTGCTGGCGAGATGAGCAACACAGCCAAAAAAAAAAACTGAAAACTTTGGCAGTGTTTATTATGGCTTTTTTTTTTTTTCTGAAATTGCATGCTATAAATGACGACATTATCTCCGCATTGTACAGTTTGTTAGAAGTGAAATTCAGTAAAGGGGGTTAAAAACGAAATGTTTTGTTATACAGTTTCTTTATCACAGCACTCAGGTTTTACCTTTTTTTTTTTTTTTCTTTCTTGACAACACTTAGTGTAAAACAAAGACCCAGCTTTTACAACTGTCTAACTAATATGATGAATGTCAATCAGTTTTAAAACTCCACTCTAGCATAAACACATACGGTATACAGCTTTTATTCTGAATTAGAGTAATTGAATCAGTGACAGTGATTGCCAAGATGTCAAATCTGTCCATCATATTCTGTCACTACCAGTTTATTATTTTGTGATCAACATCCAAGAGACTACTGTTTTGTCATCGGCTGTTCCATCAATGCTAACAATCGTTTTTTCTTTTATGTTTTTGTGATTGCTCTTTTTTTTTTTATTTCTAAAAACAAATACCATTTTTTCTTCCAAACAGAAGGGTTGTTTTTTTTTTTGTTTGTTTGGTTTTTTTTTTTTTTGCCAAATTCTGTTTGTTTCATGAAAATCAGGTCTCTGGTTCCAAGTAAATAAATGTAAAAGATCTTTAGTGAAGTAAAACTGTATTTGACCTTTACAGGAATGTTTCAGACTCACATACTGAAAGTTTTACAACAAACTTGAATATTTAAACTTTTGTAAATCTAATATTTTACTTCTCCCCCTGTGACTTTCTGTGCAAACACAGAATTGCTCTTCACCATGAAACAGTGACTCACTCATTATGTATTGTGAAGCCCTTTGCTGCTTCATTTTTATTGGCGGTACATGGTAAATTCATTGTTATGCTCAGGCTCGTGGACCCTTGGCCGACGAGAGGGTGGTAAACCTTTCGGAGGATCCCTAGGCTCTCTAGTCGGGTGGCGAGGCAGAACAGGAGGCGGGAGCAGCTGACCCTTGGCACTGGAGGCTGAGGCGAACACGGAGGCAATGAAGAGACGAGATGAGGCGCTGTGTCTTCACCACTGGTGGTCTGCGGTCCCCCCGGGAGGAGCCCGTAGGGACCCGGGCCGCCGGGACTTAGGTGGACCTAGGAAGGTCAGGGAAACGGTGCAAGGGCCAACTGGAGCTTCGCCCTGGAAGCCCGCGGTCCCCCCAGGAGGAGCCCGTAGGGACCCGGGCCGCTGGGACTTAGGCGGGCCCTTGGAGACGGTAGTCTTGGAGAAGTCCTAGGTCGAGTGCCAGAGGGTCGTCACTCACCAGTCCGAAGTTGTATGCCAGAGGATCACCACTTGCCAATCCTAAGTCAGGAACCAGAAAATCACCGTCAGCCAATCCGAAGTCAGGAACCAGAGAATCACTGTAAGCCAAGACGAAGCAGGAACCAGTCGCCAAGCTCAAGGAACTCACCGAGGCAAGCAGACTGGACAAAGCTCACAGGAGACGTTGCCAAGTCGAGGAGTGAGCAGAGGAAGCCTCCCTAAATACTTCCTCTGCTCTGGATCATTGGAAGCAGGTATCATTAAAGGGATCAGGTCCCTTTAAATCCAGCAGGGGGGCGTGGCCTCGTGCCTAAAGATGGCGGCGGCCATCTTGGATTTCCTCTGAGGAGGAAAGCTAGCAGAGCGCCGCGAGGGAGGAGCAGGGACGGCTCCCCAGCGGGCGGCCGGACTGCGGACCATCCCCGGGGTGATGGGCACCGGCCCCAGTGGAGGTAGGGGGCCGCGCACGTGGATGGCCACGGGACACAACATTCATATCTTGGAACTGGACAGTGCATTCATGTATAGCAAGGCCTGCTCAGAAGATAGATTTGCTTTAGCCATAAAATATTTGTTGATAATCAAAAGGGATCAGAAAGCTTAAATCAATAAGCAATAAACCTTCCATCGCTATGTAGGGAACTAAAGTAAGAAAGGTTTTGCATTTTAGGATGGGGACCCAAAAGCTAAAGTTAAGGATCTGGCAAAATTGATTCCAGAAAGTGCAAAAGGCCAAGTCTGAGCTTGCACAGTGTTTGGTGTGGAATTTTATTTTCTTGGAGAGAAGTTAGAGGAAGCTAAAGCTTTAGGAAAAAGATGAACTGTTGTAATGCTGTACAGCAGATAGGTAAACCTGATGATCTCTATCCAAGCTCACCAGCTCTATAGCTGTGTCATTTTGCCAGATCTCTAAATTGGCTCCTAGAATAGTAAAGTTGAGAGCTTGAAACATTTCAGTCGGTGTGGAAAGAACCCTTCAACAGTGTTCTCAAATATCCTAGGGGACGCTTAGCCAGTCAGGTTTTCAGGATATCTACAATGAGATAGTGCTTAAAAAGTTTGATATGCGATGTAGGATTAGACACATATGCAGAATATCTCCTTTCAGCCTTCCCGTTTAGCTGTTCTATTAAAACTGCATAACATTTTCTCAGTGAACCTTTGTGTGCCTAAAATTCTAGATTCAGCCTCCATGCTTTATCTAAAATATTTATGTTCTAGATAGTTATGTGCGTTTCTGCTGTAAGCTATCAGTTTTCTTGCCTAGATGCGTATTTTCTTGCCTAGTTTGTGACTGCTATTAATTCACAAACGACTGCAGCTCCTCTTCCCCCCTCCCTTCTCTCTGGGACTTGCTTTTTCCTTCTGCTGAACTTTGATCTGGACTACCATTCACTCCAGGAGTGAGAAGTAATCTAGGCTCCCGCTAGCTCAGTTCTCTGCCTCTCTCCCAGTTTGAAATATTGACCTGAATGTAACTCGCCTTGAGCTACAATAAAAAAGCATGTGCTAAATTCACTAACTAAATAAAATAAATAAATAGTTGCTTTTTGGGGGCATGACTGGTCTGTAGGATTCAGCCTGTGGTTACCAAACCTCAGCACACCTAAAACCAATTTTGATTGTGATCTGGGATCAGATGTATGAACTGTTACCTATTTATAGCCGCATCCTGGGTTCTGACATACTGAAAAGCAACAACAAAACATTAAGACGTCAGTCCAACAGTGTAGCCTGTATTATCTATTGATCTAAAGCTTAAAGAGCAATCTACACTCACTCGGCATCAAGGTGGCCTTCCAATTAAAAAATATATATATTTATAATTGTATACAATAATGATTCAAGGTAAACATCTCAGAACAAAGCAGCATAATACCAATACAACCAGTAAAGTAGAACATCCTCAAACTTCTGCCACATCTTCAGGTAGACATAAATGACAACACTAGCAAAAATTCAAGAAATCACAAGAAAAGGGAAGAAAATCTTAACCGAAAACAAGAGTGTGTGATATATTCAACCAGAGCAATTCCTACCACATATATGTATGTATGTATGTATTTAGAAATTAAGTTTAAGTATCATGAGAACTGACCAGGCTCTAGTACAGAAAGAGGGAGCAGGTTCCAAATGTTTCACTTTATTTTTAAGAAATGCTTTCAACCATTCCATATTGGAAAAAAAAAGTATAAGCTGCATGTTGATATAAACTGAGCTGCTTAATAGCTTAGTATACATTTTAAGCTTCTACACCCACCCATAATACCTGCCAAATTCTTCCAAAAAATTATACCACTGCAACTTAAATTGCTAGCTGAAGCAAAACTGAAATAACAAGTGCAGTACATTTAATTGAAATGTATTGTTACTATGTTTTAATGTTAAACAAGGCATCCATATTTTGAGTATTAGAAGCTGCATGTGTAAGCAAGACGTAACCCATGATGCCCTAATACTGTTGTTGGAAACAGTTGTGTTCTGTAATCATAGAAATGCAGTTAATTTGTAATTTAATTAACTAGTAGGACCTAGGGTCACTTTGAAGAAATGGGGCAGCACCAGGCCATGTGCATGAATTCTGCATCTACCTAGAGAGTCTGTGCCCTGGGCAATCTGTCCTGCATTCACTGGATCCCTCTGGGTGGGGGAGGTTAAGGTATGATCATCGCTCACAGTGCCACGTGCCGATATGGACCTCTGTTCAGCCAGGAGAGCCCTTCTGGCTTTGGTACTGACTGCTCCAGCATTCTTTTCTCCCTCTAGTGCCCCTGGCATATGGCACCCTGTGACCAGCCCATCTAGCCCAAGTGGGAGCCGTGACTGGGTTGCAGGAATGTGTGGGTAAACTAGGGGGTGGGAGAGTGGTCCATCCTCTCCCTCCTATGCCACTGCCGCCATAATTTACATACGCAGCGCCTGTCTTAACCAGGTCGTTCGATTGCTGTGACTAAAAGATGCTCCGAAGGGAGTGGAGAAGCTGCCGAGTGGTTAGAGCAGCAGGCCGGAAGCTAGGATTCAAATCCCACTGCTGATGCCTATAAAGTTGGTCAAGTCTCTTTACTTTTCATTACCTCAATTACAAACTTGCAGTGTAAGCCCTCTGGGGACAAGAACATACTGTACCTGAATGTAATCCACTTTGAAGTGGCTGATCAGTCATGAAATGTGGAATATAAATCAGAAATCAAATCTAAAGACTAACAGGACAAGTAAGGTGTACACAGTTTGTGGATGTTGCTTACAAGCATAGTAGGTTTTCAATTATATTTAGGTATATTACTTCAATGGATTGTATTTTTCCAATAGATTACTTGGCTGCACTATGTCATGTTTGGATGTCATATTTATGATGTGTATTCCTCATTGCAGCTTTAGAGGTGGGGACACTTGAGCCTGGAGGAGGGGGTAGATATGGGTGGGAAGAGCCCAGGCCCTACTGGAGCTTTGACAGAGAATTTCTGTAAAGCTGGATTGGGATCTGTCTGCCAACGGAGCTGACTTGCCCCGGTGTGGTCATGCTATAGCCTGGAGAGCTGCCGGCTTTGTTTGAACAGGGTGAGCTGCCAGGTTCTTTCTGCCTAAAAGCTGGCTTCCAGAAAGGACTCGGCCTTGCTTTCAGCACATGGGCCAATGGTTCCAGAAGCAATTATTCTGTGTATACACTCTAGATTGGTGCCTCCTCCTTTCACCCTCTTCCCCCCCCCCCCCCCCATCCTGTTACTAAAAGGGAAATTAGTGTGTGTATGTATATAGTTATACATTAATATATATCTAACTATAGTACACACACATGTTTTAGGGGGGCTCCAATGCTTAAATTCCCTTGTTCAGTCAATAACAGAGTTGTGGCTTATATATTTCTACTCCATCAAACAGTGTAAGTGTACTGAGAGTGTATTATCATCCTGCTGAAGGCCAAGGGAGGAGCCCACTTTGGTCACAGTTGACCCAGATCTGTGAGTAGAAAGAGATCTCAAGCAAGAGACCAAAGAATGGCGAAAGAAAAGATTTGGTGCCTTGTGCTTGGCCACTTGGGATTAGGAAAATGGAAAGTTGCAGAAATTTGACTGAAATAAAGTTGAACACTGAAGAGTAGAGCAAGGCCAAAACACAAGTCTTTAATGGGATCAGAAAGCCATGGCTGTCCATTTCATGGCCATAGCTCTTGTTTGGTCAATGTTTTGAAATATAAATAAGAGCAGGATTGTAAAAAGAAGATCAATGATGACTCTTTCAGTGTATTAGGCAGGGGTCAGATTATTAAATATCGGGGACACATTTTAACTATCATTAAACTGGAAAGTGATTTTTCAGAATTCCAAAATCCCACAGTAAGGAGGCTGGAAGTAACTGAGTCCCAAATAATTAAAAAGGGCTGTACAGACTTCACCGCCCGGGAGAATCCTTTCAAATTTTGAAATGTGTTGACTTGAAATGGTTTAACCTTTTTTCTGCAGGTACGCTGTTATTTGTATTATTATTATTACAATTAGTGCCTCCTTTGAGTGAGTGGGGTTTCCAAGCCATCGTCCACTGAAGCTGCACCTCTCAGCTCTCCTCCAGTGGGGCAGTAGGGCGATGCGGCTAGGACTTCACCCAAGAAGACCCACGTCCCTTGGGTGAAGAGCGGAAGACATCTACCGTCTTTATTACAGGGTTTCCAGAAAGATGCTTAAGAACCAGTGTTTCATCCACCCCTTTTCAATGGGAGGCTCGAGTGACATTTGTGAAAACGGGATCTCTAAAATCTCTGTGAGTTCTAAACCCCAGCAGCCGGAGTGGATCTGGCCCGTTTTATTACAGGCACGGCTGAAAGATTTCAATGTAGACCAGTGACCTCCCTGCCCTGGCGTTAGCTCGCAATAACACAACGTAGAACTGCCCAGCTTGTGAGTATTTTTTTTAATGATACTGTGCACAGAAAAAGCAGCAGAATATAATGAAAAATAAACAACAGGAAAAAGAAGGTCAGGGTCACGACGTTGGTCTATTGCACCCGTTTGCTTTGAAGTCCGGATGCTGCCTCACATTCAGGCTTGAGGAGGGTCGGATTGGATCTGCACAGAGAAGGGAATCGGATCCTCTTCCGGAAGAGAGGCTTCAGCTCAGATTCTTCGCGTCCTTTAACCTTAAAGCCAATCTTGAACTGTGATCGCTTCCAGCCTGTAACGTTACTATCGATCTTACAAACACAAAATGCCAGCTTTTTAAGTATTGGCATTTAAATGCAAATCTTGTTCTCAGGCCCTAGTGAGTGCACGGAATGTGACAATTACGGCTGAACTCACAGGTAATATTTCCATACTGGAAAGCCGGGCAGAGTGCCACCAGCCCAGATCGGGTGTACAAAAATGATGTATGATGGCATCCTAAAATCAATAGAAATATTTCCAAATAGAGGGTAATACTCTCGGCTCATCAGATCCAGCACTGCCGGAACTCTTCAAACATCTGTTTTCCCCAATGTCTCAGACCAGAGGGAAAAAGCAAGGCGAATTTTCTCTGATCTGTAAAACCCCTCAAATCCTTCGGCTGTGGCCCCGATTTACAGCTTTGACCCTCTTTGTCTCACCTCTACTTTCTGTGGCTGTTTTTTTACCTTTACAGCTTTGGGTTGGCTTTGCAATTCAGTCTTGATTTGGACCAAGCTCGCAAAAGGCCCTGATGATGCAATAATGCAAACCAGATTATAATCTACTAAACTAAAACGGAGCCCATCTGGAGGAGAGTCGTAAAAAGGCTCGAATAGTTTTGTTCTTTTTTTTTTTTTTAGAGGAAATATTTCCCATAGACAGATACTTGTGAAAAGTAAAAACCCAAGTCTGAGATGTAAACTGTGGTTCAGCATATTAGGCCATCAAAATAAGATAAGCACAGGACTTTAAGAGCTGATGTTACATAGAATCTGGCAGCGACATAAAAAGTCATTTTCAGTGACATCATCAGAAAAAAATAAGTGACCATCTATTCCAAATGTGAATTATTTTCAGAGTCAAGCTAATAGGCAACGGTCTTCTATTTTTTCTTAAAGGGTACAAAAAAAAGTTGTTCTGGTTTCCTGCTTTAAATATTTTAAATGATAAATAGTGCAAACAATATATATATATATATATATATATATATATATATATATTTAAAAAAAAATCGTAAGGACCGTTGTATAATCCCAGCGCGGCTCAGTACTTGCTCTGTTTTGTACTAGGGGTGCACTGGCTGTGCTCGTAAAGATAAACTATTTGCAATTTTCAGATTGAATCAGTTTTTATCTTAAACTGGAGACGAAAATATACTGTAAAATTTGCTCATGAGTTTAATTCCATTATCCAATTGCTGAATCTTGTAGCAAGAGATCACTTTTGTTAGCTTTTCTTCTATGAGGAAATCAGGGTCAACAAGGGTCAACAACTCTATGAGGAAAATGTCTGTTTATGTACATGCCGGAAAGAAAGGCTATAAGCTTAAGTGGAATCTTTCATTGAGTATCTGTTGTCCATAATGTCCTCTCTCGTTTTGACTGAGCAGTCATCAAGTCGTCAATGAACTTTTTGTCAGCTCTGTTTTACATTATGGCAAAACAAACAGTAAGCCAGATGCAATGGTACAACCTCAGGTATTTTGAAATACCGATCCAGTTACCACTGACTAATGAGCTTTCATTGGTCAGTCAAAGCTTTTTGTTCTGGGCGCCATGTTGAATCGTCTGCATCCTTTTTTTTTTTCCTTCAGAAAACAGGTTAAAACATTTTTTCCATAGGCACAAAATGGGAGAAAACCTTTAGTGTACAGGACCTTAAATTGGAAAAAAAAAAATGAAGCAGCAATGGAGAAATGCAGAGTTCCTGGAAAAAAACAAACTGGAATCTTTGTAGGTAGTAATAGCTTTTATTGAACTACGTAAAAGGTGTTGTAGTTCATGAGTTTTATAATCTACTTAGGTCCCTTCTGAAAAAAAGAGACCCCTGTGGCATGCAAAACTCAAGCACTAGGACACTGGTTCGATAAAAGGTATTAGTACAAAGGTACAAACATTTCAAGTCAACGCACTACATAGTGGAATTATTATTAAATAAAATTCATATTTTATAACTGAAAATGCTAGAAAATAATAAAAGGAGTTCAGAATCTATATCTGTTTTCAAAATACTGTACAGAAAAAACACAGATATATCTCCAACATCCACCACAGGGTTTTATGCTGGATATTTGATGTTGCTGATTTAGATTTAATTGTATCTTGCTTTTAAAACTCTTTGTAGGAAAACCCTGAAACGTTATTGGATTGTGTAACTGTATACATGTTGCAGACGTTTATAAAATGTGTGGCCCGTTTTAAATGTTAGAATGCCAAATTATAGATTGTCTAGGTTGTTAACTCAAGATTTTCCAGTACTAAAAAATGAAAATAAATTTTAAACAAAACATAAGCATGTGATGTCAACCTATGATGGAAACAAAATTTGTAACACCACACTATAAGGTTAAAAAGAAAATAGTGTAATAAAAGAAATACAAAGCCTTTGGCATGGTTTTTACAATCAATGGTTAATTTTGATATGTAGTTGTGAACAACTTCAAAACACTTACGTTTAAAACTCTTGCAAGCACTTTTAATTGATTAGGAATGAATTCTAGATGCACAAAATGACTGGACTGTGAACAGTAGTACAACTAGATCTAAGAACAAGTAACTTTTGCCGGCCAATAAAGAAAGGTATGATGTATGAAAATGTGTATAAAACATCTATAGAATATTCTTGTCAAATATAAATGAAATTAACTTTATTATAGAAATCATTCTGGGAGATTTCTAGGGAAGACAAATACTTACATTTCGACATAAAACAAATTGGATTATATCGAAGACACAATCTACAGTTTATCTACCAAACCCGGCTTCTTTCTTGAAGTGTTTACCCTTTCTTTGCAATTAAACGCCATCTGTTAACAACCTTTGGAAATACCAATTGAATTTTTCTTACATATGTTTAGACAGTGTTGTTCCCGTTTTAATTATAAACAATAAAGTGATACGGTATTTGAAAACCAGTCCATCAATGCACAGGTTGGTAGAAGTATTCGATACCTCTTGATAAAACTATCAGATTCGTGGCACAGTTTGTTGATCATGGCTTCCTTCTCTTTAAAACAACTTCACGACCAACAGAGATCAAACATCCATCCAGTCTAGGTTGTTCTTTTTTGTTATAACATACAAACGCCCATTTACAAATTATACACCAAATGAATAAAAGTTTGGATACCAAAATGAAGATTTGTTCCAACTGATATCACGCCTTCGGTGTGCAAAGGTCCATGTTAAGTCTTTTCCAAGCGTTACAGTGCAGGACTTGCTTGCAGTACTGAAGCACTTTACCAGCGATTCTTCACTTATAAAAATACTGCAGAACCTCCAATTGTTTGCCATAAAGTCGTTGGCTAAGTAAATCTTACTGTAATCGTGGCCAGTACTGAGACATGTCAGGTTCACTGCCGGGAACTTGAACTGGAACTGACACTCCAGGGGAAATGAGACCTTAAATTAAAGAAATGACGTTCAGTTTGCAAGTACATGAGAGTGTTTGTGGATCAAAGGAACAACTTGATTTAGGGGCCTGTTTTAAGTGCTGTGCTTTTGTTGAAACGGTGAACTTTAATCAGGTGACACCTCTAGCTGCTGTTTTACCAAAACACTAGAATAAATCTGATCTGAGATTTCATTTAACAGTCTGTATTTTAAGATCGTAACGTTTAATACAGCATATTCACCCTTCAAAATGGCAAATTATGACAAAAATAATGCGTTTGTGTTAAATCCTTGCCATTAGATTTTCTACAAGAACCTAAGAACTGCCATACAGGGTCAGATCAAGGACCCATCAAGCCCAGTATTTGGTTTTCAAGTGGCCAGTAGGTCACAAGAACCTGGCAGGTTACCAAATAGTATACTTTTGAGATCTTGGCAAATAAAGTGGCTATTCTCATAGCAAAGTGAATGCATTCATGTGAGAGAAATGAAACAGGTAAGGAAAGTGCTGGTGATAAGCTGGGTGGATGCCTACCTGTTGAAGTGGTGCCAGACGTGCCCATTGGCTGGCTGTTCATGTGCGTCTGCATGTGAGGAGGTGTATATGTATCATAGCTCCGCCCATTCACTGACGGACTAGTGGGCAGCATACAAGAATATGAGGCGGTCTGGCTGGGTACTGGGGGCTGTAAGAGGAAAGAAGCATAATATTACTGAGTGTATTGAACAGGCAATAAACCCTCTCCTGGAGACACACTTAAACAGTTGGGTTTTCAGGATATCCATAATGAATATTCATGAGGTAAATTTGCATGTATCAGAGACCCAGTGTATGGAAATCTCTCTCATGCATATTCATTGGGGCAATCCTGAAAACCTGACTGGATAAGTGTGGTGTATGACATATGAGTTTTGCATAAAAATAATGGCTAACTCCTCTCTTTTTCTCTTCAACAGACACACAGTCCCACCTAAAAACTGACTATCATGGCTTCTTTATTGAAAAATCAATGTATAATTCAACAAGGCTTCTAAGACATATTTACTATATTGCTATATAAGGCTAGAAAGAGAAGGGTGTGTAGTTCTGATTTTATCAGATTAAAGTCAATCCCTTTCAAAAGCATTTACTAGGACCAGATCTTTTAAGAGGAAGCACTATACCTTAAAAAAAAAAAGCTACAGAAACTACAAAGAACTGTAATCATTATTTGCACCCTATTTTTAGAAGGATTTCACATTCTGTACTTTTGAACAGTGGTTCTCAATCCACTCTTCAGGTCACACCTAGACAGTCAGGTTTTCAGGATATCCACAATGAATATGTATGAGACAGATTTAGTGTAAGCAGATCTCTCATGCATATTCATTGTGGATATCCTGAAAACCTGACTGGGTAGGTGTGCCCCAAGGATATTGTTAAGAACTTCTGCTTTTGAATAATGGAAACCCCAAATGAAAATTGTCTGTACTTACTGTTTACATATAGTTCAAAATGGAAGTTTGATGATGGTATCTTTTTAAGAAAATCAGTTTGCCAGCTCTAGTCATTGTGCAATGGGTACACCTAATGGTCAAACTCAAGGTGTACCCTCTCAGGGAGCAATAGCGTGTGGCCCCTGACTGAAGGAATGTCACAGCAATAGTTGGGTTGGAACAGAGGTGGCCAACTCCTCAAGAGCCAACAGATCTGGTTTTCAAGACATCCATATGCATGAGCTCTATCTGAAAACAATGGAGGCAGTGCATGAAAATCTCATTCATATTCATTGTGGATATCCTGAAAAACAGACCTGTTTGTGGCTCTTAGGGACCATAGTTGAGGACCTGGGCTGTACCAAGAGTTAAACTAGGGGGTGAGGGGTGAGAAGGCAGGTAGTCAGACTTGAAGGGTAGTGGCAGTGCAACCCACCTAGAGAAATTGGAGTTATCAATCTTTGATATTCCTGTTTCAGTCATTCTTCATACCTAACATCCTTGCTCTGCCATCTTATCACTATTACTTACTTGCATAGGCAAATTGTTGGCCATTGTGAAGCTAGGCATGGGAGGCAGGGCACTGTAAGTATTTGTTAGAGATGTGTCTGTTCTACCCAACATTGAGCCTGATGTGAATGATGAAACTAAAAGACAAGAGAATGATGAATAGATGAGGTTAATATAGAAAGAATGTAAGAAAATAGTTTTCATTTTATTAAAGAGTATATTTCACAGTTCTAGTCTGGAACATTACCAGGTGTAGTAGGTTGCGGGATTGGTTGATAGACACTGGTGCTGAAACTACTGCTGATGGGAATGTGACTGGGAGTGTTGCTGGCCTGTCTTCTTTGATTCCTCAATTTTTCTTCTCTTCTCCACTTTGCCCTTCTGTTAGAAAACCACACCTAAATAGAACACACACAAAAAAGATTACAGAGAATTATAAATTGGCAAGGATACACACAATTGGAATCCCCACTCCACACCCTGAAGGGGAAAAAAAAGCCAACTGCATTAAGCAGAGTATAGTAACCTTCAAGATGTAATTAGTTAAAACATTTCTTTACATGACACACTAGTTACCTATTAAAAATTACATATTTGCAATAAAAGTCTATTAAAGTGCAATGATAAAGTTTTCCATCAAATCTACTGGCAGGAGCACAGCAGTAATTAGCAACTTATTTTAAATCTAGATAAGTCAGACAAACCATTTAATTACACAATTACTTGGGGTACCTGTATTCTCGCTTCAGGTAGGTCTATTTTGGCAGCTAGTCTCTCTCTGGCAAACACATCAGGATAATGAGTTCTTTCAAACTCTGCAAGAATAAACGTTAAGATCACATTAGCTAAGAAAGGTGTTTAAATCAGGTTCTTTACAATTGTATTTTTGTAAGCTTTAAGATCATCTTCACTCAAATACCCTGGGGACATTCACACTAAGGAATATTCATTTATTTAACTAGAAATGTATTCATTTTAAAACCAGATTAAAGTCAAATATTTTCTTTAAATGAGAAACTAAAGTCCATAGACTGCAAGGGTTTCCTTCCATGATAATTCTCCAGTGCAGTAAAAAGTCTCCTAATGTGAAAGTCAAAAGGAAACAGGTATGTGTTGTTAAATAAATGCCAGATAGGACACAAAGAAATATATTTTAATGAATAATGCACTCTAAATATTTACAGGCTTTTCTGCATACTTTGAAACTTTTCATCACCTTTCTCTAGAGCCTCGATTTGCTCTTGTGTAAAGGAAGTCCTGTTTCTTTGCAGTTTTCTCTTCAGCTGAAGTCTCATTTGGGCCTCGTCTGAATCTTCTCCATTGGAGCTAATGGAGTTTGTGTTTTCACCCCCTCCTTCCTGTTGTTGGCAACCATCTGGGAGAGTAAATGCAGGAAATTAAAAGAAATACACAAAAACTAAGTGTACTAAAGGTGCCATACACATTAATAAAGAGAATAATGTTTGTAGGCAATATTCCTAAAACACTGCAGGATTAGAAGTGATGTGGGGAACAACAGAACCAGCAATGTCTTAGTAAGATCATATTTTCCTATACTAGCCACAACTTTCAAAACTTAATAGATCTTTGTTTTTTTTTCTACTGGAATAGGTTTAAGTAATGCCCTCCAAGATCCAAAATGTGTTTAAGATTTACTAAAATACCATCAACCATTCCTTCTGGAGAGACATTTTGTGCTCAATCTATTTACCTATTCCTGTTTAAAAACTAGTGATGTTCAGTAATTCAGATAATCTATAAACAGTAATTCCTATCTAATCAATTAGGTGTTGATAGGTTTGTAGAAAATGCTATTAAGAAACCAAACCAAGCTTGTAATCTTTTTTAAAAAATATTTATCTAGTTTTTATTTGAATTCTGCACAGTCAATTTCATTTTAAAGGTTGTGAATTTAGAAGTGCCTGCATTGTTCTGCAGTTTTATTCAACTATTGTATGAGTGTGGATTGCCTTGACACCTATTACTGAGCACAGCTGTAATTATATCATCACCAAGAACAGGCTATAATTGCTGAAAATGGAATTTTATATTTAGATAAAAGGACTGTCCATTCTTTGTAATGTGTTGCACCAGAGAAAAGTAAGATTTCTTTTAAAAAATTTTACCATGTAATTTTAAAAGAAATAGTAGAGAGTTCACTTATTCTGCAGCTGAACATTTGGCATATCATTTAAAGAGCACATTTTTAATTAAGGCATTTCTACCACTTTTAATGTAATTTCTATCATTAAACAAGAGAAAGTTTGTATTGTCTAACATGCTTTTGGACACAAAGATATTTCCCAGTTCATCTGCCTATCAATGCATCTATCACCTTTCAAACGCCTGTAAAATCTGAAGGGCATTGCTATCAAGGCTTGGGGAAGAGACGGTGTTACACTTCCATTCCTCCAGCTTGCTCTGATTTTTTTTTTTTTTTTTAACTTCCCTAAGTTGTGAACTTGCAGAATAGAAGGTATAACAACAGTCAGCAGCTATTTTTAAAGTTGCACTTCTTATAACTACGACTGAGCAACCTAAATTTACCTTATGTATTTAAAAAATGGTGGGAATCAACTTTGAAGTAATATATCCTTTATAATCGGTTAACAATAGCTACGGCCTTCAAAGAGTTAAGAGAATTGTGACAGAATCTGGTGGAATCTTTTCAAACACTTTGAAATGTTTTAAAACCCAAACTTTCTCCCTCATTTAAACAGTTGGATTCAACTACAGTGGTCACCATATGGGCGTTTGTAGATCTATTGAGATGACCACCAACACTTGAATAGAAAAGGACTGCTTTTCACCAGTACACAATGCCAGCAGAGTAAGGGAAAGTATTAAACTCTTGGGGCAGGAGGGTTGGCAAACTTTCGTGGGCAGAATTTTGAGGACACAAGCAGAGCAGGCAACAAAAGGATTCTCTTGAGGCGTGCAGTGGTCCACATTGTATCACAAGGATCCTAGTCAACAGACTTTTCAGTGAAGTATGTTAACCTTTATGCTCTACTATCATTAATCACTGTCCCCTAGGCTGGCTACTCAATGCTATTTAGGATTTTTGCTTTCTATAGGAGAAGCGAAAGAAAGAACACCCCTACACTGGTGAATAGGATATCTCTACACACGCAGCCTGTTTACTCAGCACCAGAAAGGGAAAAAACTACTTAGCTAAGATTAGATAAGCTTCAACTAACATATTAGAACACAAGTGTCTATTTTTATTTACTAGTGAAAGTTGCTCCTGACTTTTTAAGTGCTTTCAGGGTAAGAACTCAAGTGTGCTTAAGTGTGCGAGAGCGCCTATGTCCTGTATGTGTGTACCTACTTAAACATGTTTGAAAATATGGCAAAAAAAACAAAACAAAACCCAGTTTCCCCTCTATTAAAGAAGTAGATGTGATCAACTTTTCCTTTTCCAAACTGAGGTAACTAGTTTTCGACAACCAAAAAGTATTTTCTTCAAATTCGTAAATGGGAATATTTATTCTTAGAACTTCTTGCTCACAAAAGTTGGACCATAATAAGAACAGGTTTCTCCCAGAAAGAAAAAGATTGTAATTGTTTTGCATATTCCCTCCAAAACGATTTTCCTATACTTTGATAAAGTGCTCCTATTTTGCACACGATAGTTTACTTTCTTTTATTTAATTTCCCAAGGCAGTGGCAGACCTGACCCTAATCACACTTTGATGCTAATTAATGAGAACGGTCTGTAATTTAATTTTCCTACAAATGAGTTTGAAATCTTTTGCATTTCAGCTTCAAATGCGTTTGTTTGAAATTCAAATGAAAATCATTTTAAACGCAAAATTTAGGAAAGTTGATTTTACTCTTGATAATCTAATAAAAATATGAGCTATGTTATGTATAAACATGCATAACTCCTATAGATTCTAGTTTATGTTAGCAAGTACAAATTACCCCGACATTACTTTTAATTCAAATATTACAATGCTCATTCCTAGGGGACACCGAAAATAATTTGCCTTATAAAACTTTAGCGGCATAGTATTTTTATTTTTAATTCAATCTCCGTTTTTAAACGATAGTTTTTTTTTAATTGATTTTAAATTCTGGTATTAATATTGATAGTTGTGTCTTTTCTCTTTTGATTTTAAAGTTTTCCAGTTACTCTACCTAGTTTTTCTAAACTTTAGTTCCAAAAGACCATATTGAATTACAAATATGATAAAATAAGTGACAAACAATTAAGATATCTTCTTTAAAGGTCTTTTACAATTTCTAAAAGAAGCTTGCTCAATAGGCTGTTCCACCTACTAGACCTAATCCGTAAAAGGGAAAGCGAGTGTGTGCCCTATTATCCTATAGCCAGACCATCTGACGCTGGATATAGGATTTGTTTCCTGGAAAAAAAAAAAGACGCTGGGAAATAAAATCATTCCTTAGTTTCTTAGTGTCTTAATCAGTGAGGCGGAAAACAAGCAAAAAAAGATAGCAAACCAACAGCGGCACCTTTCAGCTGTAGAGCTTGGATCAAAACATTGTAGCATCTGTTCAAAGAAAAAGTGTCTAAATCCTATAGAAAGCTTTAGTCATACGAAAAAAAAAAAGATAAGAAAAAGTGTCTCAGTGATCCTTAAAATCATTAAATCGCTGGAGAATTTCTCCCGGATAGAGATGTCTCTTTTTGTTCTGTCAGCCCTCATGTATCCATTACTTTATTCAGTGTTCCATGGCGTTTATCAGATTGAGACCATATTTGTCCCCCTCTGAGAGCTAACCCTGCCTTATGCTTTCTGAGTAATGGACTCTTAAAATTCAGCATATATCCCTGCAAGGAAAAAAGAAATTAGAAGCTGGAATATTCCAAAGAAGATCTAGTCTAATAATTTTAATTTGATAGGATGTAAATGCAATGCTGGTCGGGTTTCCAATCATGATTCTGGATCTTCTTTTTCAAGGCAGATAATTCCACAACCACAAATGGCTACCCAAAAATTCATCCAGTACCTAATTTAAAAAAATGTGAAAACGCTTACAAGAACAACAACAACAAAAAAAAAAAAAAAACCACCCAGCAGATTATAGCATAAGCAATACTAGAAGGATTTAAGGAATAGCTCTAGTTACATAATCTTCGGATCTCTAATTCTGTGTATTATGTTACTATTACATATGTAATAGTATTCATCTAGATTCTGGTTTTGTGGATGAGTGAAGAAAGGAATCTTGAAACCGGGTTTTCCCATGGATACTAAATGGGAACAACTTTAAAAAAAAAAAAAAAAAGTTTGTGGTCCTATGTCTTTTGAATCTTTTCTAATATTAGAATTATATTATTTGAATTTTAATTCTGAGCTCAGGCTGAGCACATTTTTCTGCATATTGGTGTGCCACCATAGTACCCACACTGATCGACAGAATTTACCATGCTTTCTAAATCTGTCATGCAATATTTACAGCGTATTTTTTTTCTAGGTTGCTCAAGTGAAAACAAAATTAAATGTTAAACCGTTAACTCTATAGATTTGCCATATAGTTACCATATTGCCCCACTTCAGATCACCAAATCACTAGAACGCTAACTGAATTCCAAAATCATTTTTTTCATATCTGTATAAATGAAATGGGGTGGCGTCAACTATTTAGGACCAGTTGCGTGATGGAGACAATTAATGGGTGGTAGACCCATTAACAGCAGGTGTTTCTGTAGGGACACATTTAACTTTAAGTGATTAAATAACTATCAGTTGGTGCCATGGCACTTCTAATCTACTCCTAATTACTCAATATCCATAGACGCTGTAAAATAATTAAAATCTGATTATTTCAAATATTAATATAAGGTGATGCTAAAAAATTGTTGGTCCTAGTCTCTGCACATGATGGATGTGTTTGACGATATGAATTTAACTTAGGTAGATGATATATTTTAGGAAGTTATGACAGATTATTTTTTCTGGGTTATATCTCCGAGCCAACCAATAACAAAAAGAATTATTATACAATAAGAAAATGCTTTGCGAGTTATTTTAATGTTCCTCCTATATTGTTTCCTTCTATTAAAAACTGACATGTCTAATTGGCAAGCGGTGCCATATAGTGTCCAGAGGTCTCCTGTGGAACATTTCTACAGCTGTCTCCTTCAACTAGAAGCTTATTCATGTCGTCTTAATGAGAAACAAAGCGTTCTCTAATGAGCAATTACATAGCGACAGAATTGTTCCCATAACAAATTCTTGCGTGTGACAGAAACATCCTTTGTACCAGATATTCAGCACACTGTTACTGATTATTTTTTTTCTTGCGGGGAAGCAAAAAGCAGGTTGTTGGATAGACACCTTCTTCACAAGACTGACCACAACTACGTCTGTGTCTAAACAGAGAAGCAAGAGAAGAGAGTAACAACCATCTGAACTATGTAGCCTAATATCACATTATCCTTCATATTATCTCCTTGTCATTTGCACAGCAAATATTTATTAATTATTAGGATAAAGAGTGTCCTATATTTACAAAGTTAATTTCAATCGCCGCGGAATTGTACCATCCCCACAAGCATCTACTGGTATAAAATGTTCTTATTTGTAAGCTTCAACAATCCTGCTTTTCTAAAATAGCTTAATTAATAAGATAACTTAGAAACTACACTCAAAGAAACATATTCTATCTAAATGAGTATCTTTCCTGCTTTCTTAATGTATTTAAAATTATCAAATGTCGCTAAAATGAAATAAAAAAAATGACACTTCCTATGTCTAGAAGCGCTAAAGAGATGATAAATAGTAGGAAACAAAGCATCCCTCTGCAAAATTCCTCTGTATCTTTCTCGTCATTATTCTATATGTTTTCTACTCATATGCACATAATTTGTCAATTACAGGAAAGGCAATATGATACAATTATGTTTCTCTCACAATCTGTCAGTGTATTTGCTTGTCATACTCCTACAGAAAGGTGGTTCTCTCTGCATTTTAATGGGAAGTTTAGCAGTTCCAGCACACTGCTTTATTTAAAAATACTACAATCATTAATTTAAAGGTTCCAACTCTGAACGATGCATCCCTTATAATTCTCTTTAAGAAAAATCTCCACTGAAGAAAAAACAAAAAGTAGAGCTCAAATCTGGTTAGCTGCACACAGAGATGTCTCACTGCCACGTTTCGTATTTCTATTTGTGCTAGCCTTAACTTGAATGGTACATTCAAATCTGAACTGGAAAATCTTTGCAAACTGGAAAGGCTTTTTTCTTTTTTTTTTTCTTTTAAATAATTGCCAAGAGTTGCCCTCTTCCCTTACCTTGTGTGGGTTGCCCTGGTACTGACGTACCAGGGTACCAGCCAGGTCGGCTCCCCCAAGTTCCTGTCTGCCCGTTCAACATTCGTAGCTTATCGTACATGCCGTCTGCGCCCATCTGTTGCTTTTCGCTAGCCAGGTTGCGTAAGACTCTGTTTATTGATGATACCTAAAAGGCAATCCAAATTAGAAAAAATAATAATGTCGATGCTAAAGCAAAGTCAATATCAATTTATAGCAAAAATAAAAGTACCAAAAATCATACAAAGAGATATACTGCTAGAATAATAAATGTTTCAAACAGAATCAGACCTACCTGAACAACAAAATAACAATTTTTAAGGTTCACATTTATATATGCCTCCTATTCAAGCATTTAAAACAGGCTTAACCAATTCTGATAAATGCCCCAAATGTTTAAAAAAAAAAAAAAAGGATACCTATATCTATTGTATTTAGATGTGCACTAAGATAGAGGAGTTTTAGGACCACATTTATACCTGAGTTAAGTACCATGGTTAAGTTTACACTCATTAAATCATTACAGCTCTGTATATTGGGAATACCAGATAAACATTTTGGTAAGGAAAAATATGTTAACCTTTTCCTTCAGAAATGTCTTCTAATAGCTAGATAATGCATATTGTGCAAATGACTAGATGATACAGCACCTAATGGAATAATATGGAAAATACAATTCCATCAGATGATGGTAATGGAACGTTTGTCTGGACAAGATGGCAAACCACAGAGTTAGGAGAAATTTCTGCACATATGGCAATCCAGTATTAATATTTTGCCAAATAAACTGCAATATCATTTTTAATACTTATCCAATGACAAATAAAATGAGCTAAATTTTTGGATTTAATGTATTAATAGTGATAGTGTATATTTAATTAGAGTGTAAGTTCTAAGTGGTAATAATAATTAGTATTTAGTTATTAAGAATTGACAATTTTTTTTTAAATATGTGGGGGGTGGAAGACGGGAGGGGAAGGGAAAGGAAGGGAAGGGAATTCATTAGTTTTTATAGTTCTTATATAAAATAGTTTTACTTTTTTAAATAGAACTTAAAAAAGAAGGGAGGGCATATTTTATAGTTAGGATTAATTGTAGAACTGTTGTTTTTTCTAATTGTTATTGGAGCAAATATTGATACAGTATGTTATATTTATCACCTGCTCATTGCAATTTGTAACAGTTGATTTTATATTTAAATACTAATAAAAATTATTAAACATAAGATTCAAATAGTTAGCCATTCCTCATATTATTATTTACCAAAATCTATTCACAACCATTAAATACTTTTTAATTATTATTTTTATATATAGAAAATAGACTTCATTATGATTTAGACATTATTCATGATTAGCATTCTACATATCCCAATTTTTTTCTCTGTATTTCGTCTCACTTTATAATTTTTGTGTGACCTTCGGGTTCTAAGCACTGCTGTTATCCTTTAAGCAAATAATAATAATAATAAAAA
This sequence comes from Rhinatrema bivittatum, assembly GCF_901001135.1. Taxonomy (NCBI): domain Eukaryota; kingdom Metazoa; phylum Chordata; class Amphibia; order Gymnophiona; family Rhinatrematidae; genus Rhinatrema; species Rhinatrema bivittatum. The sequence continues at coordinate 15,397,392 of NC_042631.1, forward strand.
AAAGAGCCCCTACAGGTCCCCAGTATCTTCTAAAAGTATCAGCAAAAGTGTTTCCAGTTAACACTTACACTGGGTATGTTATCGTTGGTACAAATCCCCTCTGATAGTAATCTGTCCCGAATTTCCCAGGCAAAGATGGAAGGGCACTCTCGCTTATACTGTGCTATTTTGCTTACAACTTCAGGAGTCGCTACTCTGGGTTTGCTACCTCCGATTGCTCTGGGTCTGATGGAACCAGTTTCGTAATACCTGCCCAAAATTTTACTCACACATCCATTGGAAACCTGGATAGAGAAATGGACAGAAAATCACATTATTAATAATTTCAAGGCACAAATAAAATTGTTTAAGTATGCATTAAACAATGACAAGCTTACGTTTTGATTGTCCAGCACTTGGACTTTTGCATCTGCATGGGTCTATAACACAAAAATATACCTTAAATGGTATGAGAACTTATAAGTTTTTCTTAAAATTACATTTGTGGCCCTACAAATTATAAATGTTAAACAATTTGAGAAAAGTAGTCTGATTAAAAAGTTATTTTAGTACTAAGGTTAAGATATGCCTGCAGCTGTACAAAGACCATGATAAAGTAAGTTTTATATGTATTTCCTAATGTTATTAATCCCTTTGTAAGGGATAAATATTGTTTTCAACTTTCCAGGTACGAGTTTCCTATTGTGTGCCAAATTATGTTAATGTACATTTCTTGCTAAATAGCTTAATGAAGCAAAATAACATTAAATGCATAAAAGTAATATTGAAATCATAAGCAAGAATGATCAAAACCGAGATTCGTAGACTCCGTTTGTTATAAAACAAAACTGACTGTAACAAGAACGAACTAAACCACTAGATGAAACAAAAGAATATTTTATTAGGTAAACATGCAAGACTCTGTAAGCAAACGAACTATATTTTAATGAGCGGGAATAAGAGGCTATTTGTCAGTAATTAAATTTGATTAGCACGAGAATAACACGATTCCAACCAAAGCAATTGGAAGCAGTTGGGAGGCGAGCTGTCGGTTCACCTGCAGGATTCTGGAGATATCGCACGGTCGAGCCCCGCTATGAGCCAGTTCCACTATTTTCTGTCTGGTTGAGTCTGGTAATGGTCTACCGTTGACAAACACACCACCGAGCTGATTCACTCCGCTATGACCTATGGATACCCCCCCCAGAAAAAAAAAAAAAGCATCACCATCAGCCAGCTGCAGATATGTAACACCCACAACCGTCAAATTGTTACAGCTCAAAAATAACCAAAATCTCACTCAGTCGAAATTAAAAGAAACATTCCACCACATGCAGTCATCAGTTGCTTTAAGCATTACATGATAATGTACTATCTAAACTGATCTATCTCTTCCATGCCATATGTCTATTTATCTAGCCACCTAGATAGATAGATAGATAGATAGATGTTTTGACAAGATCTGTCAAAGTATTATGTTATAGAAATACATAATATTAATAGATGCCCCTGCATACACCAAGAGGTCTACGCAGCTTTCTTCTTAATGATTCATACTAAACTGAGACATAAAAGATCGATTAACATTCCATTTTAAACAATGAGAAATATTTTATGCACACTTCGCTGAAAGATATCCTTTCAAACAACAAACATCCAATTACACCACTCAAGAAATAGCAGCCCTGAACTTCTAGTGCCGATTCAGACCGCAGTTAGCAGCTGCACACAGCTGGCATGGAAGGAAGGAGGCTGCAGTCTCTGCATTTATTAGAATGGAAGATGGTTTGCTTCCCCGTTTTTAGACCTTGTGAGGCCCCATTCAACAGCATATGTCTTTGCCTGTCCAGTTTTGACCTACTATTGATCCAAAACAGCCTCTAAGTCATCTCCTAAAGAGGTAAACCCATCCTGCTCTTAAACATTTGCTTTAGAGAGAATTTGCATCCTTTTAAATACAATATAAGACTTTATAACCTTTACAATAGGTTTCTCAAAAGCAGTTGAAGACATTGGTAGTTACGTCATTAAAATTTCCAACCTGAAGCTCAAGCTTCCAGAAGCCTCCCTGGAGAAAGGTCTGTGCTCTAGTTTTCTGTTCTCCTCTCCTTGGAGCCTCCTGATAAATTGACTCCAAAAGCCAGGCTTCTTAGCAATAAATAAGCTCCAAATATAGAAGAGGGGGAAAATATGATGAGCTTCTTTGACATTTGTCTTTAAAATAAAACTAGCTGCACGTCAAGTTTGAGCCTAATTTCTGGAAATAGGCGGAAGTCGCCCTGGATCATGCATGGGAGGCTAATTGGAGAGATGAGTTGGAGCACGTGTGGCAGGCATGTCACTGTATCACAGTGCTCTGCGTCTGAAAATTGCATCGTCAGGACAAAACGACCCTTTCTGTCTGGATCTCGATGTCAGTCAGACTAGATTGAACTCTCATTTTTTTTTCCTTCAAGGAAAGCTGCAGTTTAAGGCAGCCACAGGGTCTGCATGGACACAACCCAAGGAGTGCACTGTACTGAGAGTGGCATTCACTATATGAAATCGAATATTAAGCCACGCAATATTAAAACCATGCATTATTTTGACATACGTTTTCTATTCTGCAGGTTTTGGTCTTTCAAATGAAAAATAATTTCAATCTTGGCAAAACTGAAAAAAAAAAAAAAGCTTCAAGTATGTTTTGGCCATGACTATTCCAAAACGAGCTGCTACGATTAGCAGATATTGTTTTCATGTTTGCTTTTTTTCAGTTTCCATGTTTGATAAATTAATGGTCCAAAACATATTGCAGTATCAAATTCCCGTCTGTCGCAACAACACCTACTATTTCTCTTACAAAGGGTAGCAAAGACTTCTCTAAAGCAAGAAGCATATTTCTCAACATGGAAAATGATAGTGAAGAAAGCAAAATCAAAGTTTCACTTAAAAGGTTAAGCCTTAATCATTCTGTAATTTCCCTGGAGAATGGTGTAGACCTCGCCCAGTGGCAATGATTATGCGCCTTGTATTCTATCGCTAGTCATCTAATAAGAAAACATATGGTGTCAATTTGGACGCCCTGCACCATATACACCCAGGAGTTATTAACACAAAGCCTGAAGAGTCTGCCACGACCTTTAAACAAACTAAAGGTTTCACCCGAATGATATCTTTTTCTATGTTTTGCGGGAGAGATCACAAACCACCATGTAAAGGCATTCACACTAAGATAAACCCTGAGTACATCAAGGCCAAAGGCGCTATCAACGATATTTTTATTAACCCTACTCCCTACTTTGTTCATGGGAGCATTCAAATAATTGAAAAATATTATATAGTATTTAACTCATGTTATTGGTGATATATTTTATAATTGTACAAATAGTAACGTTGGCAGTAGAAAAATGTATATTATATTAGTATAATATAATGGAATTAATACCCTTATTTGTAATTTAACATTGGGTTATATCATTTCAAAATCACTCCCAACGGTAGAATAATAATCATTTACATTAACCAGAAAACACCTATACCATCACAACATTTTAAACAAGCATAACAAATGTCCTTATCTAACATAACAAGATATGTCATCTAATGTATATATTATATATGATATAAATGTTCAGAAACTGCCACTGGCAGCTATTTTTCTCATTTTTTAAAAATTACTTTAAAACTATCTCCTTTGCAGCATTACTAATGTATGTGTGTTTATATATATGTGTGTGTGTGTGTGTGTGTGCACGCTCACACACATTATATTTAAATATATAACATATAATTTGAATATATATATATATAACTATAAATAATATAATTTGAATTATAGTAGAAGTTCTATATTGCATCAACACATTGTCACTTCGGCAACGTTAATGAATTACTCACCATACAATTTAATGTGACTTTGATCATACGTTTGTGCCCCTGACTAAATAGGATGTATTTTAATTTTATCCATACCTTTCATGCCTACACGACTTGAAAGGATTGAAAGCTACCTGCCTTCTCCTATAGTACTCTACAGTATAATCATCTGCTCACTGAGACTCAGAGTCTGAGACTCTGCACTTTAGTATTCTTGCCTTCATGGCTTTAAAGTTTTCGGTGGAACGTTAGGAGTTTCGTTTACCATAACACAATCTGGAAGAAATACAATAGATCACTGCTCTCCTTGCTAACCCTTTTCGCTTCCGAAAAGCGGAACCTGAGTAGTTTCCGGGTAGGCAGCGCGCAAGCATTTTACAGAAATATGTTCCGCCTTCCATGCACAACTCAGTGTCTGAAAACACTGCGTGAGGAGAAGAATCACATTAATATTAGGTAACAAATAAGTACACTTGGATCACGCTCCAATGTCGTAAAGGGAAACGAGTATTTACCACAACCATAGAAACATTAAGATGAAAACAGGCAACGGTCGAGTCGCTGTTCTTACGGCTGCACCGTCAAAGTATCAGCAGAGTGACTGTGTTTATAGCAAAACAAATCAGGAACAGGAAGAAGTTTTCACTTCAGTCAAACGTTGGGAAAACGGATGAAAACCCTATGCAGATTACCCTATGCGGGGCGCAGAACCCCCTCCCAAAAAAAAAAAATCTCCTCCCTTCCTTACATCTCATCCAGGGTAAGAGTCCTGCTCAACCTTTCCTGAACCAAGCAACATTCCAGTTTTATTTCATCACGTAAAATCTCGTAGAGATCTCCTACTATTTTCCTGAAGGCATAAGTAGTAACAAAAATCACTTACTGTTCTGCATGTTGAACTGAGACAGCAGAATTTCACGTGGCTCGTTTACTGTATTCTGTTAGTAAAAAAAAAAAAAACAACCCAGACAAATCAGAGGCAATGTATAGCACACAAGATGGCATTATATTAAAATATTTCAAATGCAGATGTTTTCTTAGGGTTGGGCGCAACTCTTACTACTTAAACTTCATACCTGTATTTTGGTAGGAAAAATGCATGCAGTGCATATTTGGCCTCTCTTCTGTTTTTGCTAGTTTAACTTTTTCCTTACAAAATTACTTTAAATGCATATATCTGAAGTAATAATTTTCAAAACTTGCCTGAGTTTTGTGTTGGCAGTTCACGCACACAATCTATAGACTCACACATCTGCTTGTCTCTAGTTAAAATCTTCCCTCTATGATAAAGCACAAACGTCTATGAAAAATGTGTGCTACATCTCTTGTGATACAGCCAGTATGGGCAAGCACAAAAATCCAAGTTAAACTTGCAAAAGAACCAGGCTATAGGGACGGAGGAACTCTATAGTTCTTTACATTTGAAAGTGTATTTTATTTATTTATTTCCTCCTCTCCTTTCAATCAGCAAAACTTTTTTTTTTTTTGGGCGTTAGTGAAATAACTGCAGTTCTATGCAACTTTAGTAATAAGTTCACTTTATACCATTTTTCAGCCTGAATATTTTGGTTCTTTCAGTGAGAAAAGAGATGCATAATGTGTTACCTTACTTTTTTTTCCCCGCTTAATCACTGGCACCTTAATATTTCAAATGGGTAGCCACAGAATCTAAAAAAATTCGGGCGCTTGAGGTTCTTGGAGTTATGTTATTTTTTTTAAGCCGCATTGAAAACTTTTTTTTTTCTCCCCACCTCAAACTCATTACTTCACTTATTGTGATTAACTTCTTTTTTGGTCTTTAGATCTCCCCCTTTTTCTCTGTACTGTGACACACGCTGTCTACCTCGCCTCAGTGCTTTAAAAAGTTAGAACAGGAGGGGGTGAGAACTGGTCAACAAAGCCTACAGAATATGAACAATGACTTCCTTTCTGCCTCTCTACGCAAACCCAGAGTGTAAAACCAAGTCTCCCTAACCAGCAACACAGCTTCCAACTAAACGGACCAACAACCCTCCAACTTACAAAGAGCAGAGAAACAGCCTCTCTGTTCATTAGTGTCTGCCTTGACCCAAAAGCCTGCAGCGACCAATACTTTTTTTTTTCTTTTCGTAGATTCTTTCGCTAAAATAGAAAAGTAATTTCTTCTTATAAATATCTGGAGGTAATTGTGTTACTGGTGTGAGTTGTTAGGGGTTGTAAAAAGATACAACAGCTCAGTGGGGTGCTCAATTGGGAAGAGACAATTACAATAAAGAACCCATTCAAGAGGTTTGCAAAAAAGAAAAAGAAAGAAAAAAAAGAAAAAAAGAGGTAAAATAATGAAATGGTCGCACAGCCTTCATTTTCTCTCTCTCTTTTTTATCAACCCAAAAATACTCATTTTGTTTCTTTTAGGACTATAATGAATATTAATTTTTGCCTTGTCACATATAAGGAAGAATTCAAAGAGGCACTTTTTTTTTCTATTCATGGATATTCACGGTATAATTTATTAAGTAGTTTTCAGTAATCTTAAATCTATAAAAATAAACATCAAACAAGTACTTTCTCGCAGCATGTAGACCCCAACTGGTAAATATTTACTGCTCTGGAGAGCTAACCTGATCATCAACAGAGAGGCAGCGCTGTGCTTGAGCGAGACTGCAGTATCTTCCTTAGCTGAACTGAGCACCAACTCATCACCTTAATAAACTAAAAAGCGTCTGTCCTCTTCCATATTTACACATCACGAGATCTTTATTTTGTTAGTCGCAAAATCTGTTTTTAAACAAGCAAGACCTTCAGAATACAATGGGTAAACTTCCCAAATCTCAGTTCAAGCAAGAGAGATAGTAAAAAAAAAAAAAAAAGGATTTTGGGGGAGGGACATTATTAAATAGAAACTGCTGTTAAATTCCAGCTACTTTTTTTTTTGGGGGGGGGGGGGGAGATCTAGGGGAAATTGAGAAGAAATGCGCTTTAACTGGACAAGCTTTTTTACTTGGAAACTTTAAGTATTCAATGTTTAGCAGAACCAGGACAACAAAAATAGGCACCCGGAAATAAAATAACCCAGCAATAATTGAGGTAGTGAGAAGAGGCCTAAGAATTCCAAGCTGATCTCACTGATCCTGCAGGTTGTGTGTGTGTGTGTCCTGTCTCACTCTCTGCACAATAAGATGAAATGAAGTTGGCCCGAAGTAACTTTAAGCAAGGAATAAAATAGACTTTCGGTTTCTTGCAAATCAAACTCAATAGGCCAGACCTAGTATGGAAGTGCTTGTTTAATCTTAAAATTTGGACGTAATCTGCACAATGTATTTTATTATCTCCGTGTTGTTATTTTAACTGGAACTTAATTAGCTATTAAGATGACAAAGTTGCATATTTACAGGCCAAATGAGACGATGATAAAACAAATCAATTCGCCTTTAGCTATTTGCAAAGGTCACCAGTTACAAAAATTTATTGTCAAGGGTTTCGGCTATTATTTAGTGCTTCTACGGATACACAAGGCAGCGGCAACACTATTCTGTATTTTATTCCCTTCCCCAAAATCATTAGTAACCCTTAACGTTTAAACACATAATTCCTGCCCAATTGTTAACAAATTATGCACATCTTTTGAAAGTTTCTAGAAGCTTGTGTGCCCTGCATGCAAATTTTCCAATGAGTAAAAACAATTTACTATTTCCTTCTTTTTGACAAAGATAATTAATGATGAGGTGTATAATAGTCTTATCTGATGCATTCTTACTTATTCCGTACCCTTAAAATGTAACTGTTTTCTTAGAGGTCTGTCATATAAGAAGCAGATTTACAACGAGATTTAACGATAAATCAGCATTTAACAACAGTAGAAACCAAGAGCCATGACTGAGGTGAAAGTATATATATATATATATATATATATATATAGTTATATATCTCACAGCTCTGGCGTTCAAGGAAGTTTCTTATCAAGAGAAACTTGTTGAAAATTAAACTGATTAAAGGTTAATAGAGGTGAAAAAAAAATAAGGGGGAAAAAAGTATCTTGCTCTTGCTGAAAGCAAGAACATGAAATGCAATATCAAGGAGGGGATGGACTCGATAACAGGCAGTTTTATTTGCAGCAAGTTTGAAACTTCTTCTCTTGGGATGGAACCTTCTGGACGAGCTGGGTGCGTGGAAAGCCTTCGTTGCTTTATTTAAAGGATCAGATTCCTGCAGGCAAGCAGACTGAGAATTCACATGGCCTAAGGTGACTTTTGCCTCTCTCGCAAGTCTCTCTTCACTCTGTCTTGTTGCAAGCAAATACGAGGACATTCTATTTAAGGGGGCTTGCACCCCATACTTTTCCAGTAAGCTCCAATAGACAAGCAGAGCAGTGAAAGCCTCCGGAGCCAGTACGAGTCCCAGTGGCACCGCTCAGACAATCGGCGCCGATCGCAGCCGCCTCACTCCGGATTCACCCCCGAAAGCTTTGCAAAAGCGCGACAAACGAGCAAGAGGGGTGTGCGTGTGTGTGTGCAAAATCCCGAGCAAAGTGTTGTAACTATTCTGTTACAAGCATTTCCTGGACCGGAGCCCAGGCTCTAGAAAGCACACGCTTGGCTAGCTGTAGCCTGGCTGGGCTCTTTGGTAGGTGCTGGCTTGGATTTCCTGCGTTCCCACTCTTTGGCGATCCGGCGAGAGAAAAAAGCGCAAAGTTTTCTATGCAGGACGGAAAAATCCGGAAGAGCAGACTGGGCTCGTCTAAAACATTCAATGGAAGTGAGGCGAGGGTGGGGGGGGGGGAGATAAAAAGTGTGGAGAAATGAGCACTCACCTTTCGGAGGCATCCCGTCCTGCTGTCAAAAGCGCCTGTCAGGGCTTTTAAGAGCCCCCGGTCGAAATGGAGGCGCCTTAAGAGGTGGCCAGCAGCCCTCGTGGGAAGGAGCCAGGGGCTGTCAGTCAGCGCGCGCGGAGCAGGAGCCCGTGCGCACCTCGCCCGATCGCTGATGGCTGAAGTGCATTAATGTGCGTGTGCGCCTGCTCTCCTCCTCCAGCCTGACCTCTGTCATCCTGCAGCCCCCCCCTCCCCTCCCCTCCCCCACCCCCCCCAGCAAAGCACTTCCTCCTGCGCCCCAAGCAGAGCGGGAAATGGGGCTGAGCTCTTCCAAGCCACTAATCACTCCCAGCATACAAATGCGCTGCCAAATATTGCTTTATGCAAAGCACCGCCGGAGCCTCCCGCCCGCCTATTGGGCGCCGGGTGCCAGCGCCTGGTGCAATTGGCTCCCGGGTTTGAATGGACCAGGACCGTTGCGCTTCTCTCCCGCGGTCAGCGCTCTTCTTGTCCGCTCACATCTGGGGGGGGGGGCGCGCACTTTGCACCCAGGCGCGGGGTTGGTTCTCTCGGCCCTGTTCACAGCTGGTTTTCTAACCACGAATAAAGAATAAACGCAACTGCACTCACACCGTGGGCCCAGGGTAAATAACATCATTTTCCTTGTGAACAGTAGCAGGTTGTTTCCCCCTAGCCCTCCCCTTCTTATGTCTAAAGAAGTCTCTTTGCATGGAAACACGGAGTCTCTTGCAAACAATAGAGATAAGGAAAATATCATTCAAATGTTAAAAAGACATAAATATTGCTAGGACAGGCGCTTTGTAAACTGTGAATTGCCTCCAGCTAGCCCAGTCTTACAGGGAGGCTGTTGTTGTTGTTGGTTTTGTTTTGTTTTTTTTCCCCACAATGTGCTGCGGATCAGGATTCAGCACCGGTCCCTGCAAGAAAGCGCAGAGTAAATACACAATTTCCTGTTGTGTATTGAGGGCTCTCGTGAAAGGCCCTGAAGGGTCCTCACCCCTTCACCAAACACTCCCAAACTTCTCCCACGTGCCGTTTGTTGACTAAAGTGCTTTTTTTTTTTGCTTCTGTTTTGGTTTTTTTTTTGCAGATTCCAGATGGAAAATCTTCTGCGCTGCGGCGCCGCTCCTGACGCTGGGTTTCAGGCTCACCTCCTTCTTTCATTGCCACCGATAAATCCCCCCCCCCCCCCCCAGAGTGGCGTTCCTTCAGTGAGTGCCAGGAAAAAAATCTCCGAAAAGTAAGTAAAAGACGCTGCTGTCCTGACCACACACCAGAAGTCCATTTGTTGAATGCCGACCATTAAGACACACCTCAGTAAACCCTAAAGCAACCCCTCCGCGCATGCATTGAAGGTTACACTGGGAGCACCAGTCTGAGCTCAGGGTGTCCCGATCGTTTATCCCAAATGGTCCGGGGGGGAAAATAATAAAACAGGGAAAAAGGGATACAAAAAAAAAGAGAGAGAGAGAAAGTGGAGTTTGAACGCGCAGCCCCATAAATGAAGTCGTAGACGCATACACTTGACTTCTCTTGACATGTGAAAAGTGCTAAAAGTCAAAGCTCATCAATAAAGTATCTGGAAAGTGAATGAGAGCCCTGACAAGCATTGCATTCTCAAATAAAGTACAATGAGGAGACAAACGACTCTGCCAAGGAGTTTGCATTTGAGTGAAAGGGACGCCTGAAAGGAAGAGGGATAATGAGCTGCCGGACCGTCATGCACTGTCATCTCCAGTCCTGCAGAGAAGCTGCCACGGCTTCCAGGATCACGAGCCCACAGACCGGGGCTTCGCCCTTTGAGTTCCTTTTATGCAAAAATTCCCCCGGCTGCCGCTGCTCCTGCCTCCACCGCTGCTGCTCGGCTCTACGGTTCACGTTTCAGGGCCTTTGGAAGCTGGAACTGAAGGAGGCTGCACCTCCTGGAGCTGGGCGCTTTAATCTGAGGGAGTAGCACGAGAAAAGGCTTCTCCAGTCTGGAATAGGACGTTACTTGAAAACTACGAGAGAGATACCCTCTGGAAATAGTTGTTGGAAATGAGTATTGCACTAGTTGTTCAGCAAACAATGCCACTGCAGTAGCAGCAAGTACTGGACTTGCGAGGAGAAGAAAGCAGAGTTTGCTGAGCCCGGGGCATTTTAGCTTTGAATTCATGTCCATATACTTTCAATAGTCCAGATCTGATCAGTCTGCAATTCTGAAAAAAAACCAAAAAAAACCCAAAACCATGCATAGAGCCATTCAAGGATCAGAGAAAACAGATTACCGGAAATAATCTAAGCTTGCTTTCTTTGTGTGTGCTCTTTTCAAAGGTATGTGGAGAAAAAAAAAAAAGAGAGTTGTTATAGTCTGACAAAGTTAGATTGCAAATTCTAAAATGGAGACGTTTCTGTATGCAAAAAATGAATGAGCAGATACAGCAAAAGCAATTTTAGAAGAAAAAAAAAAAAAAGCACTTACTTTAGTTATTAATTGTACGTCTGATTTGTACCATGTTTACATTATGCGCATCACTAAAAATATAAAACTAAAATACCGAAATAGGCTCTGGGAGCAAGTTAACATTGCCAGAAACTCCTTTTTTTTTTTTTTTATATATATAGTAAATAGTCAGTGTTGTTATTGTAAACCGTGTATACAGAAAAAAAAAAACTGAACATTTAAAAATACAAACCAATGTCCTTGCTCTCAGCTTCAGTCAAACGTGTTCCTTCCCAGACAGTCAAGCAAATTGTTAGAAAAATACCCGATAAAGTATCTTTTGTTTTGGAAAGCTGTGAGCAATCTCTGCGTGCATGTTGGAGTCACGACGAGTAGGTTGAATTATACTGTGTATAAGTTGCAAATTTTATCTGGTTGAAGTAATACAAATTAGTTCTAGGCGGAGTCCTTTTAGAAACCCGAAAATCTAAAGACGTTCTTGAGTAGAGCAGAAGAAAAGTAGCAATAACAAAAATCTCTCCCCTTGAATCAGCTCTTCAGGCAAATATTATAACTTTTACATAACCGCTCAATTAGCTATCGTTAGGATTAGCACCTACTTAAAGCGTCGCCTCCAAAAGAAGCCCTAATCAGGTTGCTATTTTCCCTCAGGGCACAGTGGTCTTTGTATCCCCTCCCAAAAAAAGTTTTAACAAAAAAAAAAAAATCATAAGGGGGTGGGAAACGGTAAATGCAAGTGACGTCATTCTAATGGGGGGGGGGGAGGGGAGGGAGAGTGTCTATTAGAAACCAGTCACAAAAGAGGTTGGGTGCTTCGGCTGCTACTGATTTATCAAGACTTGGGGAAAGGGAGCCTCAGAATCAGAAGCCAAAAAAAAAAAAAAAAAAAGAATTGAAAGAAAGCAAAGAGAAAAGAGACTTTTTACCGTCTCAAGGCTGTTCTTGTTAGGGCCATTGAAATCTTTCCAGATTTTCATTTTGACTGCACTGGTTTAAAAGTCACTGCATTCGATGTATTCTTCTTACAGAGCAGGAGGATTGTTTGCATATATACCTGTAAGAAAAGGAAGGCGCTGCAAAGTTGAGGCACAACTCTAAAGAAGACGCCATTTTAGTTCGTCTTCCACTAAACGCGTCTCTGTTTAACCAATTAAGACTCTTTTTCAGTCTAGAGGGTAAAATATCTGCAGTCGCTTATGCATGAATATCAAGTATGTAGTCTCTTTTTTCATTTTATGTTTTAAGCAGATCAGATCGTGGGTGTGAGATCTAAATACAAGTGTAAGCCGATGCAACAGTGGCAGCAATAAGACCTAACTTTCCAGGGACAGTGGCGGGGTATATATCTATTATTATATTGAATTAAAATGTAAGACCATCGGGCAATGATGCAAGTTTCGCCACCTATCTGCTGTTCAGACCAACATATGGAAAAAGCCTAGATCCCTACTTTGAGTATCTGGCGCTTGTATATAAGATTCGGAAAACAGCAGTAAGAAGGATTTATAGAAATCTTTGCAATAAAGTTGTGTCAAAATGACATCTTAAGAGCCCAATCTGATGTATTTCAATGATCTACTTAAGTACTGTACAATGTGTAAGACATGGAAATATATTGAGCATTAAACTAAAATAGCTCATGAATGTAGTTTGAAAAGTTTATATTGTCTAAATGTTCAGTGTAATTTTATCTATTTTTGTCAAACTTTTAGGTTTTAAAAATGTACCCTAATTGTGATCTGTCAAAAAAAAACAGAACAACTTTAAATATTACTGGAAAGTATTTTGCTTTACTGCTCCATGGAAGGCGTTTGAGTTTATATCGTCTTTCAATTTATTTTAAAAACAATCAACTCTAATGCAAACAGCACAGGTATTAAAGGGGTGATAGTTGTTTCTTACTGCACTGAACACATAGAACCAGACAAAAATGAAAGTTACTATTGAATTTAGTATATATTAGCATATATTCATTATCTCCAAGCAAGAAACTCTAACCTGCAGATTTCTTCCTGCCACTCAAAAGAGAGTCAGACTCTCCCTGAAAAAAAAAAAACCCAACAACCCTGAACTGCAGCTACACAAGTGTAAAATAATTTCCATTATGTGTTCACACTGAGCGCTATATAGAAAGAATTACAGAGGAACATTGTTTGCACATTCATTGATTTGTGGCAACTATTTTCTTTTTTTACAGTGTGTGTTAAGGAAAGGAGTGGTGAGTTAGATATTCCTGGTTAGTCTATTTGAATTAATATCTGATCAGCAAACTATCTTTTCTAATATCCATAAAAATGCTTAAAGTCATCTTGTCCACTTCAGTCTTAGAGTGAGAAGATACACAAATTCTGACGCGTTGGGCTACAGGGCTCTTCCCTTCAGGATACTTAATGCCTACTTGTGTATGGGGAAACAATATTTGAGACCTATAATGTACAAGACGTTGAGTTAAGTGGAGATTTTCTAGTTTACAAATCATATTCAAAATGTTTGAAATCAATACAACTATGTTAGATTTTTGCCTCGTACAGCTTTTTTTTTTTTAATTAAGGCTGCAATCGTTTTTGATCCTCTTCAGTGACATTTATTTTTTCACCAGGTTCTTCAACTTGGGGATTTATCTACAGAGAATTCACTGAATGTGAATTTCTTTGGTTTTACATGAGAAAGTGTCTTGTAAGCCATTTGTTAGGTAGCCTTCAGAGAAAACGCCCAGCTCATCCTGATGGGATTTTTAAATGGTATTGATTTGGACAAGCTGTTCAAAACCCTACTAACGGTTAATCTGCCTGTTAATCAGGGCACTAAGGAGTTCAATGTGAGTTTTATTACCAACTAGAGAACATAGGCAGTGGGAAGGATCAAAAGGCTGCACCCCTAATATGTACACTACCAACTTCTTCAATATATGTTTTAAATTACAGAGCAAACCTTAGTTGAAATTATTCACCAGTTGCCAACACAGCTACTCATACAGGTATATAAACTCAGCATGTTGTTAAGATAAATTACCTAGCTATGAAAATTGTACACCAGTATAAAAAATTCATGCTACATTCAAATATGATGGTCAATGATGTTCTTTCACAAAGTTAATAAACAATGTAATACCTTTTTTCTAATTCCCTTACACTTTCCTATATAAATATGTCTGATTAAAAGAGCAGATTTTTAAAAAGAGTATTAACTTGGATTAATGAGATTTTTTTTTTTTTTTTTACCAAGTCGAGAGAGTGCTAACAGACTGGTCCGAAAATTTGGTGTGATTGTCCCCCTAAACATCTACTGTAACTGTCAGTGAAGATAATTTAATATTAAGCCCATCCATGAGTAGGTTTTATTTTCTTCTATTCTCTATGTAATCACGAGTATACATTAATAGCTTGGCATTTTTAAATATTTATTTAAATGCATTTATTAAACAGAAATGATTGTATATATTAGCATGAGTATTTAATCTTATCCTTTCCAATGCAACTCGATTTTGTCCTATCTCTCTGCGATATGCACGTAAAAGACTATCTGGTCAGAGGCAATTATGTCACAGCTTTTTCTCGGCATGACAGCTGGATAAACACAATCTCCAATAAACATCTCTAATTAGGGAGGAGGATCTGTGATGGATGGGGGTTTGATTTATTATGAAGGAGAATGTCCATTTACCGGTGCATTATGTAGAGCTCTTCTTTTCTAAAGTACCCTAAGGATTATTGAGAGGAAAAGATTCAGGTAAGCTGTTTCCTAATTTATACTTTTAGAGGAATTGTCTCCAGCATGCTCTCTTAGACAGTAAAGGAATTTAATTTCATCTTAAAATGTTATAGTGACTGGACTAACAGTTCCATAAGCGCCATTACAAAATGGCAAAACCTCCAAAACAGTTTGTGGTCAGAAGTTAGTGATCAGATCTTTGAAATCTTAAAGACCGAATGCGGAGCAGCACCTTCAGTTTATTTTTTTGTTTAGTTTTTTTTTTTTGCTGAATAATATTTTTCCTATATGCACATATTATTTAGCGTTTTATAGGGTTTTTGAAGATTCTAATGTGTCTTGAATTTTCATACTTAATTTTTCACTTTTTTCGACATCATTTGATATAAAAAAAACGTATTTTGTGTTTACATTAATGGACTTGATTTCAAGATTAATTTATTTGTGAAAATCCAGCTACAATTTATATCTATAATGATTAGCTTCTATTTTTCTGGATAGTAAGATTAGATTTCTTGAAAAGTGCTGATTTCAGCTATTCTAAAGGTCTGAAGATTCTGCTGGATATAGGGGATGGTAAATAGAAAGGGACAGGGATATTTTCTGCGGAACAGTTTCCCCTCAGTGTTCTCACCTCAGTATCTGAAGTTCAGATTCCAGCACCAACATGGGTGTGACAGAGGCGCATGTAATCTGAAGCCCCGTTTTCTACCTCAATGAAAATCGTTAATTATTAGGTCTTCCTAAGTAAAGCTCAAATCACACGGTCTGGGGATTTAAAATGGTTCCAAACTATTTGAACCGCATTCTTTCATATGAGTCTGAACTGAGAACCAAATAAAATATTTATAAGTCTTTATAGTTCAAGTATCAACACTTTCTAGTGGTGGAAACTCTCCCCACTATGGCTGCTTCCCAGCATGCATTTTAATCAGCGAAGCAGGCTTTGTAGCACAGTAGCCTGGCTATACAGCCTCTTCCACCTGTTGTAAATTTAAAGTCTAAATCCTTGAAACTACTGACATTGCTAAAGACAGTAATCCATCAGCATTTCTTTTCATCACTCGTTAAGGCTGTCTGTATACTAGAAATACTGTCATATTAATCTACAGACTCTTGTGCCCAGATCCTGCCATTCCAGCATCAGTACTAACTCTATGAAGCTTCTACAATTACGTGTCCTACGTTAAGCCAGTTGCATCAATAAAGGGAAATGCACAAATCAAAATCGTACAAAAAAAAAAAAAAGCAAGAACATAACTGTTAATATTATACTTAGATACTAACGAAAATGATTGAACATAAAAAGCAAAGTTATTTGCAGTGTAAAAAGGTGGGGTTAGTACTATATAATGTATTGAAACCAAAACGTTACCTGTGAACAGAAGAGCACGATCTGTTGACTCCAACAATTTTCAGTTGCAGATAGAGGTAACTGGCAGGTTTGATTACCAGTTTCCACGGAAGAATCAGCCACACAGTTTAAACGTCGATGACAGCAAAAAAAGGACGGTGTCTCGCATTGCACTAACTTCCCTTAATATCAACGTCAGCACCATCCTCATTGGCTAGGACGCCAGAGTGATGTCATAGCAGACACAATAGTTAGAGCTCAGCTAGTACGTTTCTAGATAACAAGAAATAGGGCCCAAAATCTTTCTGCTTTATTCCATCCCCCACCAAAATATATTTTGAGGGTCTATGTCAAACTTTATAAAGTTTTTTCACTTTTCTATGGATCGCATTGTAAAATATGTGGATATGCAGTTTTAATTGAATAGCTACAAAAGTAAAACTATTTGGAAAATTAAAACTTGTCTACAGAGTTTGAATAGGATTTTCATTCCTTTTTATGCGTTGCGTATCACATTTAGTTTAATCTTCCAGTCGTTCAATTCTGTTGTGAATAATGTAGGTACTTTTCAACTCTATTGCTCAATAAGAAAACCTACCATTTTTTGCCAGGAATAGAAATGTAAACTGATTGTATAATTATAACACTTTCATAGTAGAAATAGATTCTTCAGCTTCAATGAAATACTCCTTTTGTGACTTAATCATAAAATTACCAAGCTATCAATTCTTACTAAAAGAACTATACAGAAAACAAACTCGGAGATAAAGTGTTTCTTCTTTGTGTGGAATGTCCATTTACCCGTGGTGTAATATTTTATGATAAAACTTTCCGCTGATTATAGTAATCTATTAAATATGGACTGGTGTTACTTCTTCTCTATTTCTGTTTATTGAATGCCTCCAGTCAGGTAGAAAATCACATTTTAACTTGTGGTTAGTTACCTGGATCATTGTGGTGTAAGAATAGTCTATCCCGTTCCTACAGTCTATAGTAAACAATCTATCCTTTCCGAAAGAGAAACATAAGGCTTGTCTGACTACATGCAAAATTAGATTCTGTTACTTTTTTAAATCCCTTTCAGGAAATTATTCTTTGATTTACACTTTTACTGAACTTAAAAACTATCAACCTGACATTTTTTTCACCTCAGAATAAAACAATTCCAATCTGTAGCTTAGTAAAATGTCAGATATAATCACCCTTTCAATTTCTCTAAGCTGTAGTCACTGACTTTAGAAACCTTGCTTTATGAGGCTGTAGCCTAAGTTGTCTCCTGTTATCTGTAAAGAGAATTAAGAGCTTCCTATATCGGAAGTTTGGAAAAAGTAAATAATATGTGCATTTTAATAAAAAACAAAATTTAGAACACACACACATAGTAAAACAGGTTGTTACCTATTACCAGAGATCCAGTGGAAGAGGATGACGTTTGATTTATGCATGTGACAAACTTAAAACTTTTTCAAATCCATACTTTCGCTTTCTAAAGTTGTGTATTGCTTTGAGTTGCCAAATGGCACAAAACCTTAGGCCCTACTTTTCTTTTCAAAGTTATTCTTCAGTTCTGTGTCTATGCACAATATCTTTGAAAAACAGGAGCCTTAATGAATTAGGCCTATAATCAGCTGAAACATTAGGAATGATTTACTTAATTATAAGAACTTTATATTTGCACGATGTTCCGAGGAGGAAGACGAAGAGCTCACTTTGCACACACATGCCGGAGTGAATCATTTATTATCATAGTTTTATTGAACGGTGTTTTATGAACTTGTCTGTGCTTCACGTGGCAGAAGAAATGGTGAGAAATGTTGTCATATTATTATAATGCTCTGTAGATCTCAGGAAAAATCTAGGGGGACATCGATAGTCGCCAGTGAAAATTCTGCTTTGTGAAATTAGTTTGCAGTTGCTAGTTAAATACACCATGCCAGGTAATTTGATTTAAGACTTTTTGCATTTTTCCGTAGTAAACTGTATGTTAACAAAAAGTGCGATTTTCTGAAGGGAAATATATGCAGTCGTCTTTCCAGCTGCTTAGGACAGCGTTCTCCATCCAGCATTTTTTCCCATAACGTCGGGTTTTCATTCTAATAGTAAGGTGCTCCGTTACAACGCCATTAAAGCTATAGCGCCAAACTCAAAAGTATGCGAGCTTTCTGAATCCCGTTGAAAAGCTGATAGCACCGGAAATAGGGACTAAAGAGGTCACTGATTGCACCTAATTGTAGGCCTTACAGATGCGCCTTGATCTGGGTATTTAAATCAAGGTGGGAGTGACGTAAAACAGCTGAGAGCACAAACACAAGCAGGCTGGATAATGAACTCACAAAGAGTAGACTTGTTTTTAAGTCATAATGTACTTCCTTGATAAAACAGGGGCATATGTGCTTGCAATGCCTTTCCAATTTTGATCAACTTTGAAAACATTTTTTTTCAAAGTTTGAGGCGTTGCCATATAAAACAGTCTACTTTGGGACCGTTTTGTAGGCTTCCTCCCAATCTGCAACCTTCATAACTGAGACCAGTTATGAAGGTTGCAGAAATAGCCCGCGCTATTTCTCACGCAGGCATCAGACCTAACTCCTATCAGACTTGCTGCAAATCGTTTTCTAGTGTCTCCCATAGGTCCGTGCAGTGCTAAGCACGGATACACCGCTTTGCACGGAGCAAAGAATACCTCGTGCTCCGCTTTCTAAAAGAGCTTATGAATGATTTGCTCCGGTTTGGTTCCTGTGCAAAATTAGGATTTGCCACCTCAACCCCAGTTCACTCGAACAGGCTGATCTAGTCCTTGGTTTTGCCTTATTTCATGCATGAATTAGATTTTCTTAGGGGAGATCAATTGGAAAATCAGACTTACAACTCTGAGCGTACGATGGGGGTAAACCAGGACTGGAGAAGCCTATTTAGTTGACCTGGAGTGAGGTGGGGATCCTATGCAAAAGTTCTGCCAGATTTATCAACAAAAAAAAATAATGGAGCAAAATGGCTCTTTTTTGTCTGGAAGCACAACTGACTTGCACTTTTAATAAATCAGCTCCAAAATCTTTAGAAAATAGGCACCGAAAAGTGAGGATCTGGCATCCGAATTATTTAATTCAGAACGTTATTAGAAAGGTACAGACTGACATGACAAAGTCCAGAGCTGGGATTATGTTCCATTCTATTCCATGTAATTATTACATAGGGTGATAAGTATTTTAGAACATTTTTAAATGTCAAGAAACACATCTCGAAAGTATTTGATAAAGTAACCTTCTGGCTGGAAGTCTGGCCACAAAGTGTGCCCAGCTCTAGTGTTTGCTGACTTTAGAAAGTAAAGGCGCAACCGTGCTCCTGGAGGTTTCTCAGGAAGCGAGTGGCTGATGTTTCGCTTGCTTAAAAGAAAAACCTGGGACGGGGTAGTCAGAGAGGAGCGTCTCTGATTATCTGGAGTCGTTGCCATTAAGGGACTCCGCAGCCCTGCAACCCAGCAGGGCTCTCCAAGTGAGCGCTGGAAACAGCACGGTTCCCGCCTGCTTATCTGGCAGTCAATAGAAGGAGACGGCTCCGAGAGCAGGGCCAGGTGCTGCCTCCCCTTCTATCCAAGCTGCCCTGCTCTCCAGAAACTGATCAGGCGTGAAGTAAAAGTCTGCTTGGCCAGGCCTTCCTCTATATGTACACGCAGAGCGCACACTGCCTTCTCCAGCCAACATTAGAGCCTCTCTCTCTCTGTTTGCCTTTTTAATCTTGGAAACTGTGGAGCTAGGAGTTGTGGCTTTATGAGCACCAAGCAAATATGTTAATAGAACACTCTTGCCTGGACATAGCTGAGAATATATGTTGTGTTTTTTCGGCCTAGGTGTTTGGCTTTCCAGAAATAAGGTCCGGGATATTCTTTAGTAAATGCAAGCCTTCCCTTGCGCTCAGTGGTGCGAGGTTTCCTTCATTTTCTGTTTTCATAAGTTGCTGTCTGGCTGACACTTATGGCTTTGGAGATGATATGTTAAAAATAAAACAAACTCCCCTCAACAAAACAAACACATAAGCACACGTAGAGTTTGCAGTTAGAAATTGAAATTATTTGCGATCTCATTAGACCAGCCACGGGAAGAAATCATAACATATGCAAATGTTCTCCTCAGTTTTTCTGAGATCATTCTGCTTCTGAAAACTGTGCACCTGTTTTACCTTTGTACCCAACCCCTATTATATGACAATTAAATCTAATCCGGAACAAAGGGTCTACTGCGGAAACAATTCACATTTAATGTACAGTAAAAAGAAAATTCAGCTTTAGTGAAGACAGCCTTGCCTGATAAGTCTTTTATTCTTTGGTTTGATGTATAAAATACTTGAACAGCAAGATCACTCTGACTATATATATAGTTAATAAACACTATAGATATTTCATTTGCTTAATGATAAGATTCTCAGTACACGGTGTATATAAGATCACTCTGACTATATATATAGTTAATAAACACTATAGATATTTCATTTGCTTAATGATAAGATTCTCAGTACACGGTGTATATAAGATCACTCTGACTATATATAGTTAATAAACACTATAGATATTTCATTTGCTTAATGATAAGATCCTCAGTACACGGTGTATATAAGATCACTCTGACTATATATATAGTTAATAAACACTATAGATATTTCATTTGTTCAATGATAAGATTCTCAGTACACGGTGTATATAAGATCACTCTGACTATATATATGGTTAATAAACACTATAGATATTTCATTTGCTTAATGATAAGATTCTCAGTACACGGTGTATATAAGATCACTCTGACTATATAAGGTTAATAAACACTATAGATATTTCATTTGCTTAATGATAAGATCCTCAGTACACGGTGTATATAAGATCACTCTGACTATATATATAGTTAATAAACACTATAGATATTTCATTTGCTTAATGATAAGATTCTCAGTACACGGTGTATATAAGATCACTCTGACTATATATATAGTTAATAAACACTATAGATATTTCATTTGCTCAATGATATGATTCTCAGTACACGGTGTATATAAGATCACTCTGACTATATAAGGTTAATAAACACTATAGATATTTCATTTGCTCAATGATATGATTCTCAGCACACGGTGTAATAATGAGCGCTAATTCTCTACCCGAGCAGAACGTGAGCAATAATAATCAGCACATCCGAACAATTTGTTTACTGTGGCATTACACAGCCCGTGGAACCCAAGAGCAGCTACAGTAAACTGTAAAAAAGCAAACGGACGCCTGAAGAAACATAAACGTGTGTGGAGAACAGAAAACATGGCTTTGAATTGAAGGAAAGAGAGATTTGCCTAGCATTTTAGTATGGACCCTCTATCCTTGTCCGGAAGGTAAATACATGTTCTTTCAATCCGTGTATTTTCCCACTCATGCAATAACTCTTCATATTTTTTTCTTTGATGATTTTCTAAATTAATTTAAATATTGTTCAAACAAGAAAAATGATTTAAAAGATATTGTCTGTAATTCGTTGGTGACTTTGTATTATAAATAAAAAAGGTAACGCAATCCATTTAGCATATTAATATTAAATATCGTAAAAATGGCTTCTGATCTATCTTGATAAGATCTTAATAAACACATTCAATATATTATTGGATCTAATTGGTCTATGTATAATTTAAGGTAAAGTTTTTGTACATTCAGTATATAAAATTTAATATAAATGGTTCTGATTCCTGGTAGCTTATTAAAATCAAAGTCCTCTGATCTTTTAAATAACTCTTTTTAGATTGTGGGCATTCCGTAGTTCTTTGAATCTATCCCAGCATAAAACAGACAAGTGTTTAGTAAAAAAAAAAAAAAAAAAAAAAAGTATCTGTAAATATTTGCTTTCATGGAAACGAAAGGACAAGCACTACCGGAAATAAATCTACTAGCTACAATGTTTGCAGCTGCTTTTGTTGTGGAAAATGCCAGATCCAAATGTAGTAGAAAAAGTTCTCATGCATATTTAGCGAAGCTCTTCGGAATCATTGCAGAACCCCTTCTCGGGCTTTCCTGGAAGAGAAGGGCTAGTGATATTAATCTAAGTAAAACTTTGTTTTATCCAGGTTCTTTTCATTAAAGTCTGTAAACAATCAGTGTACTTCTTGCAGAACATTTGATTTGGTTCTCTCTACTCATTCCGGCTTTAGACTTCCTTGGGGGTGATTGGATGCAGCTCGCTGAAAGTCGACAGGCACGTCCAGTATGTTAGAAAGTCACTTTTGCTCAACGTGACAAGGCTGAGTTCGATCTACAATTGTATTTGAAAGCGCAATGAGCGGAAAGATCTGCCGTCATAGCAAAATAACAAGATACTTCATTTGCACACAAACACTCATAAAAATTCTGTTCGGATTAACTCTTTATTAATAATAATAATAATAATAATAATAATACTAGGGAAAAAAAAGCTGCTGCATAATTCAAATGGAAGTTTCAAAGATACTGCACTCCTTCTCTATTACCCCACAAAAAATAAATAGCCGTTCATGTGATCAAGCTGACTTTTTACTTTAAATCTCGAATAAGATGTGAGTTGTAACAAGGGGATTTGCACTTACTCTATGACCCTTGTAATTGGATTAAATATAGACTGAAACCTACAAAAACAGCTCAAGATTGACACCTGCCAACTGGACTTCCTTATGATTGATTGTGATACTTCGTGCTGGCAACAATAATGAAATAAATTGTATGGATAAAACAAGACATTTGTCATTTCCGTGCCATGAGAGAGGAAGTCAACGTGCGCTGACAGATAAGAACAGGAGGCAAACTAGAAAGATAACCAAGGACTGTGGACATTGACGAGCCAAATTATAAGTTGTCACAACCTTTATAAATTCTCAACTTTTAATTAACATATACACTGTTGCTACATAGAAATTAAAGAAGACTTAAATCTGAATATGCCTAACTGCAGTTCTTATGGATCCTTATTTATCTAGGAATATGGCTTAGCATGTTTGCTCTAGCACTGCTCTAAAAAAATGGTAAACAAACGATGTCCTCAAACCCAAGCAATAGCAAGTAAACAAATATTGGGCAATTAGCGCGTAGACCAGGAAGCAATAGGAACAAGGAAGGGCGAGGCAGAGGCGCCAGGTACTTTTAGTGAGGGCTGTTTTCCCTACTTTTAAAACACTGTTTAGAAGCGCGTTATAGGTGCAAGCCTATTATGCTAGAGCGACTATCTCCTCACTGTACCTATAGTAACCATCCAAGCTTCTGGGAAAAGGAAAAATGATCAGATCTGTCTTTGAGAGTACTTCATCTTGACAATGGAATATCAATATGGGACATCAATACCTGTCAACAAACCCTTCTTGGATGTGTGAAATTATTTTGTTGTTGTTGTTGTGGCATCAAGATATTCAAGTTTCATTACCGTTGTATAAAAGTTGCCTTAAAATGCGTGTGTGTGTGTGTGGTGTGAGAAATATTATACAACAACAAAGCAGCTTCTGTTGATTCTTTAAGCAAAGGCGGATTGTTTTCAGAGACAACCTAACGCTCTCCATACTGAGAATGGTTAACAGACGTTACCTGTTAAGTTTCAAGCTATGTGACGATTGTTACTCTCTAACAAAACGCTCACCTTTCTCCTTATTCAGTATTCATGGGTATCTCAATTGAACTGTACACGTGTTTAGCTTTGCACTTTATTTTTGCTAAAACCACTGAAATAACTCTGACATTTTGTCAGAAATGTTTTCATAAAGACCCACTGAGTAACAGTTATATTTGACAGTATGTCCTCTGTAGCTTAAAATAGTTTTGCTTCATGTATGTTGTATTCAAAGATAGGTTTCAGTTTAGAATGATATACTTTCAAGAACAATTTAGCGGGCACCTGGAAATGATATGAAATGAAAGGATTGTGTTAAATTAGGCTCTGTGAACCTTTAAAAGACAATGGGCACACAAGGAAAGAGGCAACAGTTTTTTGCATGACATTAATTTAAGACCTGGAAAAAATACTATACACATATTTTAATTTAAGTTTAACTAGTAATTTTGAGGAGTGGTCCTTGTTTGTATTATTATAGAAAACATTTGTACATCAGGGGTGCTATTGCCATCAATATTTTTCATGTACTGTTTGTATCAAATATAAACTCTGGCAAAAGTCTTATCATGAGAAAGAAACCTAAGGGTTAATACCCCTAACAAATTATTTTTTCATGTTTGTAAGTAGAAAATTATATTTGAAATTCTTAAAATGACCCCAAGCAAGTTTTTTTTTAGAGGACCTGGTATAGCATATAAGATATAGGACATAAAATTAAGTGTTGCCCTATATTCACATACTTTTTCAAATGAATATAAATTCAATTTTTTAACTAATGAAATTGCTGGTAAAGTTTATAAGGTACCATACAATATTCCATAGTGCACTCATTACCTTCATTGTAGTTGTAATCAGTTTTACTCTACAGGCAAGGTAAATCTACTGAAAAAAAATCTTGAAAGTATCTGTCAAGCTAACAAGCCATCTGGTAATCTGTAGAAACACAGCTATTTTAAATAAAATATTTGTGTTCCACTCAACAATATTCTTCCCTAATTCTTATAAAATACTAAAAGATAACCCTGCAGAAGAAAAATGACCCATCTCTTCGTTAGTTCAAAATGCTTCTGAACCAGGTTTCATGAAACGATGTCACAGTAGAAGCCTCCTAGAGTTATTTCCATCATAAATAAAAACTATAATTTCCTTTCTTTCTTATATATACCCAATACAACCCTGGGTGCAGCTCTTTTCTGTGTACTTCTGGGTGCATATTTTGTATTTGCCCTAAAGAGAGACATAACGAATGTAGTTTCGGTATCATTTTATTGTTGTACAGCATATAATGTTTTTATGCAAAATAATAAGAATTATTCTTGCGGTAATATACTTTAAGTATCACTAAGTCTAGAAGAAGTTCAAGTAATAGTTTAAATAAAATATTAACGTCATAGTTCGTTTACTTTGTATTTCGTTTTATTTTATCTGACGTATAGGATTTAAGCTTATTGAGGGACTATTTAGATATGTACTTTTTAATCAAAATTTATAGAAAGCTGGAACTCCAATTAAATCTAAAATTGTACAACTGCCTTTCTATTTGGTGCTGTTACAGCTCAAGTCTTCCTCTAAATTAAATGCTGAAAGTGATTTGAATTCTGGTAAAGAAAAATCAAGTTACATCGAATTAGTTTTAGCCTACTTGAGCTCCCTAGTGACTGCATCTATTAACATTATAATCTCAAACACCATTTTTTATGTAACTCTATTGTTAGTAAATCAACTCCTCAGGTCCACAGAGACGCTGACCCATGGCAATTCAGTGAAAGTGTAATTATCTCCCCGAATCTTGGACAGATTTAAGAGATTACATTTCAACTAAATCTATATCAATGCTAATTTTTTCCCAGACTCCAGGTGCTAGACACTTGGACTGGCCAAAAGAAATGAAACCCCACATAAAATTATACCTATTTTTGCTACAAAACCTGGTTCGTATATAGCAAAGTAAAACAAAGCAGCTATGCTAAATTAGCGTTAAATAAAAGCTGGTTTAATGCTCGGTTACAGTCAACTGGTGTATATTGGATGGCTAATTGTCTATCCGAATTAAAGAGAAAAGGACAAATGATTCGTTATAAGAAGGTGTTAAAAGCTTCAACAAAAGGACATTTCACAAATATATCTGAGGACACAAAATTGTTCTTTTGAAGCTTTTCACCTGGCTAGGCCTATGTCCACCAGGGACAAGAACTGGAAAATGCCTGCATTATTTGCTTTGGAAATATGCTACTTCCAAAGCTCTGTCTAAAGACCATTTCATTATTTTCTAGCCAGAAATTATTTCCAATCAGATAACAAGAAGAATGCCGACAGACAGTTCATATCAAAACAGCAACATGTACAAAAGGACCCTACTCTCGCTGGCCTTTAAGACCTTCCTGATTGTAGTAGTGACAACACTGGAAGTCTGGCGTGGTGTATTAGTGTGACTGTGTGTGAAAAGAAGTCTAATAGTGAAACGGGCTCACATCGCCAAAGAGAAACAAGGTTTTGAAACTGTTAAAAGACTGAAATTCAAGCTTCCCCTCGGTAGTGAAGCTATGACCCTTCATTGTGATCCTTTTCAATTCAAATAGGGCAGGAATAGGTAAGAAATATCATGATGTTTTGTCCATTATACAAAGCTGTGGTTAACTTTCTAGATATCAGAGGACGTGATCAAGGAGCGGTGCCCACCTATCTCAACGTCATGCTTTACTGACTTTTCTATGTAACTATTTTAACAACTACTTAAAATAAAATTGTATTATCGGACATCTTCCTTGCAATGAACTAAACCATTGTCCTTTATTCTAGGTCTTGGGAAATGATGTGATATTGAATAAAATATTATATACACTGACATATTTGTGAAATTATTAATAATTTGTTGCCTCTGGATTTCCCAAAGTAAAAATACAGCCAAATAAAATGGTAGGACTATAAAAACCGTGCCTGCTCATGCTTCTTAAACATTGAAGCAAAACAAATGAATGACAAACGCGTATCTCATACCATACATTCGACACCGATTTTGTCGATATGAATTATAAGCGGATGGAATAATGATGCCACATTTAAGTAAATGTAAGAGAATCCAAGTATGCAAAAAAATCCAGAGTAAATCATGCAGGAAGAAGGAGAAACCATCTGGAAAATGGGCCCATGGAGCAGCAAGAACGCACTTTTTCTTTTAATCTTTTGACAACTTGTGTCCTAAAAAAAAAACTCTTGAAGATAATTGAAATGATTACAATTCATCGCTGCATTGCTTTCTTTGACTATGAACAGTCAAACGAGGAAATCTTATCAATACCACAAAATTTACTTTTTTTTTCCCATTACACTGTTGTTTGATTTTATACCTTCAAATTTTGTGATAATACATAATGCATCACCTTATTCATTTTTGTACTGTTTTTCAGTAATGGTCCCTGAAACTTCAAGGTGTAGATTAAATGAAGACTGACTGCTGCCGATCACAATCTATTTTATGCAGCCTTTTCTGCGAGAACATTTTTCATTCTTGATGCGGTGTGCAGTCAGCTCGTTTTCTGCAGCTTAATAATTTATTATGATTGAGATATTATTAACTTCTTAGAGAAAATACCATCGGTCTGTGTGCAAAGGTGAATGTCTACAGTCCACATATTCTAATCTGAAGAGTCATATTGTGCAAATATTCCAGGTATGATTACAAAGTAATAATCCGACATTAAAATTCATTCAGAGAAGCATGCTGTTTAGAATGTAAAATAACCATTCACGTTTAATGTGTACAAGAACAGCAGAGCTGGAAGCAGATTTTGTTTACATCTGCTATCTACATTCATATCATTGTACAATATTATTTGTATCTGACGAATAAATAAAATCGTTCAAGCAATCTGGGAAGGCGTGTTTGTGGGGAAAGAATGTGTTTTTTTTTTCTAAGAGCAAATCAAACTCATGTAAACGTCATACCCATTTCAGAATACTGCAAGGTCACACATAGGCTACATTTTTATATGGCAGATCCTAATATAAACAATTACAGTATTTAAATAAGGATGAAAAAACTATATGCAATCTCTTTAAACTTTTCTATAAAAACATTTA
This sequence comes from Rhinatrema bivittatum, assembly GCF_901001135.1. Classification (NCBI taxonomy): domain Eukaryota; kingdom Metazoa; phylum Chordata; class Amphibia; order Gymnophiona; family Rhinatrematidae; genus Rhinatrema; species Rhinatrema bivittatum. Next base: position 15,425,222 of record NC_042631.1, read on the forward strand.
AGCTTTATAGAAAGATAATCATTAATTATTTTCTTAGCGGAAACATATACTCGTTTACATAATAGAAACATTAATTTTAGGAACCTGTTTATGTGCTTGGAATACGTATGGGTTCTGAATTTGCATAGAATAGGTTGTCAATCTTTCCTTCAACCTAATCTGTATCAGAAATGGACCGATACATCCCCAGCACGGCTACTGTTTAAAAAAAAAAAAAAAAAAAAAAAAAGACCATCTGGTAATGGTCGTTCTTTAGATCTTCCCTTAATTATGCTTTTAATTAAAGGTGGTTCAAGGCATTGGACCACATGAAGGGCAGTAATTACAAATTACATTACAAACCCAACAGATGCAGCTCTCTCTGCTGGTGGAGAGGTACTGGAATACAATTTGACTAAACTTTAGGATAAACTAATCCGCTTGAGAACAGAAGCATATTTTTATTATGCAGACTCTAGGAAGGATTTAAGTTCTCTGTCATGAATGTTTTCATATTTCTTTGACATCTATTGAATTGGAGGCAGCTGCAAGGCTTTGTCACTGGAGAGAAGAGCCGTCACAATATATTAGCTTGATGGCGTAACTGGAGGATGAGGAGGAAGGGTTGACACAGGACAGCAAAACACATAACCAATTGGGGGAGCCACAGGAAAAGAAAGATATACATTTTTAATAATGGCACTTTAAAATATCACGGACTGACATTAACAAGAGAATTTTTAATTACGTTAATTGGCCTGAAAGTCAGGGAGAACATGTGCTATCTTTTGTTGAAGAAAATGTTAGGTGTGTGCTCTTTATGCAAGGCTATATTCATAAAATAGACATATCTGAAAATGAAGAGTTTCCTTAAAAAAAAATATTAAACGAATATTGTTTCAAACGAATTAAAAATGATTCGATGTATTCCATCTGAATAGCTTCATTGTAGAAAAATTATAGTTAGAAACGGTCCGTTATGTGACATACAGGCCATAGAAACAAGGGTGGCAGCGGTGCTACTGACCTCAAAGTCTGATTCTGAGAGAAAACTTTCATGAAGAGCAGAGTTCGAAAACTTACATTTTATTATGAACATAGAAAAGGATAGCCAGCAAGCCCTCCAGGAGGTGGAAGATATACATTCGCTTAGGTAAGGAGGTGCAGAACTTCTTTGTGCTGTGATCCACTTCCTGGCAGCTGGAGGCATATACAAGATCAGGTTCATCGGAGAACTATTACTAAGTAGTCTGTTTCAATGCAAATAAATGCACTTTTCCGTGTTCTGGCAAAGTGTGGTAATCTGCAGGTTTGACCTCAGGAATATATGAGCAAGTTTGGACAAGAAGCAGTTTAAGCAGGGATCCGCGTCCGGCAGTGCACCCAGCCTACTCAGTGGTTCGTATAGCACGTGGGCACAGCACAGGCTCCAGGTCAGGGACTTTTTCACTTTATATTTTGGCTTCTGCTCAGTTTTAGAAACAGGAAACGGGTCCTCATTCTAAAGTCAGATGACTGAAAGCGAACTGCACCTTACAAATCAGTAGAGGGATAGTTGAACGACTGATGGCGTTAAAGGTGAATAGCACTGGACTTCTTATTTTCCACCATTTCACATATGAACGTTTAAACTTCTTGTAAACTTGAGGAACGTGTTTTTTTTCTCATGTTTATTCTCTAATACTCTGACTGAAAGCCGCATATTTCGCACGCTGCAGATTGATATTATACTCCATACTCCATGCAGTTGTTATCGTTTCATCAGATTGTTTCGTCTGATCTGTGTAAAGGTTGATCTATGCCTTCTTTTACAGTGTTTTAAGAATCTGAATGTATTACCATTCCATATAAATAATTAGATACATTTATGATCAAAGTATTCTATCTATATTATCATTCTGCGATATACATGAAATCTCAAGCATTTCTTTAAGGGCTTCGGACCTTTAAAACACTGGATTGTTCAATGTTTTAAGCCGAAACGTGATGTGTCTCAGTTTTATCTCTTCATAGATTTTATAGACTTGATTAGTGCAGTTCAACACCAAGTTTCATACGTGCTAATGCAAGCACTTGTGGGTGTATACTGCAAGGAACTGGAGAATACTCAACCCTTGTATTTGATGTTTCAGTTATAATGAGAAATATAAATGTAACAAATACTTGGCCGACTCTTCTTCAAGCTGTAAAGCCCTAACCTCTTTAGCCTTTTTTTCAGAGGAGCAGTTCCATCCCCTTTATCATTCTGGTGGCCTTTCTCAGTACCTTCTCTAGTTCCGCTATATCTTTTTTGAGATGTGGTGACCAAAAATCCACACAGTACTCTAGGACCAATTGTTATTCTCCATTCCTTTCCTGATAATTCCTAACATACTATTTTCTTTTTTGACCCCTGTTGCACAATGAGCTGAGGATTTCAATGTATTGTCCTCAGTGATGCCTAGATCCTTTCCCTGGGTAGTGACACCTAACATAGAACCCAACATTGTGTAACTACAATGTGGATTGCATTTCCCTATATAGTTACAGTATGCATCACTTTGCACTTGTCCATATTAAATCTCATCTGACAGCCTTGCAAGGTCCTCCTGCAATTTTTCACAATCCATTTGTGATTTAACAACTTGGAATAATTTGGTTTCATCTGCAAATCTGATCATCTCACTCATTGTTAACTATTCCAGTTCATTAATAAATATATTTTTTAAAAAAGCATTGGTCCCAGTACAGATCCCTGAGGCACTCCACTGTTTACCTTTCTCCATTGAGAAAACTGACCATTTAGTTCTACTCTCTGTTTACTATTTTTTAACCAGTTCACAATTCACAATAAGACATAGTCTGCTAGCCCATGACTTTACAATTTTCTCAAGAGTCTCTCATGAGGGACTTTATCAAACACCTTCTGAATATTCAAATACACTATACTCACTGGTCACCATTATTAAAACCTTCAAAAAATGTAGCAGATTGATGAGGCAAGACTTCTCTTGTGTAAATCCATGTTGGCTATGTCCCATTAAACCATGTCTATCTATATGTTCTGTAATTTTGGTCTCTAGAATATTTTCTATGATTTTTCAAAGCACTGACATCAGGCTCTGGTCTATAGTTTCCTGGATCACTCCTGAATTATTTTTTAAAGATTGATATTAAATTGCCCACCCTCCAATCTTCAGGTACAAAAGATGATTTTAATGATAGGTTGGGTGTTTAGAAACGCAGCCACTCTTCACTATCAGTCAGCAGGAGCAGGGAGTGAGCAAAGGAGAAGGAGCAGTCTAGTGGCGAAGTTAGAAGTCAAAGAACATACCTGTGGGAGGTGAGAGTAGCTGGGGTAGGAGGACGAAAAGGTAAAGAGATGGTGAAAAGGAGAAAGGGAAGAAAAAAAATCCTGTCAAGTGAGGAGAGAAGAGGGACAGTCATGTGGTTTTTCTGCTGCACATTTATTTATTTGATTTATATTCAGTCAACAGTCACATGTCACATGGTCAGTGTGGGCTTGGGGATCTTCTCCCTGGATCCCAGGAAGAAAGAGACAGTGAACATGGGGCCAGCAGTCCTCTCCTCAAAACCTAGGAGCAGAGAGAGAGAGAGAGAACAGGGCAGAGAATCCCCTCCTGGACCCTAGGAGGAGAGAGTGAGTGAATGCAGAGCAGGGAATCCCCTTCTGGAGGGTCAAGGATCACTCTTTAAATCTGGGAGAAGAAGAAGAATGAGCACAGGGACAGGGATCAGAAGCATTGCTAAGAACTTAAAAGACTTGATGCACAGTCCAATGGGTCTTGGGCCACTATGGTCTCCTCCTGAGATTTTGATAATTAAATTCATCAATTATGATCAGCTCTCCCCACACCACCACCACAAAAAAGAATGATCCTTTAACAACACAGGAGACTAGTGTTACTGAGATCCTGCTGGCCTTATAGGGACAATTTAAGAAATCAGCACCAATCACACTGGAAGAGCCAAGGGGATACACTGTAATGATTATGTGCTGCCAGATCTTTATCAAAGGGCTATCACCAGCTCTGTTCCACTTGGTGAGGCACTCCTTGTTATCACAACATTATTTAACCCTGCACCACCTCTCTCCATATAACAAAAAATAAACCGTACATAAAGGGGATGGAATGGCTCCCTTATGAGGAAAGGCAAAAGAGGTTAGGGATGTTCAGTTTAGAGACGGCTGAGGTGGGGATATGATAGAGGTCTATAAAATCATGAGAGGACTAGAATGGGTAAATGTGAATTGGTTATTTGCTCTTTCAGATAATAGAAGGATTAGGGACACTCCATAAAGTTAGCAAGAAGCACATTTAAAACAAATCAGAGAAAAGTCTTTTTCACTCAACATACAATTAAGCTTTGGAATTTGTTGCCAGAGGATGTGGTTAGGGCAGTTAGTGTAGCTAGGATTAAAAATGTTTTGGATAAGTTCCTGGAGGAGAGTCCATTAACTGCTATTAATCAAGCTGATTTAAGGAATAGCCACTGCTATTACTGGGATTAGTAGCATGGGATCTATTTAATGTTGGGTACTTGCCAGGTATTTGTAACTTGGATTGGCCACTGTTGGAAACAGGATGCTGAGCTTGATGGACCCTCGGTCTGACCCAATATGGCAACTTCTTATGTTCTTATTTTCTTAATACTGAGAATTGCATTCCAGTCATGGGATCCTAAGCAGATTCTGAAACTTTCAGTGGATTGGTATATAAGAGCATAAGAAGTGACCTGCTGGGTCACACAAAGGTCCATTGAGCCCAGCATTCTGTTTCTGACAGTAGCCAGTCTGGGTTGCAAGTATCTGTCAGATCTCCAATAGTTGATCTGTTTCTTGTATCTTACTCCCAGGGATAAGCACTGGCTTTACCTGGCTAATAACTGTTTATGGACTTTCCTTCAGAAGTTGTCTAATCCTCTTTGAACCCCAATATATTAGTTGCCCTGACCACATCCTTTGGCAGCAGATTCCTTAGCTTGATTGTGTGCTGAGTGAAAAAATACTTCCTGCTATTTGTTTTAAATCTGCCAGTTGCTACTTTCAAGGAGTGCCCCCCAGTCCTAGTGTTTGAAAGGGTAAATAACTGTTCCCTATTTACCTCTTCCACCCCACTCATGAATTTAGAAATTTCAATCCTATTCCTTCTCAGTCATCCTTTTTTGAGCCCTAATCTGTTTAGTCTTTCTCTATATGGGAGCTTTTCCATCCCTATATCATTTTTTTATGTCTGACATGGAGTGATAAGAACTGCACACACTTCTCAAGGTGCAGTTGCAACATGGATCTATACACAGATATTAAGATATTCTCCGTTTTGATCTCTATTCCTTTCTAAATAATTCCTAACATTCTATTTGACTACAAACTGCTGCAACATAGTGAGCCAAAAATGTCAAGGTATTGTCTGCAAGAACTCCAAGATCTTTTTCCTAGATGATGATGCCTAACATGGATTTTTGAAACCACAGAGATCCCTTCAGATATCACATAAGAGACATTATTGGCATCTATTGAAGGGACTTATTTGGTTTTGATAGTTCATGTACAACATTTTTGCATAATACTTATATTGATCCAATAAAAGCCATCACAGCATGCAAAGAATTCAGTTTATTACAGGAGCCATACAGTTACTAGATCACTGCATTACATATTCCGATCACTAAACAGAAAATTAAATGCTTTTTCTTCCCTTGTTGTTTGGGTAGGGTTTCTTTTGCACTGGTCCTGGTCTCTTTTTCTGATTTGTTGTTGCCTCTCTTCTCCTAACTCTTTTCCAGGCTCTCATTTCCAGGTGCAGGTCCTTTACGAAACGACATAAAATCAGTGGGTAAAAAGTACCCGCAGACTTTAAACTTGCCCACATTTTTGGAAAATTGTCCCCCATGCAGGTAATGCCTAATGAGACTCGCTTTCCTACCTGATTGTTCACTCCTCAGTTTATATGCATGCATGCTATCAGGAATGAGTTAAAATCGGGCCCAGGGAAAGTAGTTGGGAAGGGAAGAGGTCAAAACAACATTAAGTAGTACAATTCTGCTTTCACTGGGGGTTGGAGCCAAGGTTAAACACTTTCCTTCGGGGTGATGGAGAAAAGGGGAGATGGTAAATGGGATGGGTCAGAGAAACATCCCACGGTTTCCCTTCTTTCATTGTCTTTGATAACTGTAGCGAAGAGTGGACTAATCCAACTATATTTCATCAGACGGTGGAAGGGTTTTCTCTCACTTATTTAATCATATAAGTGATTTATTCATCATACTTTCCAGATGCGACTTGTAATTATGCCCACAGGCAGGAAAGGTAAAAACCCTGCTCTCTCAGATTGGAAAGGGGAGGGTGTGAAGCTTCCTAGTCAACTCGTAAGATGTGTAAGAAAACCAATTTGTTAACTCATTTCTTTGCTGTGGAATCTCATGACAACTGAAGAACAATTTGTTCTTGATTTTTAGAAATTTATAATCAGGTAACAAAAAAGGCAAACTGTTTCTTCTTCCTATGTCCAAAGTGGTTGCATCTATCATGTCTGGTTGTATACAGAGTCCAATGAAAAGCTCTAAGTATGCCTTATCTAGCACATAAATCTCTTAAACTATCTGGGACCAGGAGATGCCACTCATGCAGTCCTAGCAATGACAACTGTTGTTGCTGTTGTGATTTTCCTGGGGTAAAGACAGAGGTTAGTGGAAGAGAAAAAGAGAACTCTTTGGGACATATAATAAATCTTGAAAATAATCATATGATGTCAGACTTACTGATATGATTATACAACCAGCAATGTAGTACAGTCCAAATGTAACTTTAGACAGAGCCCGAGGTATCCCGTGGCAGATTTTTCAAGACCCTGCGGCAAGAGTTAGCAAATTCCCTGTTAGATTTTCCAAATTTCTGTGGCAATTATGTAGCAAATTTTCAAAATTTTGCAAAAAGACTCACACCTCTGGTATCCAAAAAAAAGCCAATTTGTTTTTTTGATTGAAAACCATTCATTTTGTTTGTTTAAACAGCATTCAAACAATATAAAAATACAAAATTTGCCAAGTTCAAAAATCAACTATTTATCAAGTAAAGGCCATATGTTACAAACTTTTAACTGTAAGTGTCACTTTTGTTTTGAACTGAAATACAGTGCAACCATCCTTTATATCATTTCTTGAGAAAGTCCTTTCCGAGTATACGAGCTTGTGTGTGTTGAAAATGCCCTCAGTATCAGCAGTCTGTAATGCTGTTAGTTAACACAGAAACATATGTGCATATACATTGGACACATGGTCTCAGACACAAAAATGGGATGAATGAATAAAAGTTTGAACCTTGTCAGCAATAGTGAAAGCCATCAAGGCTTCTATGAATTAAAGCGAATGCCTTTTCTGCCTGCTGTAAGTTATCAGAAGTTGCAGGCTTCCAAAAAACACATCCAAGTCTTTGTAGTAGGTTTATGGTTGACCACATACGCAGGTGCAAGAACCTTTGGGGCAGATTGTAAAAGCCATACACGCGCCAGGCCTATTTTCAAAAGGCCCTGGGATGCGTGTAAGTCCCGGGGCTTGAAAGAATGGGCAGTCCAGGGGTGGGGAGGGGGCATGGCCAGAGGCCTCTCCACTGCCACTGGGCCGGGGATCGCGCGCTGGCAGTCGACCAGCGTGCGTAACTTCTGAAATAAAGGTAAGGGAGGGGTTTTGGGCTGGGGAGCGGGATAGGAGGGGAAGTTGTTGGGGGGGGGGGGCGGGGAAGCTAGCTAGTCTCCCCGAGGGCTCGGCATGCGCAAGGTGCACTAGTGTGCACCCCCTGGCGCGTGCCGACCCCTGATTTTATGACATGCATGCGGTAGCACGCGCATGTTATAAAATCGGGCGTACGTTTGTGCGCGCCGGGTAGCGCGCACAAATGTACCCTGCATGCGTTTGTTTTAAAATCCGGCCCTTTGTATAAAGATGAAATTCTTCTAAAGGGATATCACTTCATCCAGGAGCTATATCAAAATAATCTTTGATTTGATAAGAATTTAAGAGATTCTGACTTTCTCTGTTCACTCCAACTTCACTCTCCACCCTCCTGTTCACTTCAGGACAGGAGGGTGTGGGATGAGTGGAACATCAGAAGGAGAGGGATCCCTTCAGGCTGTTTGTGGGAGGGGAGGGAGTGAGGACTGGAGCAGGAGCAGGAGCAGAGAGAGAGAGCTGAGTCTAAAGGTAGGCAGGCAGGCACCCTGAATGATTTCATAAAGATTGAATTAAAACTGTCAGGAATGTTTGGTCTGCAGTAGGATGTCAATTATGTGCCAACAAGCTATTTATGTAGTTTCTCTTGCAGTCGCACAGTTGTGGGAATCTAGGGACACTGACTATAGATATATCTAAGGATATCATGCAGACAGTTAAAGATTCATTATTTATCTGTCCAACCTGTTGATAATCAGATACATCATTAGAAGATGGATGCAAAGCCACCAGTGAGCTATGAAAAGCCATCAACATGGACTAGTTAGTGATCAGCTCCCCTCCCCTCTCTACCCTTATCAAGCCATCTCTAACCTCTCGCCCCACTCAGAACCCCCAAATCACGACCTGGAGCTCAGAATAATTGTCTGGCTACTGGTACATCCAGCAGTGCTCTGGAGAAAACCTGCACAGAAACATAGAAACACAATTGCAAAAAAAAAAAAAAGCAAGCATATAGCCTATCTGTATCCTCCAATATGATCAGATTTATCTGAACGGCGCTGATTCTCAACATTAACCGACTAGAGTTAAGCTCCACCCCTGAAAGTCACATCACCGCTTCTTCTTTTTTTCAGGCTAAATGTCCTGCTTATAGTTAGCTACCCGGATAAAATTTAAATGGAGAGCAGGGTGAAATTTAAAAATGTAAGATTTGTTTCGGGTTACTCTTGAAGTTGTCTGGACATTTAAATACCCACAAAGTTTCCACGCATAGGAGGTGGGTCTCTTTCAAAGGAAAGGAGGCTGGAGCAAGGATTCATGGGATAAGGGTGAATTGGAATAGACGCAGAAGTCCTTGACTCCACCAACTCTACTAGAAAGCTGTTCTATGCACCCACCATTCTTTCTGTAAAGAAATATTTCCTTAGATTACTTCTGCGTCTATTCCAATTCACCCTTATCCCATGAACCCTTGCTCCAGAGCCTCCTTTTCTTTGAAAGAGGCCCGCCTCCTAAGCATGGAACCCTTATAGGTATTCAAATGTCTCTATCTCTCCTATCTTGCCTTTCCTCTAGGGTATACATGTTTAGATCTTTAAATCTGTCCCCATATGGTTCATCATTTATTATTATTATTATTATTATTATTATTATTATTAATAATTATGTGTTATGTAACACAGTTTAATATTTAAAAATATTGGGGTCCATATTCAGCCTCAGAGAGGCTAGTTAAGTTAGCCGTTGAAAATACCCAGCTATCTTAGTTAGTCAGATAAATATATCTGGCTAACTTTAGGACAGCCCTATGGTATTTATTTATTTATTTATTTATTTATTTATTTATAGATTCTTCTATACCGTGGTACGTATAGCTATACATCACCTCGGTTTACAGTGAAACAATAAATTAGCAACAGGCTTTACATATAATAGTTTACACAGTAAAACATATAACAGCAACAGGCTTTACAGAAAACATTGGGTTTCAAGGGTAATATGCTGACCAGATTTAGCCGCATGGGTTAAGTAACTATCTCTAAATATTAGAGTTAGCAATATAGCTTATGTGGCTAACTCTGGCCTGCCCTGAAACACCTACCACCCACCCCTGGACTGCCCCTAAAATATGCAGCTAAATCGTTTTTCGGATAGAATTTAGCTGCACATGGCTTCAAATATCACCAATTTACCATTTAGACGGATAACTTTTAAGTTATCCGTCTAAATGGCTTCTGAATATCAACCTCCCCATGTCCAATTATGTGTTTTCATAAGATTGTTCCTGATATAGTTATGGTGGGAGAGATAATGGGGATCATTATGATTTCTGAGTTTATCAAAATCTGAGAGAAGAACGGGCAAGGCTGAAGGTCTACCCAGGGTGCCCAACACTCTTATGCCAGCTCTGAATGAGAGAACCCACTGGGCTAATTATTGCTCCTGGCCCTCATTGCCCTACACTAAGCTTCACTTCCTTCCCATAGTCAAGATCTACAACAGTAATTATCCTGAAAGGGAAGCACTTCCCTTGCAGTGCAGAACATTAAGACTCTGCCCCTCACCGAGATGCACTGTGGAAAGCTGCAACTTTAAGTATAAAACCAGCAATATAGTTTTTTTGTATTTACAAACTGATTTTCCTGTTGAAAAGAATAGAAATATACTTTCTTTTTTAAAAGCAGATTAATGCGTTCCACTGCAAGTTCTTCATGTTCTGTTATTTTCTGGAGTACTTTGAGATTTTAATACTCGTTCCTTTTAGTGAGTTCCTTTTGATTCTATCATAGCAGGATTTCTTGAGGACAGCTGAACGACCAGTTGTAGAACAGTAAAGGAATGTTCCCTGGTAAATACAGAGAGCCTGAAACAGCTACAAAATCAGATCTTCCTGGTAGGGGCAACAGATGGCCGAGGCTTTCACCAACAGCTCCAAACACATTGTCACTCCCAAATGAAAGTGAAATATTCACTGGCATTTAAATTAAATAGACTCTAATGGCTCAGTAATATTAATTAGGCTTTCATTCATCCCCAGTCTAATAAATCAACATAAGCAGATAGGATGATACCCTGGCTGGCTGTTCTGTCCTTTGTGAAGCTGCACACACAATGCCCTCATTCTTATAGAAACATGACGGGACCTGCAAACATCTGCGCTCATCACCACTTGAGGAGATGCCAAAGTGGTAACATTTAAACTTTTTTTCTTGTCCAATTTGTTAATTTTACAGGGTTTGATTCAACAAGAACTTTAAATTAAAACCGCAAGACTTGTACTGGCTCATGAAGACTTGCCAGGTTCTCTTTATATGTTACAGAATTATCTTAACAACCGCAAACCAAAGCCCATGTCAGGTCCTCCTGTCTGGGAGCAGAATATGTTACTCAGCTTTGCTATTTAAAAGGAGGGGGTGGGTTTAAGTATTTTTCAAACTTCTCACTTTGTGGTGAATTTTAGGATTTGGGGAGGCCCTCAGTCATGGGGAAATAGACTCTCTGCCTCTCCAAGGACAGTTTTCCCCTCTCTCCTATACATATGTAAAAGAAGGGACTAATAAAACATTCAAATAAAAGGTCACGGCTAGTAAATCTTCCACAGACAAAAACTTCCACTTGTGATGCCTCAGCGCTGCCCAGAGCTACCAGTAACCAAAAACAGTCCCAGCACAAGACCTCTGATTGCAAAATAAATATCCTTGTGGCTAGAAACTGCAGTTCAATTGTTATGCAATAAATATAAAGCATACATATACAGCCCCATGTTATATCAGCTTGAGCAGGGCTGAAGTCCGCTTTGAACATTAGCAGGACTGAGCATAGCACATTTATACCTGCTAGAGAGCAGGTAAAATGTCCACGTGGACATTTATGCAGAAACTTTCAAAAATCAAAAGTATGCACCCAAATGATTTCCCCACTCCATCTCTATCACTGGGAATGTAATATGTGGAAAAGTACACATGAAATCACTTCCATGCATACTTTTACACAAACATCCCCAGGGTAATTTTCAAAAAGCCTATTTATGTGTATGAAACCAAATTTTATATGTGCATATTTATTTATTTATTTATTTAAGTTTTTTATATACCAACATTCAAGACAGTGGTCCCATCATGCTGGTTCACAAGAAACAGGGGTGAAACTTTACCATTTAACAAAAGTGCAAAAAAGCAGTTACATATAACAAGGACAACCATAACTTGGAATGAGAAGGGAAAAGAAGATTAGATATTGAAATATAAGTATAAATAACATTTTGAAAGGTGGCTATTAACGCTAATACTAGCGGAGCTTGTTGCGTGAAGGGAGATTAGATGGGGTTGGAGTTAGGAAAGGCCTGTGTGAACAGCCACGTTTTGAGTCTTATCTTGAATGTTGAGATGTTGGGTTCCATTCTAAGATCCGGGGGAATGGTTTTTGTCCAGGCAACTTCAAGAGTTACCCAAAACAAATCTTACATTTTAAAATTTCACCCTGCTCTCCATTTAAATTTTATCCGGGTGGCTCACTATCAGCAGGACATTTAGCCTGAAAAAAAGAAGAGGCGGTGATGTGACTTTCAGGGGCGGAACTTAACTCTAGCCGGTTAATGTTGAGAGTCAGCGCTATTCAGGTTAATCTGATCGTATTGGAGGATAACTTTATTCAGGTATCTTTAGCTTTAGAATGGGTATATTCTGTGGAATGCATAACTGGTTATATTCCGCTGAATAGTTAAGTAAAGTTACTCTGGAAACTTTAGCTGAATAACTTTTCCACTTCCTAGCTTACTCAATGTAGACTTAGTAAATACATATAATGAAAATGGAGTATACGTAAATGAACAATGTTTGACCAAATGCTCCTCTAAGAACACATGACACTGAGGTCCATATTCAGTCATAGCCTGGATAACAATATACCCAGCTGTCTTAAAATTAGTTGGATAACTTTATCTGGCTTACTTTAGGGCAGCTCTATAGCACAACCAGACTTAGCCGGATAAGCTATCTGGCTCTTTGAATATTCTTTAGTTTTTAGATTCAAAAAGGAATGGGATAAACACTATGGATCCCTAAAGGCTTGTAATGATATTGAAGAAAGGGTGCATAGGGGTAACCTGCACAGAGCGGAAGTTAGTACCCTTAACAAAAGACATGAGAGGATTACTGCTCATAACCAATTAGCCTTGATGCTTTTGACGCAACTGCAACATCACCCTCCACTTTGACAGTGGGGCAGGACAGGGAGGGAAAGGGTATTGGATTCTGAAGACTGCCAATGCTGGGCCCCGACTTTTACAGTCTGGGATACTGATATGCAGACATTAGGGATAAAGCAAAATCACGTTCAAGCAGCATTGTCTCACCCCATACAAACGTTGCTGGCAGTAATTTTGTTATGGGTTTAACAGTTGCTTGGTTTTGATTATAAATACCCTTAACATAAGACTTGGGGGTAACCTGCATGAAACTACAGTTACTACCATAAGAAACTTGCTGGGCAGACTGGATGGACCATTTAGTCTTTTTCTGCCAACAATACTATGTAACTGTGCTATATTGGTACACTCACAAGGAAGTACATGCTTCCTCTCTTCTAGGTCATTCGTGCTCCATTCTCGCCCGGAATGGACTCTGCCATCTGGCTTGGCCTAGACTGAACATATCTTCTGACTTCCTTAATGCCGTATTATCATCGTTTATTTATTCTCATTGCTTTAGTATATAATTCGATCTTACTATTTGTTTATCTTATAGGCTTTTTATCATTGCGTCTTTATTATCATATGTTTTTCTCTTGATTTGATATTGTTTAAGAGTCATTCTAATCCTCACGTGGCTCACACTTTTTCAGTTGTCATTATTTACCTTTGTTTTTGATCCCTTATTCCCAGTTCCATGTCACCCTGTTCTATGTAATGCTATTTGCAACTTTTGTGTTTTCACTGTAAACCGATATGATATGTAAATTTTCTACATGCATGTCGGTATATAAAAGTCCAAAATAAATAAATAAATAAATAAATAATATTGGTGTATGATTTACAAAATATTAATTGTTAGGCTGAATGCCTTGTATTCTATTTTATTGTTTTTGTATGTTCATCAAGCTGCTATGGACTGATGTGATGTATAAATCTAAGAAAAGAAAATCCGAATTGAAAATGGCCATTTCAGTTCAGTTTGTTTCAAATGAACTGAATTCCTACCTGTTCCAAAATCCCCAAACTTTTCAGGTGTTTTCATTTTGGCAAATAGAGTGCTCTGTTGGCAAATAGTGCTCACTATTTTCAGAGAAATAAAAAAAATGCTGTCCCAGGAACACCCGTAATCATTATATAGAAACACAGAAATGTGACAGCAGAAAAAGACCATATGGCTCATCTAGTCTGCCCATTGCCCAACTAATTGAGCTTTACAATTACCATAACTCACTTAGAGATACCCTGTGTTTATCCCCTGCTTTCTTGAATTCAGATACTGTTTATCTCTCCACCACCTCCATTGAGAGGCTGTTCCATGAATCTACCACCCTCTCTGTAAAGAAATATTTCCTAACATTACTCCTTTTACCCTCATCGCATGACCCCTTATTCTAGAATCTCCTTTGAAAGAGGTCTGCCTCCTGTGCATGGAAACCTTGGAGGTATTTAAATGTCTCTATCATATCTCTCCTAGATCACCTTTCCTCTAGGATAAACATGTTTAGATCATTAAGTCAGTCCCCATATGCTTTAGAACAAAGACCACTGCCCATATTAGTAGCCACCCTCTGCACTGACTCCATCCTGTTTATATCCTTTTGAATGTGCAGTCTCCAGTATTGTACACAGTATTCCAAGTAAAGTCTCACCAGGGACCTATACAAGGACAATATCACCTCCCTTTTTCTGCTGACTATTCCTCTTACTATGTAGCCAAGCATCTTTCTGGCTTTTGCTATTGTTTTATCCACTTGTTTTGCCACCTTAAAATCATTGGATACAATTACACCCAGATTCTTCTCTTTTGTGCATAGAAGAATTTCACCCCAAATATTGTGCCTTTCCCTTGAGATTTTGCAGCCTAAAGCATAATTCTGAAATTTTTAGCATTAAATATTAGCTGCCAGACCCTAAATCATTCCTTGAGCTTTGCTAGATCTCTCTTCATATTTTTCATACCTTCCTGTCTACCCTGTTGTAGATTTTGCTATCATCAACAAAAAGACAAATCTTTCCCGACAACCTTCTTCAATGTCGCTTACGAAAATGTTGTAACCAGTCCAAGGACTGATCCCTGAAGCATACCCCCTGCCCACCAATACTCAGAGTGAACTCCATTTACTATTACCTTTTGTCGCCTCCCATTCAACCAGTTTTTAACCAAGTCAGTCACTCTATGATCATTTATAAGTCGCCTATGCAGAACCATGTGAAAGGCCTTGCTGAAATCCTAATACACTACATCTAGCACACTTTCTTGATCCAACTCTTTTGTCACCTAGTCAAAGAAATTGATCAGATTCATCTGACAAGATCTACCTCTGCTATAACCATGCAGTCTCAGATCCTGCAATCCATTCGATTCCAGAAATTGCACTATCCTCTATTTTAGCAGCAATTCCATTAATTTTCTCACTACAGAAGTCAGACTAACCATTCTGTGGTTCTCAGCCTCCTCCTTACTTCCACTTTTATGAATAGGAACCACATCCACCTGTCTCCAGTCCTACGGAATTCGTTCAGATTCTAAAGAAGCATTGGAAAGATCAGCAAGCGGCGCTGCCAGTAGCCTTTGATGTATCCCATTTGGCCCATTTGGCCTTCTGTACTTTAAGTTTAGTTAGCTCCTCACAAACACAATTTTATACAAATCAATTGCGGTTTACCTCACTTCCAATCTTATTTGTGTTTGTTTTATGTGGTCCTGCTTCTGGCTTTTCCACAGTAAATACTGAATAGAAATATTTGTTAAGTAAGTTCACTTTTTCCTCCTCAGGCTCTACATATTCCTTCCCTTCACCTCTTACTTTCAAAATTCCACTTTTGCACTTTCTTCTATCACTAATATATCTATTAAAAAAAGTTTTGTCCCCCGTTTTTATCATATTTGATATTTTCTATCCCATTTTAATTTTTGCATTCCTGGCTGTTTTCCTAGCTTCTCTTAGCTTTTCCAGATATTGTCTTGCTTTGTCTATGTTGTTGGTATACTTGTATCAAATAAAGAGAGGGCAGAGGAAATAAGAGTCCAAACACTTTCCACCATGTGTTAGCATTAATTTTTTGCTTGGTACAGCAACATCACTGTCTCATAGAACATATAAAACTTTAAATGGGTCCCCCGACATGGACCCTGTGTTTCGCTGCAAGGCTGCGTCGGGAGGGATAATGATAAAGAAGTGCCACATCTGAAAATTAAACTGACAATATTACCATAAGATAGGACCACAAAATGATGGGATTCTGCCGATACAATAAAGATAAGGACATACCTTAATCAATATTAACAACAGTATTCAGTGAACGCAAAGAGTAAAAGCCTGAGAGGCCATTTAAAAATGCTGTCAAAAAGGCGTGAAAGCAAACAGTCAATCAGATGAAGCGGTTGGAAGCGAAGTTAGTCAATCAAATCACTGCAGCAAAATGTAAAAATGAATAAATGGAAAGGTAGTGGGGCTGATTTTAAAAGCCCTACATGCACCGGGCCTATTTTATAAAGGCCGCACGATGAGCGTAAAGCTCTGGGACATGTCTAAGTCCCGGGGCTTTACAAAAGGGGCAGGGTGGGGCCAGAGGCCTCCGGAACAGCGGCCATTTGCTGCTGTGCCGGGGGATCGCGTGCCAGCAGGCGCAGAAGGTAAATTAAAATTTTGGGGGGATTAGGATAGGGCTGGGGGGGGGATAGGTTAGTGGAAGGGGTGGGATGGTTAGTTTAGAGGTAAGGGAAGTTTCCTCACAGGCCGCTCCGATTTCGGAGCGGCCTGGAAGGGAACAGGGGAATCCTGCAGGCGTCAGCATGTGCAGGGTGCACAATTGTGCACCACTTTGTGCATGCCGACCCCCGATTTTATAACATGTGCGCGCCTGCATGCACATGTTATAAAATCAAGCGTACATGTGGGTGCGCCGGGTAGCGTGTGCACATGTACACCCACGCGTACATATGAAAATCTACCCCAGTATGAATAGCATAGTCAAGTAAAATAGCTCCACTCAATTTCATTATTCAAACCATTCAGGACAAGACTATCAAGGGTATAGATCCATTCCTGTTCCTTGCAAATGAACATTTCTGAAAAGTTCGGGGAGGAGGAAGTAACACGTCAATAACGAAAAATCTGAGATCAAGTATAGAATGGGAGCAGGAGTCCCAATGTGTGACTAAGGGGACATTATCATGGTGATTGTTAATATTAGACCGGTGTTCAATAAGTTGTGTCTTTATCATACATGTAGTTTTTCCAACATATAACTTTTGGCAGGGAAAGATAATGATATAAATGACTTCTGAAGATGAACAGCTAGTGAAGAATCATAAAGGATATATTTTTTTTTAGTAATTGGGTGTTCAAAGGAAGAAAGTGAAAGGGAAAGGGGAAGACCGAACAGTGTCTGCAAGGTTGGTGACTCCCGGAAAAAGTAGCTGTCAGAGAAGGCGTGCGTAGCTCAGAATGAACCAAGTAATCCTGGAGGTTCCTGCCTCAATGAAACGTAAATCTGAGGGGATAATTAAAGACTTTATGCAATGAAAGCAGAGACCAATGATGGCATATAATGGCAGTAATCTCGCGAGTACAGGATGAAAAAGGTAAAATACAATTGATGTATTCCTCAGACAATCGCGACTAAAAAAGTAGATTAAGATTAATGTATAATGCCCGTTTGAACGCTTTTTTAAGGATACCATAGGGTATCCCCATCTCTCTAAATCGAGTAAACCTCTGCTTAGCTTGAGAAAGAAACTCTGATTTCGACGAACAGAGCTGTCAAAACCTGAAGAATTGGCTCACCGGGATATTACTTCTTAGGGCATAGGGATGATGACTGTCAAAAGTCAGAAAAGTATTTCGGTCCATCTCTTTCCGAAAAATAGATGTGCTAAAACCATGAGAGTCGTAAGAAATAAGAATATCCAGAAAATAAATTTGCAAATGGTGTATGTTAAAATTAAATTGTAGATGGCCGTTGCAGCTGTTAAGTCAATCTAAAACCAAAAAGAACTGCATATCTGTCCTGGTCCATATCAAATATCATCAATGTATCGCAGTCATAGGTAAATGAATGAAAACCAAGGAGAGGGATAAACACATTTTTCCTCAAAATTGTTAATATATAGACAAGCTAAGCTCGGAGCCATGGTGGCGCCCATGGCTGTCCCCTTGATCTGTTGAAAAAATGTGGAATTGAATAAGAAAAAATTCTTTGTAAGAGTTAACCGGGTAAGAGACTAAAATTTCTGTAGGGACACAGAAACCATCAGAACGGCAGTCAAGGATTTCTTCAATAAGTGATAAACCTTTCTCTTGGGGTATATTAGAATATAAAGAGACAATATCAAGTGGGATGGATAAATCACAGAGAATCCTGAACAAAAGAGCGGCTTAAGGGGATGAATGGTTGTAAGAAGTGATCAACGAATTTAGAGAGGGACTTGAGAAGGGAACTGATCCCCGAGACTATTGGATGGCCAGGAGAATTTTGAAAGGATTTATGGACCTTAGGCAATATATAAAAAGTAGGAGTGATAGGGAGCTCAAAAAGCAAAAATTGTGCCTCCCAGGTGGTAATTTGTCTAAGATCCAGGGCACGATGGACCAACGTTCTGATGATGCTTTGTAGACTGGGAGTTGGGTCAGCAGGAAGAGAGCAGTAGAAATTGGAGTTTTGTAATTGGCGTGTTATTTTTCCAGTATAACTGGATCTGTCAAGAAACCCTCTTTATTGGCGGGTTTAATGACAATATCATGGTCATTTGCTAGAGATTTGATGGCCAGCTTTTCTTTCTTAGTAATGTTATGATAAATAGAGAACAGGAATGACCTCAATCTGCCAACCTTCAACCGTATTACCTTTTCAAACATCAAGAGCACTGGGTCAATAGGACCTGGTGGAACCCACCTAGATTTCTTATATAAAATGGAATCATCTTGTGTCAGTGGAGACCCTGAAAAAAAACATTTTAACTTTAACACATGGAAAAACTGGTACAGTGAATATGAACATCAAAAGGGTCATAAGAGACCGTAGATACAAAATAGAAACCTTTTTCCAGGACTCTAAGTTCAATATCCGAGATCCTGTGTAATGATAAATTAAATACAAGACCTGATGAATGAGGGGTTAATGCCAAAGGTTGGTGGGGTACTGTTGTTGATGAGTAGTGCATGTCCAGCTCAGACTCAGAAAACTACACGAAATCCCTGATCTCGGGGACGGTCTCTACCTTCGCAGGTCTCATGTGTGACACGCACTACTTGTCAACAACAGAATAGAAGGTCTAATGGAGGTGGAACTAGGAGGCAGAGGGAAGACAGGGCCTTAAGAGTTAAGGAGCAGGCTGGAATGACAGATTAAAAAGGGGAGGAAACTGGAGGAACAGGAAGAGGAAATGGAATACCTATCCATGGAGCTTTAGGTGAAGAAGCTGCCAGACACAGGAGCCCATGGAGACGGAAAAGGCAGTTTGAAAGTGGAGAGTTACTACCAATGCAGAAAAGGTCAGCCTCAGTCTAATAATTAAGGTGTGCTACTGTTGGCAGTGGATAGCATGGGATCTGCTGCCATGCGTGAATTGCAGTTTATTGCCTTAATAGGAGCCAGAAGTGGGGATTCTCCGTATGGAATGTTGGTTTTGTCCTCTCATTCCTTTAGTTTATGTCTAGTGTATTGCCCCCTAATCTTCTACATTCTGATCTTTCTCCCTTTTTCGAACAGCTGATTTCATCTAAAGCTAATTTAAATAATATGTGTAATATTATAAATATTATAAATAATAGTACTAGGTGATTTCAGTTTACACGTTGATGTAATCGCTTTATCTAGGTGTTTTCTTCATTTCTAAATATCATGATGTCTCTGGGATGAAGTCAGTTGGTAAATGCTCCTACACATAGATTAGGGCGTTCACTTAATTCAATTTTTGTGAATTCAACTCAAACCTATTGCAAACTGATAATTCTAGTCATCCAATCAGTCTCTGTCATGATTAACTTTCTATTGAGAATATACCAACCTACAAGACTTCTTAGATCCCAAGAAAAAGGGATTCTTGAAGTACCCTCAGTGAAAGTGGCATGTTTTTGCTTACAGGTGTTGTTATTTAGGAGAGTAGTGGGTGGATCCTTGGACCGGTGGCAGATGACCACGCCCCCGGGGGAAGATCCCGAGAGGGACCACTGGTCAGGCTCAGAGTTAGGAGACAGACACACACTAGTTCTTTTATTAGACAGTATACTGAACCACCAGAGATGGCAGTAGTGAGCTGGAATGCCCGGCTGGGCTGTAGTCCCTCAGATACTGGAACAGCGATCCCTGGAGGCTGAGCTGTAGAGAAAGTGAAATATAGTGAGTAGGCAGGGTATGCAGGGTTCATGGACAGAACCTGATGGTAACACTCACACAATGTCTCATAGAAGCCCAGGAGCTGGAATGAAGTAGGCCCTCAAGGAGCGAGTACCTGGTTCCAGGGAAAGCTCAGAGTGCGATGGTAACTCACAGATATAGTAGGCAGCGATGACTTCCATGCAGAAAATTCCGAAGAAGTCCAGGAACGAGGGCCCTCAAGGAGCGAGTACCAGTTCCAGACTGCAACCTACAAAGTAAGAGAGAACGAGGCCCCCGAGGAGCGGGTACCCCTGGTTAGTCCGAGGAGGCAGAGTAGCGTAGATAGAACGAATCCTTATCTGTATCCTTATTCTTATCCTTGCTAACTTGAGTTGTTAGCAATTCAGAGACCTTTAAATATCTGAAGCGGATGATGTCATCTCAGGGGGACGCCTCTGAGGTTCGCGCCACTTCTGGTACTTGAGGCGGGGCAGCGCCGCGCGTGCGCCCCTAGACATCAGGTCAATATGGCGGATTGAAGCGTCAGGCCGGTCCGGGGATGCTGGATGAGGACGGCCGAAGGACGCCGCAGCAGCCAGTATTCCATCAACCCCAGAGGGAGTTG
This sequence comes from Rhinatrema bivittatum, assembly GCF_901001135.1. Lineage (NCBI taxonomy): Eukaryota > Metazoa > Chordata > Amphibia > Gymnophiona > Rhinatrematidae > Rhinatrema > Rhinatrema bivittatum. The sequence goes on from NC_042631.1 coordinate 15,446,011, forward strand.
CCAATGCGGTAAGGTGGGCGGAGTGGAGAAGTCGGGCAGCGACAGTCGCAACAAGAGGAGACTGTGCTTTTTCTCTTGTTGCACCTGTGATGTGGAACACGATTCCGGAAGTGTTGAGACTGCATCCCTTAAATCTTTTCTGCTGGGACTAGCATTTGATTAATTTATGGTTTACAGAAATTTATGGAATGAAACATGGTAATTGTGCATGGTGCAGTTTATGTTCTGTATTTGTAATCTTAGTTATTAGGTCTGCACTATGTTTAGATTTCTGTGACTGTTATGTGTGTTATTTAGTACATTGCCTAGGGCCTCGGCAATGGGCGATTAATACATTTTAGTAAATACAAAATACAAGAAGTATCAGATAGTAGTCCAGAAGTCCCAGCCTGAAGAGGGAGGTGTCTAACAGATACCCTTGTTTGGGAATTTCCAAAATTAAAGAATGACTTATTTTCTTCAAACTAGATTATAGACTGTGAATTTTCCTTGCTTAAATTGAACTTTCACTGTCAGTGAAATTAACCCAGGCATTGTACAAGTGGATGTGCTGAGAAAATCTGACTTGTTCTCACTGAGCTACTAGGGAAGCGAAAGGAGCTGACCTCATGGCCATTGATGATTTCAGCAATTAGAGTGGAACTACCTGCTGAAGCTCCATCTGTCTTCAGGAACCTAAGATTCAGGCAAATCCCCAAGTCCTAGGAGGTTCACTTTGATACTTGGCTGACAGTATTTTGGTTGTTAGGTGAGGGTGGTTATTTTTTGACTTTGCTTATTTTTTATTTATTCTAATATGTGGGTTGCTATACTTGTGGGTTTTTGGCTGGCATACATTTTGGATGTTTTATCATTGTATTATGTAATGCAGCTTGTCTGTAGAAGTTACTATGGGGGTAATTTTCAGCAGCCTGCAAGTACATAGGACACTAGCTTGACTTTTCAAAGTGGATTTAAGTGTATAAATCTGCTTTGAAACTTCATAATAGCTGTAAAAATCACAAAACATTAGAGTATAAATGTGTTCCCCATCCTGACTCCATCCCCTGGAACATCTCTCACTTGTTCAGAGAAAGGTACATGTGAAATCATGTTCTGTGCATTTTCCCCACACAACCTCCCGGATAATTTTCAAAAGCAGATTTACCTGTTTAAACCATGGTTTATGGCAGAAATTATGTTGTAAATTGCCTCCTAAATAGATTGTTTATATGGAAAGGGAGTGGCGTCCGACATGTGTAAAAAGGCATCCTGGCATTGCTGGAAGAGTTCTTTCCATTAATAAGCATGAGCCTAAAACATAATGAAATCATTACTTGTGCATTGTTTCAGACATTTATGGACATACCTAGAACCTATTTATGAGAACAATCTGCCATTTTTTTGATTTCCATGTCCAAAATCAAATCTATATCAAGAATAAATATACCAACATATGTTGCATGTTCAGCAGGCTTTATTCCCTTCTTTGTACTACACAATAAAATAGCTCATTTTCAACAAAATATATCAGGCATGTCTTGGAAGTAGCATGAGCCATGATATGATAAACCAAAGGTAGAGAAAGAGAGAGAGCAAACCATGGCAAGAACCTAGGGAACTGTCCTTCTTATTGTCTTTTCTGTACTCTCTGTGTTTATTGTATCGTTACTGTCATGTATTATTTTATCTTTTCAGTTTAACCACTGTATGCAGCCATGCCAGAAAACGTTTCTGAATCTGAATCTAAAAAAGGAAAGCACAGACTCCCCTTATTTTGCGACTTTCTGTTACCTTATCTTACTTTTGTTATCTATCTATCCATCTATTTATCTATCTATCTATATATATAAAGGCTTGTGTCGGTTGGTCTGTCTTTTGCATTGTGGCACTCTGGCCACTAGATGGTGTATGGATATTGAAAATTGCTTAGAATGAATGTAGGGGTCAAGAGGAGTGCAGGACAGGGTGTGCCAGTGTAGGAGTGGCAGTGTGACTCAGTCCAATAGGGAATGTATAAGAGTGGTATAAAGGAGGTTGTTCCATGAGGATTAGCTGCTGGTCAATGAACAAGGAGGCTCCGGAGGGGCTCGATCCAAGGAGAAAGAACAGGTGTTATACCCAGTGTGCTAAGGGGTTCCAGAAGGAGTTGAGAAGCTAAGAGTATTAGGGTTTCCACAAAGCCCTGCAGGAGTGAGAGTTAGAAGAAGCAGAGAGAGAGAGACAGTGGTCTGAGGAGACCAAGTCCAGAGAGTATTGGAGAAAAGTAAGAGGCCCTTGGCTGGAGTTCTGCAAGAGCCAAGAAAAAGGTGGTGCCGGTGAGAAGTTCCAGTTGTGGCTGAGGAATTGCATCTGCCTGCTAAACTAGACAACCTGAGCACCGCTGGGAACTTTTGACTAGTCCTTCTGCAATTAGGCTTTAGCATCATTTCATATGAGGTAATACTTTCCTCTGGATGACATGGTTTATCAAGACACAGAATGGGACAAAATCTTGGGTAACTCCAGTTTCTGAGTGTTGCTTCTGTAAAGTGTTAGTAGCAAGGGATCTATTTACTGTTTGGGATTCTGCCAGGTACTTGTGACCTGGATCGGCCACTGTTGGAAATAGGATACTGGACTTAGTGGACCCTCAGTCTGACCCAGTATGGCCATTCTTATAGTCTTCTTATGTCTAAAGAGACAAATAATGCATATTGTCCTTTTAATGCACATTAACAATGATTTTAGTGGGAAAACTCAATATTTGAGCCCCCTCACCAGATCCAGGACCAGCGTGAGACATTAGGCGGACTAGACAGTCACCTAGGGCACCGAATGTGGGTAGGGCGCTGTCACTGGACGTGAGGGTGGTATTCTTTTTAACACAAAGGAGTCAGGCGGCAGGTTTGAAATTGTAGGACTCGCGCATTAGGATGCGTTGGTTAGCAAGGTAAGGCAGCTCTGACAATGCAGCCACTGTGACTTGGAGGGGGGGGGGGGATATGAAGGAATATGACATCATCATGACATCACCGCCTAGGAGGGCTGGACACCCTAGCACTGGCACTGACCAGATGGTATACCTGAGTAGCTCCAGAGACCTCTTTGACTTGAAGGCTGGAGAGACAGGTCCTCAGGGCCAGGGATCACCACCACAGAGGCAACTATCGTCCCTCCCTCCTGGCCTGAACACACCATCTCCATGGTGTACTTGGGCCCAACTGACCCCAGTGAAGAGCTGGATCCTGCCAAGGAACACGATGACTGAGCGGACCCTGAAATGTTTTGTATCATTGAATTTGGGAATGCTTAATTTTCACATTTTATCTAAGCTGTCATGATAAATGTTGAAGCAACATTAAACAGTAATGAATTTACAGCTTATTCAGGTCGTCTCTTGATAAAGCTGAAATCATCATCAAATTAAAATTTTCATCAAATCCTGTGAAATTTTCCTAGTCACTGCGACGGTGCTGATACTTCCATGCATAGAATTTGTTGTGCCTTGGCTATGTTTGCCTCAATATACTGTGCTCTCCAAGTTTAAAAGTCAGGCCTTGCACCAGGAACCTTGCTTTCTCCTCTGTGCATTTACCACATGTTTAGTTAGAAGTCCTCTTTTTCTATTAAGTTCCCGCTGGAAGTCAAATCTGGTGTTCAGAGTGGAAGGGTTCTGTTGTGCAGCGGCACTGTTCCCGCATGCAGCAGTGTATCATTAACTCCAGGCACTTTTTCTAAATATAACAAGCAGTGCAGAAACACTTAAGACAGAACATCAACACACTATTAATTATTTTCCTTCTTTTATTTTCTCCCTTCTTTGTGATAAGTATTAATTGTTGGAGTCAGGAGCAGGAGTGAGAACTGGAGGCATCCCCAGGCAGGATGAGCAGAGAGGAGAATGCCTTTCCTCTGATAGAATGTCAGTCCTGGGGGAGGGGACACTGCTCGCATTCTTCTGAACCCACAATGACTATGGTAATTTCCCTAAACTCATCTATATTCCATTCCTGGGGGATGAGCAGGTCTAACAATAGGCAGTGAACGGTCCAAATAGGTGCCTTGTTTCCAGCAAGGAATTCCTCTGGTGCAGCTGGAATATCTAAAATCACCCTATCTGGGAGTCGAGTTTATCCTTCACAGGCTGCAGGAGGCTGGAAGGGTCCTCCAGTGCTAGGAATGGCAGACTTAGTGCCTCCAGCTGCTGTTTTCGTGACTGTAGTGCTTTAATCCATTGTAAATTTGCCTGAGCTTTGGAGGGAGATAAGTGGTTGCCGGAGGGCTATAAATCCACTGGAATGATCATATTCAGTGCGGGAGCTGAATTGGAATGACCCACCCTATGAAAACGCTGCCAGGCCTCTCAGTCTGCTATCACACAATGCTGGCTCCCAGCATCGGTTAGATTCCATCATCCGGATTTATTCCAGGCACAGAAAGGGAAGAAACTGTGCTGAATCATAGTCCTCTGTGGTAAAAAAAGATCTAATGTTTCAGCATATGCAGGCCCTTCTTACTATACCTCAGGATAAAGGATAGCCCATCCTCCACCCTATGATAAAACCTCAGCAAACTCGGATACTTCTTCCTGGGCAGAAGAAGAAAAAAAAGATTTGTGCCCTGTACTCACAAAGAACTAGACAAGATCTCTGTCATCAATGCCAGAACTTGATGAATGAATGCAGCAGCTCTGCTGAAAGTAAAGGAGCCAGCCCCCATGCTCTCCCCCTGGGTTCTGGGGTTGTGCCCTGAACGTGGCCCAGACTGGATCTGCTGCAGACACTGAGGTTTGATTTCCTTTTCTGAAAAAAAAAATAAAAATTGTTTGTTTCTCCTTTCCTCCAGGGTGAAAAGTTTGCTGATGTAACATAACCTTGGTACAAACCCACCTTGTGACAGTTTTGTCTAAAGAAGATACTGATTTATTTGGTGGGCCCCCAGCAAATCAACATTCTCTAGATCCGTGGGACGTGTTCACTATATACAATCTACCCAGATAGAATATCACAGCCTATACATGGCGGCCTAGAGAGGTGAGCGAAAATGCACAGATTTTAAATCAGTCAGAATCCCTTAATTGCACTGCATGATCAACAAAGCATTCAGGGCTTGTATAATGCATGGACAGCCTGAGGGAGGACCTTCACCTCTCAACCAATGGACCTTTAGCACCACCAGTTGGTGATAAAGCTTGAATAACACTTGACTGATGTGCTGAGGGAAAGCAAGAGCATCGTGTTCAGCCAAAGGAAGAAGAAACATACAGTATCTTGTTGTTCTATCAAGACAGGAAGCAAACTTTGTCTGATTTAATAAACTTCTAGTTGCAATGAAATATTCATTTTCACCAGCCGGTTTCTTCCTCCCTAATCTGCAGCAGAGTTTCCTGAGCTGAATTCCAGCTGTGCCGTGTCTCTCTGGCTTCCTCTCTTGCTTTTATTCTTAGATCGCCTTTCCTTTTTTGTCATAAATTTGTTTTTTCTTGTTTTGGTATAAATGGTGTACATCCTTTATTATGAAGATCTCCCTTTTCTAAAATTCATTTCAGCTCCTTTTGGCCTACTCATGCTTGAAAATGTGACGTCTACAGGGACCTGTGACAGGGATCAGCCCTGTCTCTTTACAATTCTGAGAATAAAATGGAGGAGCTTTCAAAACTTTTTAACACGAGTATCTCCTCCTCAGATTAAAATTTAGATTACTTCAAGGGGATGTTAATACATTCATGGTTTACCTATCAAATGCATTATTATCAGAGCAGAATTCTTTTCTGGATTTTAAGGATCAGGGACCTTTTCAGAATTTCACCTTTCTGGCAGACTTTTCCCCTTTCCTCTTCAATCAGGCCGATGCCATAGCGTGCGCTGATTTAACACGCGATTGGATGCACGTTTTGGTCACGCATCCATAACCCCCGATGCATGTTGATGAGGCTATTATCTATTCCCCCCCCATGCAAAAGAAAAATGTGCACCAAAGATGCACATTCGCCCAGATTTTAAACGCCCTGTGCGTGTAAAATCCAGGCTTTACGCGCGTGGCCAGGCCTTTTGCCCGCCGAGCCAATTTTCGAAGGGGCCCGGCCACGCGCTTAAAGCCCGGAATGCACACAGGCCAGGGGGCACGTTCTGGGCAGGGGGGCGGGTCGGGACAGCGCCATTGAACGCTGTCCCAAAGTCTTGCATGCCAAAAAAGGTAGGGTTAAGGGGGTGGGGAGGAGAGGAGAGGGGAAGAGGGAGGGAGCATGGGTAGGGGGTAGGGAAGATCCCTTCCAGCCCGCTCCTTAATTGGAGCGGACTGGGAGGGAACTGGGGAAGGCTGGAATGCGTCGTTGCGCGGAAATTGCAAAAGTTCCCCCCTTGTGTGTGCTGCCGCACATACACACGCAGATTATAAAATCTGGCACGCATCTGCACGCGGCCCATGTATCTTATAACATGCATGCTGGTGCGCGCATGTTATAAAATCAGCGTGCCCATTATAAAATTTACCCCATTTTTACTCACCAAATTTTGGAGGAGCCCCAAAAAGTGTACAGAAAAGCACAAAATACTGCTTTCCTGTACTTCCTCCAACTTAATATCGTGGCGATATTAAGTCGGAGGAACTAAAAAGTCAGAAATGTCCCCCAAAAAAATTATTAAAAAAAAAAAAAAAAAAAAAAGGTTGCCGGAGGTCAGGTTAGGAAAATGAACGCTCTAAAATTGATCGTTTTCCTAACCGGCTGACAGCCACCTCTCCCAGGCGCCCGCTGCCGAGGCGGCACGAGGGGCGTGCAATTTCCCCATATACCTCCTTTTTACCACGGCAGTCCATTTGCATTTTGCATTGGGTGCCCCGGAGAAGTGGATCTGTGCGCATTAAGAGGGCGGGCGCTGAATCATGAGCGCACCTTTAACGCACGTCGATACAGGCATCGGCCTGCATGCTGGCACAGATCTGATTCTTTCTGAGTGCTGCTCTTTTTGATTTGTGGCAGGTCTTTGTTAGGTTACATTGGGTCTCATTGCCGTATTATAGCCACATTTAAAATCTGATATGAACATGATGGACATTGAGAAGTGCTTCAAAATAAGCTATGTAGAGATTTAGCAGTCTTTTTAACTAAAGGGAATTAACCTGTGAAATAAAGCATGGGAGAAATGAGATTGTAATATGATTTAAAGTGTTGATTTGAAAAATAAAATATCCCAGTTAGGGGAATATCAAGGAATAGTGCCCTCCTATTTGGATAATCAAGGATCTAAATAGTCTGAATTGTGGTTTCTTTTTATCTCACAGGACAGGATTTTTAATACTTTATTTGTGAATTACAGTTTACCTGGGTAGTTCTGGACTCATTCAGAAATTCAGGTGTAATGAATGCTAGATGCCTTGCTGAATAATGCCAGTAGGTACTGAGGTACTGCATTTAGCATTGCAAAGATTCAGAAGGGAGGTGCTAGTTAATTGAATTTGAAGGGTGCCATAATGCTACATCTCTAACTTAGGGGATGTTAGGCACTCATCTTTGGAACTGTTTTATGTAACTATACTGCTCTTAAGTTGTAAACTTTTGCAATTGTTGTCCCTTACTAGGGGTGCCAATGGTAATTAGGTGAGTAATAGGCTTAAAAAAACCTTTCCTCAACTGATACACCCAGACCAGACAGGTTTAGTATTTGGTAGGTGTGAAGAGGACTATTAACCTTATTCATTTGGTTAAGCTTCAACCCTAAGATACAATTCATATGGCACTTGATGTGGAGAAGGCTTTTGATCATGTTGAGTAGAATTATTTATTCCACATTTTAAGTAGGTATGGATATGGGGATCAATTCTTAGCTTGGATTAAATGCGTGTATTCCCATCTGGATATGAAAGTTCAAGTTAATGGCGAAAATGTTGGAGCCCTTTACCTTGGGGAGATGTACAAGAAAAGGCTCTCCTCTTTCTCCGCTTCTTTCTGTGCTAGCTCTTGAACCATTAGCGTAGAACATTGTGGCACACAAAGGGTTTCATACTACATCTGGAATTGACCATAAAAAAGCATTATTTGCTGATAACATCTTATTATATGTTCATGACCCGTGTTCTTCTCTACACACTACCATGGCTATGATTGAGAACATAAGAACATGCCATACTGGGTCAGACCAAGAGTTCATCAAGCCCAGCATCCTGTTTCCAACAGTGGCCAATTCAGGCCATAAGAACCTGGCAAGTACCCAAAAACTAAGTCTATTCCATGTTACTGTTGCTAGTAATAGCAGTGGCTATTTTCTAAGTCAACTTAATTAATAGCAAGTAATTGACTTCTCCTCCAAGAATTTATCCAATCCTTTTTTAAACACAGCTAATATACTAACTGCACTAACCACATCCCCTGGCAACAAATTCCAGAGTTTAATTGTGCGTTGAGTGAAAAAGAACTTTTTCCGATTAGTTTTAAATGTGCCAAATGTGAAAAACTGCTAAAGCTCAGTGTGCTGCAGCAGTCAACAAAGCAAACAGTATGTTGGGAATTATTAGAAAGGGAATGGTGAATAAAACGGAAAATGTCATAATGCCTCTGTATCGCTCCATGGTGAGACCGCACCTTGAATACTGTGTACAATTCTGGTCGCCGCATCTCAAAAAAGATATAGTTGTGATGGAGAAGGTACAGAGAAGGGCTACCAAAATGATAAGGGGAATGGAACAACTCCCCTATGAGGAAAGACTAAAGAGGTTAGGACTTTTCAGCTTGGAGAAGAGACGGCTGAGGGGGGATAAGATAGAGGTGTTTAAAATCATGAGAGGTCTAGAACGGGTAGATGTGAATCGGTTATTTACACTTTCGAATAATAGAAGGACTAGGGGGCATTCCATGAAGTTAGCAAGTAGCACATTTAAGACTAATCGGAGAAAATTCTTTTTCACTCAATGCACAATAAAGCTCTGGAATTTGTTGCCAGAGGATGTGGTTAGTGCAGTTAGTATAGCTGGGTTCAAAAAAGGTTTGGATAAGTTTTTGGGGGAGAAGTCCATTAACGGCTATTAATCAAGTTTACTTAGGGAATAGCTACTGCTATTAATTGGATCAGTAGCATGGGTTCTTCTTAGTGTTTGGGTAATTGCCAGGTTCTTGTGGCCTGGTTTGGCCTCTGTTGGAAACAGGATGCTGGGCTTGATGGACCTTTGGTCTGACCCAGCAAGGCATGTTCTTATGACTCCTCACCATTTTGCTCATTCTTCTTTGGACCGCCTCTATCCTGACTTTATTCTTTTTGAGATACGGGCACCAGTTTTGAATGCAGTACTCCAGGTGAGGCTTCACCCAGGACCCTTTCAAGGGCATTTTCACTTCTTTTTTCTTACTGGTTATTCCTCTCTCTAGGCAGCCCAGCATTCTTCTGGCTTTAGCTATTGCCTTGTCACATTGCTTTACCATCTTCAGATTATCAGACTCTATCACTCCAAGGTCCCTCTCCCAGTCCATGCGCATTAGTCTTTCACCGCCCATCACATAAAGCTCTTTTGGATTGCTGCAGCACAGATGCATGACACTGCACTTCTTGGCATTGAATCCCAGATGCAAAATCTTTGATCACCCTTCAGGTTTTCTTAAATCGCATTTCATTCTCTCTACTCCTTTAGACGTGTCCACTCTGTTGCAGATCTTAGTATCATTCACAAATAGACAAACTTTACCTTCTATCCCTTCCACCAGGTCGCTCACAAACCAATCCCTGTGGCACTCCACTTAACAACATTCTTTCTTCAGAGTAATTTCCATTTACCATTACACACTGTCACCTGTCAGTCAACCAGTTTGCAATTCACACTACTACCTCGGAGACAACAAAAATCCCTAATACCAGAAATCTCTTCAAAACAGTAATAAACTCTCTGGTCTTCTCCTCTGCTGTTATCTGGGTGCAAAGGCAGGAAAACCTCTAGGACTCAGCCCTTCAAGGTACCGGGGGTTTGCCCTTCTTTCAGAAATTGGCCCAATATGTCCAAAAACTCAACAATCTTCCAAACCCTTCCAAAATTGTACTCTCCTACCAGGGAAGCAGAAAGACCCCTCTAGATCATGCCTCTTAGCTCCCTAATCACATGCTCCGGGAAGAAATTAATATCTTTGAGCCACAAACCAAAAAAGGGTGGGGATTTAGCAGGGAGAGGACCCCAAAAATGTAAAAACTCCTAAGATGCTGGAAAACAGAGCAATTTATCGTAGTACTGGCTACATTCATATTTGGTGGACATGTCCTAAAATGCAAATATATTGGTTGGAGATTCTTTCTTGGATATATCATTTTATAGATATTAATCTACCTATAGATCCTTTAGTAATATTATTGGGTGAGCCACGAGGACATTTTCCCCTTGTTCAGAAAGGGGGGGGGGGGGCATTTAGTTTGGTTGCAGCCAGGCAAAATGTTGCCTGTTGGATTTTATTCTACCACCCCTTCCGTGGCTGCAAGATATAGGCTGCTTTTTGGGTATATGCAATGGAATTTATCACCTTTCAGTTGTGGGATTTATATCCTAATGTACCAAAAATATGGGAACTTTTTTATTTTAAAATAACTCCCTTTTTTTTTTTTTAACTATCAATGGTTTAAATGGGAGGAACATAGTTTGATTTTTTTGGGGGGAACTGTCCAGTTATATACTCATTGAGTAAACACATCTATTTCACCCATGTATTTATTGGGCTGTCCTGTTAATTTTGTGGGTTTTTTTAGTTTAAAAGATTTTCATTGAATTGGTATCTAGAGTGCATATTGATATACTATAAAAGATTAAATTTGTTCTCTTTATTGTTCTTCATGGTCAGCTGTGATATTACTTGCTTTGTATTGATGATACCTTTTTTTTTTTTCAATTATTTAACTGGCATTGTGATGCATTTTACTGAAAATATTTTTAAAATGTTTCTCCTTACTCACATTTGCACTTGCTCATTAACTCATTAGGTGTAAATGTGTATGAGATTTACATGAAAACTTTTTCATCAATCAAAAATACGTACATAAATGATGCTAAGTTCCAACTCTGCCCCATCCAAAAGACTGGAGGCTTATGGATGTATTTTTTCATGTACAACCCATTGGCAATTTTCAAAAGCCAATTTATGTGCAATAAAGTCCCCCAAACTTTAAAATTCCCAAAATAAGATCCTCTAGGTCTATCCACATCATGCAGGGGATAGACCTAGAGCTATTAATAACTGGGGAAAAGTGTTTTTTCAGGAGGCCTGTGACAGCTCCTCACAGATATAAGGGGAAGTCTCTGGGACTAAAAGATGCTGTGACTCTGCACACATATTTTAAATGCTTCTCGTTATTGTTTGATTAGCACAGTACAGATACAAACCACTCCCGAGCTCTGGTAGCTGGGGATTTTCTGTCATTTCTGCTTCAGCTGCATGGGTAGGTCTGAAGCAGGTCCCTGATGATTTATGGGTGAGCTCTGTTCTGTGGTACTTTCATGAAGAGGAGATGACTGGTAAAATGTCAGAAGAGACACACCTTTCCCCAGCAGAAGGAGAACATGAACATACTGAAAGCTTCTTCTGCTGATCATAGACTGAGGATAATCTCTTCATGTGGGTGCAGTCAGGTCCATGCCTGGTCAGGTTTGGGGTGGCTTACAAGGCTGCAGCAGTCAGGGTGACACGATTTGCCTGCACCTCCTCCATGCTCATTCTTCCTGGAAGACTGTATCATCTTTTATTTTTGGAAAAAAAAAAAGATTTCCTGCTTTTTATATTCATCACATTGTTATTCAGATCAATTTAACGACAGAGACAGATGAGAATAACCACTTGCAACATCCCTGCAAAATCCCCAGTGCTTGAGGATTAGGGAGCTCCAATACACAGCCTGCCAGACACTTACAAGATGATAATAATAATTATTATTTTCTACTTAAAAGAAGGCACATCATTGTTTGGATTTCAAACTCATTGATCATGGACTTCTCATTTTTCTTTATGGGAAAAGTGTGAATCTGTAGAAGACAGAAAGAAGGTTGTCTCCAAGCCAAACTTCTGCCAAACTCAACAGTCTACCCAGGGCAGGAACTTTCACGCCTTTCTAATGTCCTTTCTTTTCCTCTGGTCAGATAAAATAATCGATTCAATTGTATGTTTTAAAGGGAATCAGAAATATGGTTTTACTATAAAAGACCTTTCTCTGATTACAAAACTACTAAAAACGACTGTTCAGACAAGCTTTTTATTAAGACCGCAGATGTTTTTTTGTCTTGGTACTGTCTATGACTATGACTACTGATTTTATGTAAATGATGTGATTGTGATTATGTACATTGCCTAGGATATGGGCGATCAATAAATCCAAATAAAAGATAAAAAAGACAAAAAGATACAGTTTGACTCTTTCTACAAGATAAAATATTGACAAGATGTTTATTGCCCCTATCCCTGGCAGTCAAGGATCTCCCTTATCTGTCACTTTTAATATTTCTAAAGAGTGAGTTATCTGATTTTTTGTTACAGGGCAGCATTCAGGGAATATACAGATCATCTTCTGGAACAGAACAGAAGGCCGGGGCCAGAAAAAAACAGGAATGAATAGAAAAAGAAAGGAGGACATTTCACAGGAGAATTCTTTATCTGTCACTATTTCAGGCCCTGAAGAGCAACTTAAAGAAACAGTTCAGCATTGTGATAAGATGTAGAATAAAGGTGAAAGACAGAAGGATCTGCAAACATTTTATGTATGTATTGTTATTCATACTTGTGAGCCATCATATCAAAAACATTGTCTGCAGTGAAGTACAATATAAAAATAACTCACCACATATAGCAAGTAAATAACAAAACACATTGCTGCAAAATATATCAATAAAATACAATAAGAAAACATAGAATACAATCATTATACATGTGCGGCTTCATAGGCAGGATAAAATGTCACAGGACCATATCATCAGTTCCAATAGTTCCGTGGCACGGAGCATCACAGGCTGTATAGATTTTATGCTAGAATTGTTTTATTGTACCCAAAATGCACATTTATTTTATATGTAAAAATATAGCCACCCACTGCACCACATGCAAACTGTCAGTAATGCTATGTATCCCGTTTTGCCTTGTCATTGAATGCCTTTTGTAATACACCCTAATCTTGACCTAATCTGGTTTATTGTAATGTAATCTACCCAATTATAATCTATCTCACTGTAATGTAACCCCTAACCTTGACCTAACCTTCCACACTGTAATCCACCTTGAAATAGCTTTGTAATATAATTCTGACCTAACATACTGCTCTGAAGCAGCTGACCAGCCACAAAAGGCAGAATAGATAAATTAAATGAAATATCTAACCAGTGAATCAGATATGAAGAAATTCCATAACACAATGGAAATAGTCTTTATTTGTTTTGGTTTTTTTTAACAAGTTGGACAAGTTGACTTGGCTACTATGAGCTGAAATCCTGTTGTGTCCAATTCAATCATGTGCTAGAATACTTTTGCTAGAAAAATACTTTTTACAGCTTTCCTTGCTGCATTTAATGAAAATGACATGAAGGAGATCCTGGCAATGGAACAGAGAAGAGAGTGTTGATGTAGCCTTCCTTATTGTACATGGACATATCCATAAAACCATGGAACATGGTGTGAATGAGTCCAATGAGTGCGCACCTGCTCCTGGTCTTATCTTAAGCTGAACTGTTGTGTCTGTCACGAGAGTGAGAAGAGTCCATTGAACCTCTTCAAGGATGATTGGTGCCAACTCAGAACAAAAACCCTGTACAAGTTCCTGCTTACCTGTCAACTGTAGGCTGACTGGGAATTTGAGACACCGACCAAGGAAAGTATTGAATATAAAATGCTTATGCTAAAAATATTGAATTTTACTAATATAATTAATGTAACCTCTTGCTAAAGCTAGACTAATCTGAAGAAAGACAAGAACCTGCTTCTTATGAGCCTATAGAGAGCTGGAGAAGCTAGAATCACCATATTCTGACATCTCCTTTCTCAGGTGCATTAGCATGCCATTTACATTTTCAGAGAATCTCCACCTCATTAGTATGCACTATAATACAGAAGATTATTTCCATATCGCTTTTTTTGCACAAAAAAAGGAATTGCTGTGGCATGAATGAGTTTACCGTGTATTATTTCTTGCTGGTAGCACTTTACTGAAAAGGGCGATATTTTTCTGCAAGAAATCTAATAGTCACTTAGGGCCTGATTTTCAAAGCCATTTACACTCATGGCTTTATGTTAAAAAGTAATTTAGGGCTCAGTGCAAGCAAAAGTGTGCAAACAACCAGTTCTCTGCATCCTTAAGAACATAAGAACATAAGAAAATGCCATACTGGGTCAGACCAAGGGTCCATCAAGCCCAGCATCCTGTTTCCAACAGTGGCCAATCCAGGCCATAAGAACCTGATTACCCAAAAACTAAGTCTATTCCATGTAACCATTGCTAATGGCAGTGGCTATTCTCTAAGGGGCGGATTTTCAGAGCCCTGCTCGCGTAAATCCGCCCAAAACCGGGCGGATTTACGCGAGCAGGGCCCTGCGCGCCGGTAAGCCTATTTTACATAGGCCTACCGGCGCGCGCAGAGCCCCGGGACTCGCGTAAGTCCCGGGGTTTTCGGAGGGGGCGTGTCGGGGGCGGGCCCGAACCGCGCGGCGTTTTCGGGGCGTGTCGGGAGCGTTCCGGGGGCGGACCCGGGGGCGTGGCTACGACCCGGGGCGGCCCGGGGGCGTGGCCACGCCCTCTGGACCCGCCCCCAGGTCGCGTCCCGGCGCGCAGGAGGCCCGCTGACGCACGGGGATTTACGCCTCCCTCTGGGAGGCGTAAATCCCCCGACAAAGGTAAGGGGGGGGTTTAGACAGGGCCGGGCTGGTGGGTTAGGTAGGGGAAGGTGAGGGGAGGGCAAAGGAAAGTTCCCTCCGAGGCCGCTCCGATTTCGGAGCGACCTTGGAGGGAACGGGGGTAGGCTGCGCGGCTCGGCGCGCGCCGGCTATACAAAATCCATAGCCTTGCGCGTGCCGATCCAGGTTTTTAGCAGATACGCGCGGCTCCGCGCGTATCTACTAAAATCCAGCGTACTTTTGTTTGCGCCTGGAGCGCAAACAAAAGTAGGCTATTCGCGCTCCTTTTAAAATCCGCCCCTAAGTGAACTTAATAGCAGGTAATGGACTTCTCCTCCAAGAACTTATCCAATCCTTTTTTAAACACCGCTATACTAACTGCACTAACCACATTCTCTGACAACAAATTCCAGAGTTTAATTGTGCGTTGAGTAAAAAAGAACTTTCTCTGATTAGTTTTAAATGTGCCCCATGCTAACTTCATGGAGTGCCCCCTAGTCTTTCTACTATCCGAAAGAGTAAATAACCGATTCACATCTACCCATTCTAGACCACTCATAATTTTAAACATCTCTATCATATCCCCCCTCATCATTTTGGTAGCCCTTCTCTGTACCTTCTCCATCGCAATTATATCTTTTCTGAGATGCGGCAACCAGAATTGTACACAGTATTCAAGGTGCGGTCTCACCATGGAGTGATACAGAGGCATTATGACATTTTCCGTTTTATTCACCATTCCCTTTCTAATAATTCCCAACATTCTGTTTGCTTTTTTGACTGCCGCAGCACACTGAACCGACGATTTCAATGTGTTATCCACTATGATGCCTAGATCTCTTTCTTGGGTTGTAGCACCTAATATGGAACCCAACATTGTGTAATTATAGCATGGGTTATTTTTCCCTATATGCATCACCTTGCACTTATCCACATTAAATTTCATCTGCCATTTGGATGCCCAATTTTTCAGTCTCACAAGGTCTTCCTGCAATTTATCACAATCTGCTTGTGATTTAACTACTCTGAACAATTTTGTGTCATCTGCAAATTTGATTATCTCACTTGTTGTATTTCTTTCCAGATCATTTATAAATATATTGAAAAGTAAGGGTCCCAATACAGATCCCTGAGGCACTCCACTGTCCACTCCCTTCCACTGAGAAAATTGTCCATTTAATCCTACTCTCTGTTTTCTGTCTTTTAGCCAGTTTGCAATCCACGAAAGGACATCGCCACTTATCCCATGACTTTTTACTTTTCCTAGAAGCCTCTCATGAGGAACTTTGTCAAACGCCTTCTGAAAATCCAAGTATACTACATCTACCGGTTCACCTTTATCCACATGTTTATTAACTCCTTCAAAAAAGTGAAGCAGATTTGTGAGGCAAGACTTGCCCTGGGTAAAGCCATGCTGACTTTGTTCCATTAAACCATGTCTTTCTATATGTTCTGTGGTTTTGATGTTTAGAACACTTTCCACTATTTTTCCTGGCACTGAAGTCAGGCTAGCCGGTCTGTAGTTTCCCGGATTGCCCCTGGAGCCCTTTTTAAATATTGGGGTTACATTTGCTATCCTCCAGTCTTCAGGTACAATGGATGATTTTAATGATAGGTTACAAATTTTTACTAATAGGTCTGAAATTTCATTTTTTAGTTCCTTCAGAATTCTGGGGTGTATACCATCCGGTCCAGGTGATTTACTACTCTTCAATTTGTCAATCAGGCCTACCACATCTTCTAGGTTTACCGTGATTTGATTCAGTCCATCTGAATCATTACCCATGAAAACCTTCTCCATTATGGGTACCTCCCCAACATCCTGTTCAGTAAACACCGAAGCAAGGAAATCATTTAATGTTTCCACGATGGCCTTATCTTCACTTTAACCCCTCGATCATCTAACGGTCCAACTGACTCCCTCACAGGCTTTCTGCTTCGGATAGATTTTAAAAAGTTTTTACTGTGAGTTTTTGCCTCTACAGCCAACTTCTTTTCAAATTCTCTCTTAGCCTGTCTTATCAATGTCTTACATTTAACTTGCCAACATTTATGCTTTATCCTATTTTCTTCTGTTGGTTCCTTCTTCCAATTATTGAATGAAGATCTTTTGGCTAAAATAGCTTCTTTCACTTCCCTTTTTAACCATGCCGGTAATCGTTTTGCCTTCTTTCCACCTTTCTTAATGTGTGGAATACATCTAGACTGTGCTTCTAGAATGGTATTTTTTAACAATGACCACGCCTCTTGGACATTTTTTACTTTTGTAGCTGCTCCTTTCAGTTTTTTTCTAACAATTTTTCTCATTTTATCAAAGTTTCCCTTTTGAAAGTTTAGCACGAGAGCCTTGGATTTGCACACTGTTCCTCTTCCAGTCATTAAATCAAATTTGATCATATTATGATCACTATTGCCAAGTGGCCCCACCACCGTTACCTTTCTCACCAAGTCCTGTGCTCCACTGAGAATTAGATCTAAAATTGCTCCCTCTCTTGTCGGTTCCTGAACCAATTGCTCCAATTGCTCCATAAAGCTATCCATAAAGCTCCATAAAGCTATCTCTCTAGCGAGTCCCAATGATACATTTACCCAATCAATATTGGGGTAATTGAAGTCTCCCATTATTACTGCACTACCAATTTAGTTAGCTTCCCTAATTTCTCTTACCATTTCACTGTCCGTCTCACCATCTTGACCAGGTGGACGGTAGTATACCCCTATCACTATAGTCTTCCCCGACACACAAGGGATTTCTACCCATAAAGATTCAATTTTGTATTTAGTCTCATGCAGGATGTTTATCCTGTTGGACTCTATGCCATCCCGGACATAAAGCGCCACACCTCCTCCCGGGTGCTCCTCTCTGTCATTGCGATATACACCTCCTCCCGGGTGCTCCTGTCTGTCATTGCGATATACACGCAATGAGGAGAGGTGCTCCTGGGGGGGGGGGGGGGGGGGGGCGGAGCTGGAACTGGCGTGCATACTTTCTGATTTAAAAAAAATAACCACATACGTTAATCCACCCAAGTTATGTCCTCTGAAGAGGAAGTGTAACTTTATGCAAGTTATTCTGTGCATATACTGGGCCATGTACCCTGAATTTTCAAAGCCAACTTATAGATGTAAGTTTGCATTGCAAATTTGGGGTAAGGTTTGCACAGTTATAAAAGTACCTGCCTATGACAAGACCTGAAGGTTTGGTTTCTTGCAGTATGTGAAGGGAACATCCTCAGCCCTCTGCATACAACTTGCAGGCTGGGTGAACAGCCAAGAACAGCATTAGAGGGACCACTGCCCTCTTAGCCATCAGAGGGCAGTATGCAGTAGGGATGTGCAGAAGGAAAAGATACGTTGCTATTCGGTATTCATTGCACCGGGACCCAAATCCGTTGCATCCGGTTTCATAGGGGGAAACCCAATTCGTCCATTAGTTGCATTCGGTATTTGTTTTCCATTAAAGTTGGAAAAACAAAAAAAACCTCATCCCAACCCTTTAAATTTAATTAACTACAACTCCCCACCCTCCTGACCCCCCCAAGACTTGCGAAAAGTCCCTGGTGGTCCAGCGGGGGTCCAGGAGTGATCTCCTGCACTTGGGCCGTCGGCTGCCAGTATTCAAAATGGCGCCGATAGCCTTTGACCTTACTATGTCACAGGGGCTACCGGTGCCATGGGTCGGCCCCTGTCACATGGTAGGCACAATGGATGGCCCACGATGGTGCCATGTGACAGGGGCCGACCAATGGCACTGGTAGCCCATGTGACATAGGAAGGTCAAAGGCTATCAGTGCCATTTTGAATACTGGCAGCCGACGGCCCAAGTGCAGGATATCACTCCCGGACCTGGATTGGCCACTGTTGGAACCAGAGTGCTGAGCTTGATGGTCTGACGCAGTATATCAAATCTTGTGTTCTTATCATGGAGGAGGCAGTGGTAAGAAATAAATGGACTGGGAAAAATATTACTATCAAGTCATAGGACTATCACAATCACAAAATCCACAAATAAAATTTTGCATTGTAAAATTAAATAAATAAAATATATCTGTCCCTAAAGCTTTCTACACAAATTATTTTCCTGCATATACTTTGCTTCCTTCTGCCACTTATGAGTAAACATCCCTGCTGCTAATGAAAATAAATAATGTACATCACTCCAGAAACATGCATTCTTGTTCTGTGTATAAGCAGATGTGCATACTCCATGGTGAAAGAATAAATAAATGCCCGTATCCCAGGATTTTATTGCAGGTTTCTACTGATTTAGTGTACACTTACATCCCTATGACCAAATAAACTATTTTCTCCCTATCTGCTTTGGCATACAGTTCAAGCTTCTCTTGTTTGCCTAGAGATCTTTCACTCTGCAACTCCTCATTAGCTATCTTCTCTCTCTTACACCCTTCATTCAGGTGTAGTGTGTTGTAAAAATGGTGGGTATTGTCTTAACATAGCAACATAGTAAAATAGAAATGATGGCAGAAAAGGATCAAAATGGCACATCCAGCCTGCCCAGCAAGCTTATGGTAGTATCTGGTGCACCATGCAGGTTACCCCATGTTTCTCTTAGGGGTAGCAATTGCTGCTCTGTGCAGTTATCCCCAAGCCTTATGAGAACCCATAAAATGTACTGCTAGCAACATTTCTACTGGGTGATGAGCCTTTTTGAAAATTCAAATAGTGCTGCTTGACGTGCTTAACTTATAGACTTGGCAATAGAAGCAGTCCTGTGTTTTACCCTTATGTCTGCACATCAATTTCCCAGATCATAAATGTTGGAGCCCTCATTGGTTGTTGTCTGAATCAAAAATCCCCTTTTTCCCTTGCCATTGAAGCAGAGAGCAGTGTTGGAGTTGCATCAACAGTAACAGCTACACCAGCAAGTTACCCCCATGCACCCTTTTCTTCATTTCTATCCTCTAGCCTTTAAGGATCCACAATGTTTATTCCATGCCTTGTAGTGTGGATCATAAAAAACATAATGATACTGATTACAGCTTATGTGAAAGTATGGAAAGGGTATATTATGTAATAGAACACACAACACAGATTTATAAAAGTAAATACTTGCTTTACTAAATGCTGTAAAATATGATAAAAATCAGCAAAGAAAAATAGCACTACAACGAATAACAGAAAAGCAAACAGCGTTACAATAATAAAAGATAAAGATGTATACAAAGAAGATAAAGATTTATAACTAGACACCTCTCTCACAGTGTTCCTTATGTGAGCCAACGTATCTTGGGAAAAAACAGAAGACAAAAAAGGCATGGAAAAAAATCAAGAAATGGCTAACAGTGCTCTTTCTCTGATGAATCTGAATGGTCATTGTTAATTACTGGTCACTTATACTAATATCTGGTTCTAGGCCAGTTGTTCTAATTAGAACTTGCAATTTCAGCAAGATTTATGCCCTACATAGGAGGCATTCTGTTTCGGCATGACTCCAGACAGTTCAAATACTGGGCCTTATCAGACAGAAAAACAGATGTTCTTATCTCAACTTGTTACTACTAAACAAGACTAAGGAAAAGAAAGAGACGTCAAGCTGTAATACCATTCCTAATGATTCTATACCTAGCTATGTAATATATATTGATCCACATGTATTCATTTATTTATTGGTGATTGCTTTGTTCCACTGCCCCAATTGCACATAGAAAGTTGTTCTGGTCCAATTTAACTAACTCCCTATATAGCTTTCTATATCAAGCAAGTTGCTTTTATTTGTGCCTGTCTCCTCTACTGCCAAGTGCCAACTCCCAACTCCACGCTTTCCACCTGGCTGTGCCATATGCCTGAAATAGACTTCCTGAGTCCATTTGTCATGCTCCTTCTCTGGCCATATTTAAATATAGCCTAAAAACTCTCCTTTTTAGAAGCTGCTTTTAAATCCAAAATACTTACCTACAATAAATGCACTTCCCATAGTCTGTTGTTTATTGTGTATGTCTGTTTTTACTAGATTGTAAACTCCATGGAGCAAGGATTTATTTCTTGTGTATCTGTACAGGCATTACCTGGAAACCACACTGACACTGCCAGGCCCCTTCTGTGCCGGTCCTGAGCCCGCTTACTGCAGAGAGGCAAGCTGCTTGCTAGATTTAACAGATTTGAGTTGCCAAAAGCATGGAGAGATTTTAGAATCATTTTACAAAACCAGATCAAGTCAGGCTTTTAAGATTTATGATTAACATGTTAGCTATAAAATTCTGGAATTGGAATTATAGCATGGAGCTTTTGTTATAAGGGCATTGTATATATTAAGGGCACCTCTTAATTAAAGGGAAGGCTGCAGATATTTTTTTCCTAATTTACATATTCTGGGTACCATCTGAAATGGATATCTGTTTATTCCTGGCATTTTCCTGATGTGGAGGTACTTGTTGATTTTCTTTATTATCTCCAGATCAGGCTTGGCTTCATATTTGTTCACTTTATTTATTTATTTAAAAAAATTATTTATTTATTTAAAATTTTTATATACCGGCATTCATGTTGCAACACATCATGCCGGTTTACATATAACAGGGGTGTACAGTGAACAATTCAATAACCTATTTGTGTAGAAGGAAGCAGTTACAAATAACAAGGTAATAGAACTGGGAGGAGAGAAGAAAAGGGAGAGAATAACATTAGGTATAGGTATTTACATTAGTAATAACATTTTTACATGTGGAAGTGGTAGAATCTGGCTGAATAGAATTAATCGGTGTCCGGGAAAGCTTTTTTAAACAGCCAGGTCTTGAGTCTCTTCCTGAAGGTTGGGAGGCTGGGCTCCTGTCTAAGGTCCGGTGTTATAATGTTTCATGTTATATTATATTATATTGTTATATTGTTTCACTGTATCTCCCACCTGAGTTCTTTGTAAACCGGCATGATGTGCTTCACGAATGTCGGTAAATAAAAGTTAATAAATAAATAAATAAATAAATAAATAAATAAATAAATATCTTCAATGCTGCTGTCAGAAATTGACTAAATTTGTTCAGGATGCATTGCTGCCTTTTCTGAGAAGATATATTGGGAGAAATGAAGAAACTCAGAGAAATGAGGCTAAGTTGAGGTGTTACACTTCTTTGTCTCTTTGGAATAATACAAGAGGACTCCTTCTTGTCAAATGGAACAATAGTTGGTTAAAGCAATGATGGAAGTAACAAAAAAAATATGTTAGTGCAAAATGGCTCTTACAGAGGTTCCTGATATTAAATTGTGAGAAATCATAAAGCTAAATGTGGGGCTCTTAGGGACCCATTGTTGTTAATGTGTAATGCCAGTTTGAATTTACAAATGTGAACAGTTAGGATTAAGCTGCAAAGCTGTTTGGATTTATCTTAAGCAGAGACTGGATGCTATGAGCTGAAATCCTGTTGCAGTTATTTCAAATGTGTTTTTTCTCTTTACAGCAGGTGCAAAGTTTTCAAAATGAAATCCCTGTCCCTGGACTGGCTGCATACTGCCATGCAGAGGTACCTGGGTTCAAGTCCCTCCTCAGGCCACAGAAGCAGCATTCAGAGCCCTTGGGAGTGGAAGGGGGAAGGAGTCACAGTTCTTACACAATGAAAACACCCAGTGGTCAGGTTGCAGGGTTCTGAAAGGATTCCTGCTGTGTGTTCCCTGGCAGAGGACTGTGGCTGTGATGACTGCATTACATTAAATTGGGAGGGGATATAATATAGAGGAATGAAGGCACCAGATCCCAGCCCTGCTTTGGTTTAAACTGGAACTGCAAAGGAGCAGGGGGAAATGAGAACGAAAAACAAATGAAATCTCCATGGTTTGCTTGCCAGCCCTGGCCTCCCCTTCCCCCATTCCTTTGCAGTGTAGTAAAAGCATGCACAGGGTGAAATTATCCAGCAACACTGGTAAAATCTTGCAGGCAGCATAAGCTGCAGAGTTAGACTACCAGAGCTGGACTAAGCTTTTATGATCACATGGAGTTTGTTTGGCAACACTGGTACAGGAGTATAGAATAATATTGTGATTTATTTTCTTCGTTAGTCATGCGGGTTAGTCCATTTTGATAGATAGAATGAACACAGGTGAACAGATGAGTGGTAGATAATGTCTTTTTACTGGACTGCTGCAATATATTTACAACTAACTTTTGATGGGGCAGAAGTAATCACAAATGCGCTAAATTAATTTGCTCTCACTCATTGCATTTAGATTTGTGTCTCTTTCATTAAGGTCAAAAGTTTTGATAAAAGCTGCAGTGAAGAGTAATCCACATGGGCTGAAATCAGGCAGGTGATCCTGATTCTGATGGAAGAAGCTCACATATTTGACAGGATTTTGAAATGTGAAAAATGAAATTGCTGTTTATTTATATTTTTATCCCTAACTAAGATTCTAACTGGAACCGAAACAGTGAATTAGAAGTGTGATGAGAGGGCCATATTCAGCCACTATCTGACTGAGCAACTTAGCCATAGAGGTAAGTGGGGATCAAGGAGGCCCTGGCTTATTTGTGGAGGGGCGAGGGCAGAGGGGCCTGAGGAGGCCCTGGCTGGTTTTGGCTCAGCCCAGCCCAGGAAGGATCTGGCCCCGGCTCTAACCCCAGCTCCTGGATATCAGTACAGGATGGGGGAGTAAGCAGAAGGGTCTGGGGAAGCTCTGTTTTTTTTTTATCCATGTTTTCCTTTGGGGATGTTTAAAATTTAATATTTATTTCCATTCGGCAAACAAACCAAACCAAAATAAATATTAAACAAACTGAAACCCAAATAAAAAAACCTTCTGAAATGAAAAAAAATAAACTGAAACAAAAAATGTTTGCCTTTTACCCTTAACCATGTGTAGAAAAAGATGTGATGCTTGCACTTACTCAACTGCTTTCTATGTGAACTAGCAAATACTGTGATGAAGTCTGTATAACCCAGAGGAAGGACCAGCAGGAGAAGCAAGCAGAAGAACCCAGAGAAAAGAAGACGAAACATCTAAAAAAAAGTTATTGGCAAGAAAAAAAGTGGACAGATAAAGGGGTCCCGAGAGCAGGCGCTCAGGGAAAGGGCATAGTACAGAGCTCCTCCCAAGCCAGCCACTTTCTATTGAGCATACTAGAGAAGGTGCAGTATATGGGTTGCAGGAATCATGAAGAGGAAATGCTACAGACATTTAACTTGCACAGAGCAGCAGCTATTACCCTTAAAAAGAGGCATGGGGTAATCTGCACACAGCGGCAACTACTGCCCTTACAACAGGCATTGAGTAACTTGCATGGAGTGGTAGTTACTACCATGAACAACTTGCTAGGCAGACTGGATGTACCATTTGGTCTTTATCTGGCATCATTATTATGTTACTATGAATTCTTAGAGAAGTGCAGGTGCCAAGAAGGTAAATAGTCTCATCAAAACAAACCAGCGGTGGCAGCTGACAGGAGAAACTGGAAAACCTGGCTGTGTGTGAGAAGGGTGAGTAGCAGAGGAAGGACCACAGGCTCCTGTGAGGGTTCATGGGCTCAGCTGATTCCAGGCAGGGGCCATAGTCACTTAGGCTCTGGGGAATCCACACTGAGAGAACTGTGAGGCAGTGGCTTAGGGGTCGCTTCATGAGGACCATAGAGAGGGTAGGAGCCACAGAACAGGAAACCTTAGAGTTCTGTTTTCTTCAGATACATTCCTTCTTTGAGAGATTGCTCTAATTATTTTGATATTAGTCTGCAAGGCAAGAAATGACAGCTCGTCTCATCAAGATCAAAGTTTCCTCAGAGATGAATCAAGATTGAGATCAAAATGCTATTTGCAAACTCCACTGGATTGAATACATCTATTATTGGGAGTTCCACTGTCATCCTCTGACCATCCTTCTATCAATCTTTCAGTCAACAAATTAAAGTTGTCTAAGAGCCATTTATCTTAAATGCTTTATCACTGATACTGTCAAAGTAAATGAAAAATAAACGGAGTAAAATCTACATAAAGTTAACATGCTACAGGAGATCATAACTTCTATATCATTCAAGATGTATTCAGTTTTCATCTCTGGTGTTATCTGCAATTAAAAAATTACATTCATGCCTTATATTTCTTGCTTGAGATTTTATATTTTCTGAAAACTAGGAAGTTAGATTGTACAAGTAGTAGTATTTGTATTACTTTAAGAAGTTAGATTGAAAGCTTAGTAGTATTAGACTAATTGGAGAAAATTCTTTTTCACTCAACGCACAATAAAGCTCTGGAATTTGTTGCCAGAGGATGTGAATAGTGCAGTTAGTGTAGCTGGGTTCAAAAAAGTTTTGGATAAGTTCTTGGAGGAGAAGTCCATTAACGGCTATTAATCAAGTTTACTTAGGGAATAGACACTGCTATTAATTGCATCAGTAGCATGGAATCTTCTTAGTGTTTGGGTAATTGCCAGGTTCTTGTGGCCTGGTTTGGTCTCTGTTGGAAACAGGATGCTGGGCTTGATGGACCCTTGCTCTGACCCAGCATGGCAATTTCTTATGTTCTTATTCTCTGCATGAGCAGGGTGTCATACTCTGTAATCTATGAACTTCAGAGTCCCTGCTCTGATTTCTGTGTAACTTACCCTTCTTGAGAGATAAAAAAAGAACAATCTGTTGCTTTTTAAACCCCTGCTAAAAATAATTAATTAATTTTCTAAAAAGACTTTCAGTATTTGGGCACTATGCCTGTGGAGGTATTGTGCAGTTGGAACCAGAGTCCAGATTGATTAAAAATGTGTTTTACTTGTTTAAATAAAAAATAAATAAGTAATGAATAAACTGTGAATAGGTACCCTACTATTTGGGATCCTACCAGCTACTTATGAGTTGGATTGGCCACTGTTGGAAACAGGATACTGGGCTTGATAGGCCTTTGGTCTGACCCAGTATGTTATGTTCTGATGTTCTTAACTGAAAGTACACATAATTCAAATAGAACACAATAGCAAAATAGGGCTCTAATCCGCACAAAGCAAATAAAACAGTAAAATAAAATAAAATACTCAACCTAGCACCAGTTCCTCCCCTCCCCAACTCTTTTATCTGAACATTCAACCTCTTTCTTATTACTACCCTCCAGATCAGTCCCAAACATGCCCAGAATCTATAAAAGTACCAGCTTCTTCTGCCTCCACTGGAAGGCCATTTCAGACTTTGTCTATGATTCTTACAAGACCAATCGTTCCATGTCTTATTACCAAGTTTTCTAATAATCCAAAAATAGTGAAACCATTGAGTAAAGCATCTGGCCTCCTCAATCATTGAAGTTTTTTGATTTTAACCATGATCACTCTAGTGCCTTCTTAGAAGCCAGCTGCAATCTTGCCACTACTGTTTGGTTTCTAACCGCTGCTCCATGTAGATTACTCTCCTTCTTGGATACCTACTACAGTCATACCAGTGCTATTATGGTCATGACTGCTGCTCCATGCAAGTTTCTCCAGTGCCTTTCTGGAAGCTTGATACATTAATACCATTGCCATTAGGGTCATAGCCACCACTCTGAGCAGGCTACCCCTAAGCTCCCCCATGGCTTGTTATACTACTAAATCATGTTTCTGTTATCACCTTCATTTTTTGCAAGTAATGATTCTTTGTGTTTATTCAATTATTTTTTTAAGTCTGTTACCGTTTTAGTTTCTACCACCTATTCTGGAAAGGCATTCTAAGCATTCACCACCAATTCTGTAAAAAAAAATAAAAAAAATAAAGCACTTTACAACTATAAAATTTGCCTCCATAGTAACTTGCATAGCTGCAGCAGTAGTGATCTGTCTCAAACTTACACTAAGCTCAGATCGAAGTATGTATATTTGGGTCCAAGGCATATTCATTTATTTATCTGATTTTTATATTCCACTTTTGTATTTGAGTAAATAAACCTTTCTGAGCTAGGGCAGCACTGGATGGCTCCTCCTCATGATTGCCCCAAATATTTCTTTTCGGGCCATCACAAATATTTTCTTTTTTTTTGACAGAATATCTCGGAAACATTTGCTTTTATGATGGTTGCTATTTAGGTTCTTTTGTTTTTTTTTTAGTACTCACCCTCCAGTGATCAAAAAGAATTTGGAAGAATCAAGTCCTTAATTACTTTTTGGATTTTTAGCTTTGGCTGTGATTAGTTATCCCATTCATTCCATATTTTCTACTTCTGAAAGAGTATGATCTCTGTCATGCTAAAGTAACCTGCAAAATATTAATTATGCATCATATGCATGACATTATACTATTGCCTTGCATGGCCAATATAAATGGAATGCTATAAATTACCTGACTTTGCTCTTTATGTAATTTTTTACTTTTCAATGTAAAGGATTAATCAATAAAAGACTATAAATTGAAGTATTCTTGCTGAATCATACCAGGAATCCACATTGGAAAATTAAATATTGGAAGTCAGCAGAACAACATCAGATGATGTTTCAATTGGTTTTGTTGAGGTTTTGAAAACAAAAGTCTCTTTGGAAACTGTAATCTTTGGATTATATTATCTGAGCCAGATTCATCAAGGGTTTTTCTATTTTGTGTTTATGGAAAGCGATTTATGATATCTGGCCATATGTGTATTCCTTCTATGTGACTTCAAGTCATTGAGATCAAATCACGTTTAACTGCTTGATTAAAATGAGTTATGAAATGTAGGCAATGGGCTTTCATCGTCAGACTTCACTGAACACTTATCAGGACGATGTCCTGCAAAGAAAGTACACCGTAGATTTACATTTTTGTGACTTATGCAGAAAACTGTTGGATTTTACTCAAACATGCAAAGGTACACAGATGTGTCTGGATTAAGTAAAATTTGACTGCAGTCTCCACTCACTAATCCTCTCAACTCCCCATCATGAGGAAGGCAGTCACCCTCCTAACCATGTCAGTCACCTACATAGACCTATTACTGTTGAGTGTCACAAAAATATCACCCATTAGAGACTTGACAGGTAATCATCAGAGGAAGTGAAGGGTTTCTCTCTCCCTTCTGTGAGATTTGCACTATGATGCTGGTCTACTAGGAAGAACAAACAGGTTTACTCCACAGAATGAGTCAGGCAACATTTATGTATTGATGGGAATTATTAACTCAAGTACAAAATTAGGTGAAGGGCACTGAAATGGGGAATACTCTTCTCACCTAGTCACGTCTTCCTTTGTGAAGCCACACATAACAGGAAGTTAATTAAAGCTTCTGCTCTGAGGAAAGGAATGTTCCATTTGGTAAATTTAGAAACAGCTGGTTAGTTTTATCTATTACTTTTGTGCTAACATCAGTTGAGCTCATTCAGCTCTCTCTTTTTATGGAGCTGTCCTTCCTATGCTACCTGATAGCTACTAATTGCTGCTACTACATTTCTGAATTGCAAATTTTCTGCACTGATAAAAACTTTGATTGCCTGTCAGCCAGACATAAGAAAAAGATCACCAGTGCTAAATGAGGTGTTCTACGCTTGGATAATAATGCCTAATGAATTATTCAAAAAAGAATGCTTGAATGAAGCAAACAATTTGAAGGGTTCCTAGCAGCCGTAACAGTTCAACAGCCAAAAGAACAAAAGTATCATCTTGAAAATTACACTAATGATTAAAAAATGTGTATTAATTCTACATTTGGAGAAAAAAGAAATGCCAGTCTGATTTTAAAGGTTAATCATTATTTTCTCACTAATGATCTAATCTTTTGGAAACATAAAAAAAAACACGTTTACCAACATTTTGGGGCATCTAATATTATGATATGTAACGGTGAAATAGTGCTGCAGACATCATTAAAAATGCATGCTTCACAATTTATTTGAAAAGATAAGATGTTGGAAATTACTAGAATATCAATTTGTTAAATGTATTTCTTTGTCCAATTCATCAAGAAAATCAAAATATACAAGTAACATAGTCAAAACCAGAAAAGAGTGTACTACTTCCTTGCTGGTCTATCAGAGTAGGCCATGTGTTGGTCTTCTTTCTCTTCCTGCTTCGGCATGTAGACGAGTGGAGTCACTCCTATGTTACTCCGCAGAGGAAGCCTGGCATATTGTGATGATGTCATCAGCTTCCTGTGATGCAGGTGCTTTGGAACAAGAAGAGCTTAGACAAAATAGTGCTGTAGTTGCACACATGAAATAATACTGGAGATAGACGGCATATTTGTTCAGAAATTTAGAGCTGGTAGTCATTATGCCTCAGTCCTGCTCTTCTACTATCTGAAGCTTAAAAAAAAATCACTGTTTAGTTCTTTTAAGTCTTTCGCTTCCTTCTCTTGGATGTAACAAACATTTTTGTTCTTATTCTATTAGTCTTGTGCCCATGCAGCATAACCCCAGCAAAGTATAACAGCATACCTCCCCACAACTCCCAAGAAACATCAGAAGTATGCTTTTTCAATTGTATAAGCCTTATCAGTATAGTCAGAATGTTCCAAGTACAAAGCAAGTGCACAATATAATCTACAATTACTATAACAAATTATAAGCCCCCTCCTCCTCCTGCCAGAATGAGCTCAACCCCTGCTTTATCCACTTTGTTCTTCCAAACTATACTTCAAAACTATTAAAAAAAAAATCTGGTTCTCTCTGCTTATGTCTTTTCCATCTTCCTTTTGGTGCTATTCCCTCCCCACTGATTCCCAGTGAAAATGGAAATAAATACCCACAAATTAAAAGTTGGGCAATGAGATGCCTACAGAGAAAGTAGAGGAGGAAATTGTACATGTGCAAGCAGAAAAGTGACATTACTGTTTTACTCCATGTCAGTCAATGCAAACCATTTTATAAGTTCATCAACTTTTCCCATAAGAATTAAAACAAACAACTCGCAATCAAAATGGAAAGCCAAAGTTCATTATCCAAAGAATTAGAAAAAATAACTAATAAATAACTAACTATAAAAAAAAAAAAATCACCTTCAAATTGTCATACGTTTTCTCTTCACCCAAGTTAGAAAAACCTAAAGCAACATTAAGATACTTCTTGACCCTGGGCTGAAAGGCCCAATGGGCAAGGGTTGCATTTAGTGCTTCCTTTTCCTTATGGGCTCATGTGCTCACAGACTGATGCAAAAGAGCAGCATGGCACCCCTGCTCTCCTAGGATGGCTTTCCCTTTTTGTCTTGTGATGGCCCAGCTTCTTAACACATAGAAGGAAACCCAAGAAACAGTAGACATTTTCTGAATATGCAATGCTGCTTTGTGAAATACATTTCTTCTCCCTAAAAGCTGAGTGGCTTGAGGATTAAAGCTTTTTTTTGTATCAGTGTTTTCCCTACTGAATGTAACCGGATGTTCCTGTGGATAAATTTGGGGCAAGTTTTACAGCAGAACAAAACTGCGGCATCCCTTTTACAAATGAGTTCCTTGAGGCCTAGATCCTCTAATACCACCGGGTTCTTTGAATCACGCGGTACAGGGGGGCGGGCCGGCTTTCGCACCCAATAGCGCCATCATAAAAGGTGGTGCTATTGGGCGCAAAATTGGCAGCAAAAAGGGTTCTTACCTTTTCCCTGTCCGCGATGTCCTCGCGATGTCCGCCCCGGTGCCGCCCCAACTCCTCCTGTTCCGGTCTTGACGCCGCCCCCATTTAGTGATCACATGCGAAAAGGGACTTTTCGCATGCGATTGCTTTGGAAAATGACCCCCTGAGTTTATCTCTGCCAAACAATGACAAAATATTTAAAAATGCATAGTAGCACAATAGAGAGGATCATTATGAAACATCGCAAGGCATTTATGCGGCAGCTATGCGCATAAGTTACACCAAATTTAAAAGTGAACTCATCTGCAATGAATTTGCTTTGCAAATTATGCAAAAGTACGCAGAAAAATGCGCCTGCACAAACAGCTGCTTTTCACAATACAGAATTTGTGCATGTGAATTTTAGTGCTTAGTTTTAAAAATTTAAAGTATACATGGATATCCAAGCTCCACTCCCAGTACACCTCTGGCTTGTGTACATTAAAGCTTGCAGGTTTATGCTTTCTTTTGCATGTACAAACCTGGAGCAATTTCATAGTAAGCTATTTAGGCACATAAACTCATGTTTTATGTGCATAAATGACTTGAAAATTCACCCCGCAATGCTCCAATCTCTTAAAATGCATTCAGCACAAATATTAGAACCTTTTTGATAGGAACAAAAAAATACTAATATGAAATTATTCAAATGGTCAATTTTAATCTTCCAAATCCTCCATTTAAATCAATAAGCCTGAGAGTTACTTCAGTGAAAGGAAATGTTATCAGTTTTCAGTCCTGCTTTTGGAACATGTTTTAATTAATTTAAACCCTCTGCTGTGGTATGACAGATATAAAGCTTCCGAGGCAAATATCCAATGTTCTGCTGGGAGCTGATTTAATTGGCTACATATTAAGCTTATTTTCATAGCTGGCTAGACTTAGGGGAACAGTGTGGGTGCTCAGGATTAAGCGCCTAAACTTAACAGGCCAATGAGGAAGATCGATGCTGATGGTCTAACTTTTTCCCATAACCACATTTTGCCACCCAAAACGCCCATTGTTTGACCGGCTAAATCTAACTGCTGATAGATTTGACTGCTTAGTGGTGTGGGGAGGGGGAATGTTCACCCCCTGGATTCTAAATCCCTTTTAAATTTGGCTCCTCTGGTATTATTGACCTACTAGTAACTATTTTATAAAGATGCTCAATGCCAAGATAGCACAGCTTGTTTCTGTCAGTAACACTAAATGATAGGTAAAAAATTATTTCAGGACTAATCCTTTCCCTGCAGGAGAATATTTCCCTGTGTTTCTCTTCCTGTCTTTCTAGTGTCACAAAATGAGGCCAATAAATACATTCAAGACTCTGTTAAATGACATTTTAACTGACCGTTTGCTGCAATGATATCAGGCAGTTTTAGTATTCTTTTTAATAATGTCTTTAGTGGTCTTGATGTGAAGACATAATGACATTTTCTTCCATGCGCTCATACATTTACATATTTTTTTTTGTTCTTAAATGACATTTAAATTAATCTAAATGGTTTTTACATCAATAACAAACATTTTAGATGAACGATTTCCTGAAATTATACTATTGTATTTGTCAATACATAAATAAAAGTATATTAACATTGACATTGATCAGGATTTCTTCTTAGCTTAAAGGCCTAGGGCAGATCATACTGCAGGTCTGTAATTCTGAACAAGCAATAAATAATTAGTAAGTCTCATTCAATAAACTTGTAACCCCTCCTTAATGTACGAGTCCGGTACCGAGGGGGGACATAAAGTTATTTGTAAGTTCTTTGGGGCAGGGACCCTGGCTAGCTTTTACTTCTCATCCCATTCCAAAGGACTAGAGGTGGAAAAGAGTTTTCTCCAATCCCACTACGGGGTAACTAGCGAGTTGTGTTGGAGCTTCCTCCTTATGCTGTGCGCTGTGTGTTGTGTTGCCAAACAAACCACCCAGACCTCGTAGGCAGTGTCCAAAATAATGCTTTACTGATAGTTTCATTGAATGGCACAATTAAATATGGTAAATCACATACTACAGTCTCTACAGTTTCTCTCAAAGTTACAGATCTTTTCTCCTCTATCTGTGCATTATCCTCTATTATGCCAGGAATCCCTCCACACTTCTGGATTAGATTGTGCAGTGGTCCCTCTGGGATAGGTCACCTTGGATGGACAGGAAACCTTTCCTGATGGCACAAAAATCTATCTTAGCACAGAGTTTAATGTCTCTGTCCCTTGGGGTTTTGGTAGACACCAGATGAGTGTAGATCTTTTACTCACAGTTAATTGATTAATATTCTAGCAGGATCCTTGCTGGTAGGAATCCTTGTGGGCTGCAGATCTTGCCAGTCCCCTTGATAGGCTGGAAGAGGGGCAGAAAAACACTTCAACCCAGATGTTGGAAAACAAATCTTTCCCCAACTTAAATAAATGTAGGAATCCACTGCAACAGGTTACCACCTCTGTTGGGAAGGTCTTCCCTAAACACTGGGCGTCTTCAGCTCAGGGTTCCCCAATCCCTGGCTTCGGAAAGGCCCATGCCTCCAGCAGGGCTCCTCTAAATAAAAGTTCAAAATCCCAAAATAGTCCCAGAGCAGCCACTCTGCACCTCGAGGGGAGAATACAGCAGTGGAGCTCCTTTGGCTTGTCCTGGAGGGGGTCTCAGATGGTTTCTGAGGTTCCAGTTAGGCCCAAAATCCAATTTAGAAAAAATACAACCTCTCTCTCTGACTTCTAAATAATACTGCCCCCAAAGCCTATTGCAGAGCTCTGCTATAAAACCTTTCCACAGGGTAATATTACGATCCTGGAAGTGGACCCCTGTTCCGAGGTAGAGTTAGCGCTACCCCAAAAGGGTACAACCCTTTAGGTCTCTACCGTCGGAGGGCAAGGCCTGAAGATGTAGATGTTGAAAGAAGACTTCACCCTGGAAGCTCGGGATTCCTCCAGGAGGAACCCATAGGAATCCGGCCGTTGGGACTTAGGAGACTCACCGAAGACTGATTGTAGGTCTGGATGCAGGCGCCTCCTGCGGGTCGTGGATTCCAGATGGCTGGCACCTCCAGCAGGTCGTAGACAGTCCAGGAGTCGAAGAATAGTCAAGAGCCGGTTCAAGGGTCGAAGTCCACAGAAGGGTCGTATGCTGGTCCAGGATCAAAGCAGGAGAAAGGTCCGAAGTCAGTCCAGGATCAAAGCAGGAGAAAGGTCCAAAGCCAGTCCGAAGGTCAAAAGCCGAGGAGACACTCAGCAGGAACAAGACGTGGAACGGAACTAGGAACACGGAGCACAGACAAGCTCCCTCCAGAACCTCAATACCAAGGCAAGGTCTGAGGAGCAGACCTTGCCTTAAATACCCAGAACCAGGAAGGAGTCCACAGGAGGAACCACGACAACTTCCTCTCGTGGTTCCTTTAAATTTAGCAGACAGCCGTGTGCGCGGCCATAGTCATCCTCAGAGGGGGGGACGGAGCCAACCCAGCCGAAGAGGAGCCATGCAGCCGGACACCGTCAGCGGCAACGGCCGTGAAGAAGGTGCGGGGGAGGACTGCCCGTGCCTGCCGGAGCCTGGGGGATTGTCGGACCCCGCGGGTAGGTACTTGCCCCGGTCGCGGTCTGCCGCAACCGGCGGCCATGATGGTTGGTCCCGGCTGTGGACCGCCACGGCCGGTGACCATAACAGGTAATCCATTACAGCTCTGCCAGTGGGGCTGTCTATGAATGAATACTCCCCTAATTATTTCCCTAACTGCACTAGACTGTGCAAGAACTATTAGTAACCCAAACAGTGGTTTGAGTTACAAACTTGTTTATGATCCTAAAAGGATACCAGATGACTCCATGACTAAAATTTCATTTCTGCTTCTTTAGCTGTAGTGATTTGCAAGTATAAATGTACTTAAGATCCTTCCTCATGCCTAATAAGAGAACATCAAAAAGCTATATGTCTTTTCATTCCCAGAGGTGAATAACCTAAGTTATATGAAAATGTCTAAGTTAATTAAAGTGAATTCCAGACCATTCATTTGGGTTATAATTATTGTGGATCAGCTGTCCTCCAGGGATGCCAGCAGTTTTGAGGATGCTTTTTGAATCCCTGTAAAATCAAACAGCTCCCATTATGATTGCATCACAAAATACTGGTTTGTTCTTGGCTCCAGAAAAATAAATGGCGATTAGACTTCAACAAGAGTTTTTTGAAGGATACTCAAAGCATCTCAGATAAACAGATATACATTAAAAATAATCCATTAACCTTAATCAAGGTAAGAAATAATTTTCTGCAGATTTTCTACCCAAAGTGTGTTGAAGGTATTGTGTTTGTTGGTAACAAGTAAAGCAGATACTTTAGCAGGAACAGACCACTTTGTTTTGTAGACTGTATACCTGGTGTCTAGGTAACAGACCTGCTTACGTAAAATTCCCCATTTTTCTTAATAAACTCTTTTGAATAACTTCTGGCTAGTCTGATTTATCTTTTACTCAGAAGCTTAAATTTCCACTAGAATCCTCCCTTCCCTGTGCTTGGTGAATGTTTATGGTGCAGATGCAGGTGAGATGGGTGGGAATGGATTCAGTGAATAGCAGAAGCAATATATATCTTAGGGAACTGTGTGCAAGGAAAATGTTTTTATTTTGTTTTGGTTTCTCATTTCAGATGTTTCTTAATTCATGGTTCAGTTTGTTTAATGTTTATTTCAGTTCTCATTTCATTTACAGAACAAAATAAATAGTAAGAGATCTATATTCAGTAGAACAGGGAGCAGATAAGTTAACTGGATAAAGTCATTTATTTATTTAAAATAATTTATATTCCGTGAATCCTATGCATTCGACATGGATTACAGCTCCAGATACATAAAATTTTAAATGAAACATATATATCAAAACAAAACATAAAAACCTACAAACATTGACTAAAACAAAATATATATTCACATTTTAAAAGCCCATAATGTCCTTCAAAATGCAATCAGTAAACGTGTGCAGGGATGACCAGGTAGCCGCTTTGCAAGTGTCTATTGGTTGTACATGCCTGAGGTTCGCCACTGAAGAGGCCAGCACCCTGACTTCATGCGCCTTAGGATGAAAAGAGAGATGAGAGCCCTATTTGTGGTGGCAGTACTGGATACACTGAGCAATCCAGATGGAAATGGTTCATTTAGCAACGGTAATCCTGGGGCAACCGGATTGAAGGAAACGAATAACTGAGATGCCCTTGACGTTGAAGTGGTCCATTGCTTGTAATAGGCTAGTGCTCTTTTACAGTCTAGTGTGTGTAAAAGTCTTTCTCTGTCATTCTGATGCAGTTTCGGACAGAAGGTAGGGAGCTCTATTGTCTGATTCAGATGAAATTAAGAAACTACTTTTAGTAAAAATGAAGGATGAGTCCTGAGGATTACCTTCTGATGGTAAAACTGAAGGTAGGGACTA
Organism: Rhinatrema bivittatum; assembly: GCF_901001135.1. NCBI lineage: Eukaryota > Metazoa > Chordata > Amphibia > Gymnophiona > Rhinatrematidae > Rhinatrema > Rhinatrema bivittatum. Next base: position 15,481,652 of record NC_042631.1, read on the forward strand.
TAGTGAACTAGAGTCTGTTACTCACTGACTCTACGAGCTGACGTGACAGCCACCAGAAAAACGACTTTCCAGGTAAGGTATTTGAGTCCATGGGAATAGCCTGAGCTGCTCCAAAATGATGTTGAGATCCTATGCTACTGGCAGCTTGGAGATTGGAGGCCTTACATGTGTCAGACCTCTGACGAAACGAGATATAGTCGGGTGTACCGAGATTGGTTGACCGTGGTGCGATCTATGGAAAGCTGCAATTGCGCTGAGGTGGACTCTGACCGATGCCGTGGCTAGGCCCCCCCATGTATAATTAGTAAAGGTAGTCCAATAAGAGTTCAGGGGAGCAAAGTAGTGGATCGATGTGTTTGGACGTTGTTGCGACCGTCGCTGCTCGACGTCTTCACTCCGCCCTCTTTACCTCTGTGGCGACTCCCTCCAGGTCTGATGGATGGCTGGCTGCTGCGGCGTATCCATGCCGTCTCCCTCCAGCGTCCTCGGACCGGCTCAACGCTGCAACTCCGCCATCTTGTCCTGATGCCTAGGGTGCACGTGTCCCGACTCTTGTACCAGCAAGGGTGCGTACCTCAGGGGCGCCCCCTTGAGATGACGTCATCTGATTCCAATATTTAAAGGTCTTTGAAAATGCTAACAAACTGAGTTAGCAAGGAAGGGATAAGGTTATGGACATGGTTTCCCTATCCAAGCTACTCTGCCTCCTCGGACTTACCAGAGGTACCCACTCCTCGGGGGCCTCGCTCTTTTCTTTATTTTCAGATTACAGATAGGAACTGGTACTTGCTCCTCGAGGGCCCATGTTCCTGAACACTCTGAAGATTCTCTACTGCCTGGAAGCTATCACTGCTACAAGCAAATGTGAGTTACCATCGCTCTCTCAGAGCTTTCCCTGGAACCAGGTACTCGCCCCTCAAGGGCCTAATTCTTTCCAGCTCCTGAGCTTACTTGAGACCTTACATGAGTTTTGTCATCTAGTTCTGTTCATGAACTCTGCCTACTCTGCCTACTCACTTTCTACAATTTCTCAACAGCTCAGCCATCCTGGGATCGTTGTTCCAGTACCTGAGGGACTACAGCCCTGCCGGGCATATCAGCTCACTACTGCCACCTCTGGTGGTTTCAATTAACCTGTTCAATAAAAGAACTAGGTGTGTCTGTCTCCATACTCAAGCCTAGCCGGTGGTCCCTCTCGGGGTATCCTCCTGGGGGCGTAGTCATCTGCCATCAGCCCAGGGATCCACCCACTACTATATCAGATTCATTACAGATTGCTACTCCTTAGCAAGACGATATCTGAGACACTACAAGATTGCTGACTCTTCCCTCTCCAGGAACCCGCTACACAGAGCCTTTACAGATTGCTCCTCCTATCTGTCTGCTCCTCCCATCAAGCATCAGATTGCTAACTCCGCAGTCTAACTAACATCAGAGATATAACAGATGCTAACTCGAGCAGCAGATCCACAATAGATTGCTAACTCCCTAGCAAATTCCTAACTGATTGTTAACTCCCTAGCAAATTCACATCAGACGTACACCAATTGGTATATCTCTTCCACTTGAATGAATAACTCCTTCTGGTTGAAGGCTTTCGGGATGCTATGATTTTGTCTCGTACTGCTGATGACAATCCTTGTTCGGTTAGGAGGACCTGCTCAATCCCCATGCTGTTAGATGGAGGGAGGCATGCATCGGATGCAGAAGAGTTCCCGCTTCCTGAGAGAGAAGATCTTCCAGGTTATGGACATCACCTTCCCACAGGGGCAGGGTTTAAAACTCGATGGATGGGGCATGTTCTATCTTTTGATACTGATGAAAAAATGCTGAAGAAACTCCGATCCAAAAATGAAAGTTGAGGAGATTGAAGCTCCGCGTGCGGGAACGCACGCGGAAAAAACAGACTGAGGAGATTCTGTCTTCCTGCGCGGGAACTCACACGCAGACTTAGAGAAAAACTTCTGAAATCTACTTTGAAGCTCCGCCTCCCGGGCCTGATTGACAGTTCTCATGATAGTTCTCATGACAGTTCTCATGAAAGCATTTCCAGACCCTTAAGGATTCACTTCCATCAATTGCAGCAAAATCAAATACAGCAATACTGAACATTTTCTATCAAATAAAATATTTATTTAAAAGAACAATTATTTAATTGAACATTCTCTTCTAACTGAATCAGACACTACAAACCAATCACTACAATGTTTTACTTCTTGTTAAACTTGTTTATCTTTCCTTTAACTCTAATCCCAGTTAGAATAACCCCTGTTTTATTGTAACTTTCTCTTCCGTGCACTTGTTTATACTCCTGTAATGTATACTCTTATGTTTTAGTTATGTAGTTATAATGTATTGATCACCCCTTGTTTTATGTAAACCGACATGATACGTACTCCCGTGAATGCCGGTATAGAAAAACACAAATAAATAAATAAATAAAATCATGGCTAATTCAGCCTTGCTATCGACGGGAAAATTTGTTGTTTCCTTTTCCAGATCATTGATGAAAATGCTAAACAGCTTAAGTCCCAGTGGCAATCCCTGTTGTATTCCATTCACGACCTTTATCTATTTGGAAAACTGGCCATTTAGTTCTATCCTCTGTTTCCGGTCTTTTAAACAGTTACCAATCCACAATAGGATACTCCCTGCTATCCCATTGCTTTTTAATTTCTTGAGGAGTCTCTCATGGGGGCACTTTGTCAAATGCAGTCTGAAAATCCAAATACATTATATCAGAGGATAAAGGTTGTTATTTTTAAAAAAGATACTATTGCTTTTAACAAGCAGGAGCAATTTTGTTCCCCAAGTACCAAATGTTTACTATTAGTTTTGGGGAACTATATTAAAGTATGATTGGTTAGGAAAGAGAATTGTTGCGCTCAGGGGTGGACCCCTGTCCTGTGGCAGTACAGGGACTGTCCACAGGTGGCAGAGCACGGAAGGAGACAGAGATAGTGTAGAGCTTCAGCACTGGAAGCCCGAGGTGCCCCCAGGAGGAGCACCTAGGGACCCGGGCTGCTTGGACTTAGGTGGGCCTCGCAGGGTCTCCTGGAAGAGTATAAGTCCGGCGTGCCCACAAACACTAGGGGAGGGCTATCGAGTCTGAGGCTAAAACAGGTTGGAGGAGAGCGAACCAATATAGAGATGGTGAGGACAAGGCTAGGGACAGAGTCAGAATCAAGCAAAGTCAGGCGAGCAAGGTCAAAGTCCAGGAATCAGTCCGAGGAGTGGTCGTCGAAGCAAGGGTCAAGATCCAGAGGTCAGGCAAGGTCGAAGAGCAGGCAGAGGTCTTGGGCAGGCAGCAGGCAGGCAGGTCTGGAACAAGCTGAGGTCTTTGGCAGGCGGCAGGCAGGTCAGGAACAAGCTGAGGTCTTTACCAGTAAGTCAGTCCGGGGTAAGACCAGGGAGACGAACAACGAACACTGGAACAAGGAGGGCAAGGAAGCAGGTACAAGCAGGAATGGAACTGGAACAGAAGGATCCTGGAATGAGACTAGGAACAAGCAGGCAGGAACACAAGCAAGGGCAATCTCAGAAACAAACCGACCCGATTGCCAAGGCAAGGAAGTGAGGCCAGGAACTTCCTTTTAACATGAGTTCAATCAGGGTGCACCGCGGAACTAGGCCCCGCCCAGGAACCTACATCAGGGCGGCTTGTCCACGCGCGCGTAGGGACATGGCTAGCTGCTGAGATGCCAAGGCCTGGCATGCGACTGAAGGCCCGGCGACCGCCGCCGCAGGACGCCGGGGCCTAGCTGGACTTGCAAGAGCTGCGCGGCAGTAAGGACCATGACCCACTGTGTGACCCCGAAGGTGAGGGGTCCCATGTGCGGGATGACCGTGGGTGGGGCGCGTAACAAGAATACATTTGTAACTAGAGAACTGAATCAAGGAAGAGTTCTAGATGTGATCTACTTGGATTTCAGCAAAGCTTTTGATATGGTCCTGCATAGGAGGTTTGTGAATAAAACAAGAAGTTTGGGAATGAGAGCCAAGATTGTGGCGTGGATTACGAATTGCTTGACTGATAGGAGACAGAGTGTAATGGCAAATAGAACCTACTTTGAAGAGAGAACCATATTAGAGGCCACAGGGATCAGTGTTGGAACCAGTTCTGTTCAATAACTTTGTGAGTGACATTGCGGAAGGAATAGAAGGTAAAATTTGCCTATTTGCAGATGATACTAAGACTGCAATAGAGTGGACACACCTGAAGGAGTAGAGAGAATGAAAAGTGATTTAAGAAAGTTGGAAGAGTGGTTGAAGAATTGGCAGCTAGGATTCAATGCCAAGAAGTGCAGAGTCATGCATCTGGGGTGTGGCAATCCAAAAGAGCTGTATGTGATGGGGGATGTAAGACTGATGTGCACGGACCAGGAGAGAGATCTTGGAGTAATAGTGACTGGAGATCTGAAGATGGCAAATCAATGTGACAAGGCAACAGCTAAAGCCAGAAGAATTCTGGGCTGCATAAAGAGAGGAATAACCAGTAAGAAAAAGGAGGTGATAATGCCCTTGTACAGGTCCTCGGTGAGACCTCATTTGGAATACTGGAGTCTGTATCTGAAGGGGGATAAAGACAGGATGTAGGTGGTCCAGAGAAGAGCAACCAAAATGGTGTGGGGTCTATATCAGAAGATCTATGAGGAGAGGCTGAAGGATCTGAATATGTATATCCTAGAAGAGAGGAGGTGCAGGGGAAATATGATATAGACCTTCAGATACCTTAAAAGTTTTAATGATGCACAATCGTCAAATCTTTTCCATTGGAAAGAAATCAGTAGAACTAGGGGTCATAAAATGAAATTTCAGGGAGGATGACTCAGAACCAATGTCAGGAAATATTTCTTCATGGAGAGGGTGGTGGATGCCTAGAATACCCTTCCACAGGAAGTGGTGAAGATGATAATAATGAAATAATTCAAAGGGGCATGGTATAAACACTGTGGATCCCTAAAAACTAGAGGATAGAAATGAAGAAAAGAGTGCAGGGGATAACTTGCTGTTGCGGTGGTTACTACTCTTGGCCAATAAGCCTAAATTCTGTTAATGCAACTCCATCAGTGCTCTCTGCTTCAACGGAAGGGGAAACGGGGACTGGGATTCAGACAGCAACTAACAAGGGCTCGACTTTTACGGTCTGGGGAAAGAAATAAGCATGGGAGTAACTTGCTGGTGTGGTGGTCATTACCCTTAACTAATAAGTCTACATGCTGTTAACGCAGCTCAATCATTGCTCTCTGCTTCAACGGCAAGGGGTAACAGGGATTTAGACAGTAACCTACTAGAGCCCTGGATTTACAGTTTGGGAAATTGATAAGCATGGGGATAACCTGCATGGCATGTCAGATACTAACATAAGCTTGCTGGGCAGACTGGATTGACCATTTGGTCTTTTTCTGCCATCATTTCTATGTTTCTTTGTATGTCTCCCAAATGGATCTGTGATCGATGAATAAAGTGTTATTGATAGTCCCTTCTGTAAAACTAGGGGAAATTCATGGAAGGGCTATTTCAGTGAGGGGTCCTCTATTGTGGAATGCTTTATCTAATGAGCTTCGTCGTATGAATGATCATAGGGCATTTAGAAAGGCCCTTAAAACCTGCCTTTTTGAAGAGACTTTCCAAAAATAGGAAATTCATTGAGCAGTTGCTGATGGGTTTGTAAAGGAGCCAGTAGGTTGTTACAGAAGATGAATTAAAGTATAATATGTATTTTAACTGGGAGTGTATGTGAACTGATGTTTTTAAATCTTGACTTTTATGTTGTTTTTCAATTTGTATTGCATATATGTATTGTCATAACTATTATGTATATAACTAAGTTGTAAACTGCTTAGATTGCTGATAGGCAGTATAGAAACTAAGTTAAATAAAACATAAATAAATATATAAATTTGTATCAGTTGATCCCCACAGGATGATAAACAGACTTGTTCTTAGTTTTCACAAATGATTTACTATGTGTTAGTAGAATGTCCAAATTTTCTTATTTTAGGGGACATTAATTAACATCCATACAGGCTCATGTCCAGCCAAATTTTTTGGAATTTATGAATCTGATAGGCTTAGTGCAATTATTGACTAACCAACTCCTAAAGCAGATCATGTTCTAGATCTCCTTTGATTTTTTCCCAGAGAGGTATATTGTTGTTGAGATCATTGATAATATTAAGATTGATCTTGTCATATAGTCTGATTACCAATAAACTTCTTTCATTTTAGAGATTCTTCTATAGTCTGGGAAGGGTGATAATATGTGTATATGAATTAGGAGTTATAAGGATTTAACTCCTTTAGACTTTATCAGAGCTTTAAAAGAACTTCCTGTTAAATCTAGAACTTTAGCAATGTGAGATATAGTTGATATCTGGTATCAAAATGTAAGTTCTATTACAGATCAAATGGCTCCAGTTAAGCTGAAACGTGCAAAGATCAGCCATACCTCCCCTGTATAAAGAGGATTTTTGCTTTAAAAAATTAGGTAGGCAATTAGAATGTAAATAGGAAAACATCGGGATCCCTTGAGGATAAGGAAAATTATCATCCACATTTGAGTTCCTATAACAGAGAAATCATCACTACAAAATAAAAAAATGTTTTCTAATACATTACATACTGTATCTAGTCACCACAAGAACTTTCTGGACTAGTTAATGAACTTCTATACCAAGCTAGTTCTGTTAAGGAGTCAGCAATAATGCCAACGATCTTTTGGATTGTTGATAATCTGGATTTTGTCCATTCTTTATTCCTGAATCTACTCTGTTGTCCTTTTTTGATAATCTATTGTGAAATCTAGATTCTGGTAATGATTCTCTGGTGGTTCTTCTGTAACTGATGGCAGCTTGTGACACTATGAATCATAAATTCAAAACAGCATCATATTTCCAGAGGCAACATAGACTAGCTGCTCCTATGTAGTCTTATATTTTAACTTGCAGAGATAACCTCATATTAATTAATGGCGGGCTCTCTCTGTGCGGCCCGACTTGCCATTTACACAAAGGTGGTGCATAGGTCAATCACCCGATAGTTTATAATCATTGGTTACTCTGCAAGGGTTTTTTTTAAAGTTCTTAACAATGTTATATTCGTGGTGTCCAGGCAGTGCGATAAATAAACTAGTGTAGTAGGGCAGGTACAGCTCCCGGTGTCAAACTGGTTAAAGCCCGACACGGCTCATGTTTCTGTTGTACTTCCTCAGGGGCCAAAATTTACCAGATCTAAATTTAAAGAGACACAGTTTACCTTCTTGAAGTAAAGAGCTGGTCTTGTGTAGACCGCTATACAGTTTTATACATACGATTGCACCGTCTGTCCTTGATTAATTTCTGCTACCAGGTTGCAGCTATAGCCGGACAACAGGATCCGCCATTAAACGGAAGGTTCTTTTAAACCTACTTGCTTCTTAGGAAGGAACCAATCAGAAGATAGTGGTAGGTTGATCGGGAGCCAATAGAATGCTAGAATAGCGAGGACCACTCGACAGTATCATTTAGCCCTTGGGGATATTCTGAAGCTAATGTGAATATCCACCATTGTTCACGGTAATTTAATGTAAAGGCGGGATCCCCTCCTCGTGGGTGAATATTAATCTGTTCAAGGATTGTCCAATGTAACTGATCAAAGGTGTGTCCCGCGTTCAAGCAATGACCCACCATGTGTGCCTCCATGTTACCTGTGTTAAGACGGCTTCTGTGTTCATGCAGTCTGATTTTGATTTTCCTGCTCGTGCGTCCCACATACAGAAAAGGGCAGGGACATTGTATGACGTAAACCACTGCAGATGAGTTGCATGAGGTGATAGATCTTTTGTAGTATTTATGCCCTGTTATGGGGTGTTGCCATTCCGCTCCCGCTATAGTTGTGGTGCACATATCGCACTGATTGCACGGTTGGTGATACCCTACTGACTTTTGTTGTGCCCGGAGATTGGAATCTGCTCGTACAATATGATCTTTTAGATTTTGACTTCGCTTATAGGCGAACATGGGGAAATCTGAAAAAATGGGGTGGAGTTGGAGAATATGCCAGTGTTTTTTAATACTGTCCATAATTAGATAAGACTTATCTGTGTGAGTAAGGATACAGATATCTTTTGTCACTGGGTCTTTTGCCTTGTATTGAAGAAGAGCTTGCCGGGGCGAGTACCATGCCCTCTTGTAGGCTCTATTGACAGCTGAAAAAGGATAGCCCCGAGCAAAAAGTCTTGCGGCCAAAATATTGGCCTGGATTTTAAAATCACTGTCGGAGGAGCATAGCCTTCTGATTCTAAAGAATTGGCTGGTTGGAAGCCCATTTTTAAAAGCCCTAGGATGAAAGCTGTGATACATAAGCAGGTTATTCCTTTCAATTTCTTTGCGAAATATTGTGGTTGAGAGATGGGAATTTTGAAGAACAATTAATATGTCCAAAAACGCTATTTGTTTAGAACTGTGTTGTGCTGTAAACTTCAGGTCTTCATCAATAGTGTTGATCCATTGTGTAAAAGCAGTTAGAGATGTAAGATCATCTGCCCAAAATATCAAAAGATCGTCAATGTATCTAATCCATAATGAGACATGGTTGAACCAGGTTGATTGACAAATCTGTTGCCTTTCCAGTCTGTCCATTACTAGATTTGCTATCGAAGGGGCTGCCGACGAGCCCATAGCAATCCCGTGGGTTTGTAGATAAAAAAAGATCCAAAAACGAAAAATAATTGTTCTGTATTACTATTTTGGCTATTTCATAAACAAAATGAAAGGGAATTCTGGATCCAGTCATAGAGTCTCGAAGGCATTCATCAATGGTATGAAGAGCTGTTTCATGGGAAACATTGGTATAGAGGGATACCACGTCCACTGTCATGAGTAACACGGGTTTGTCCAATATTTTATGATTATCCAAGATGTTGAGCACATGTGTGGTGTCTTGAACGAAAGCACGCATATTTTTCACTTTAGGTTTAAGAAAGATGTCCAAGAAAATAGCTAGTGGTTCAAGTATGGACCCTGTGCTGGATACAATAGGTCTCAGCGGAGGGTTGTGGAGCGATTTATGCACTTTTGGGACCCCGTACATAACTGGAATCCTTGGATGTTTAACTTGAAGAAATGTGCGTTCCTTCCGTGTCAGAAAGGGAGTGTGTTTTTCCTCTAATACTGCATCTATCAACTCGGCTATTTCTTTGGTGGGATCACCCAACAGTTTTTTGTAGTATTTATTATCTGAAAGATGGTCAGTTAAAGATGATATATATTGGCTACGGTCTTGAACTACAATACTTCCACCTTTATCAGCTGGTTTGATTACAATCTGCGAATTGGAGGACAGGGACCGAAGAGCTTCCCGCGATGAGGATGAAAAATTAATGTAAGGGTGAGTAGTGGTTTTTTCAAATGTGGTAATATCTTTGAGAACTAGATCCCTAAACGTGCTGATAGAGGAATCGAGGGGTCCTGGCGGGTTCCATTTGGACTTTGGGCGCACAAGTGAAAGTTGATCTGTTGGGACCTCATTCATATGACAATACAATTTGATGTGAAGTTTACGAATAAATTTGGTCAAAGAGATACGACTCTGAAAAGGGTCATGTTTTTGATGTGGCACGAAAGAAAGTCCTAAATTGAGAATGTCTTCCTGAACGGAGGTGAGGGGGTGAGATGATATATTAATTACTGCGTATCGTACCGCGTACGGGACCGAGTTTGTGGTCCTTCTTGTTGTGGAAAGTTTTGAACTCCTGGATCGTTGCGGTAACCTCGCTGGGAGTATGCTTGTGATATGGGGTCGTTGCGATACGGTCTGCGTTGGAACTGTTGCCGCCATCTTCCTCGGCGGCCCCGACCTAAAAAAGGCTGTGTGGATCCGCCTCTTTGGGATTCTGAGGTAGGTCTCCCTCATCAGAGTCAGGGGACCCGCTGCCTTCCGAGTCTTCAAACGTCACGTGTTTTCCGGGAGGATTGTTCTCAGGATTGAGCCAACGATATACATTATTGGTAGCATAGTCATCTTCATCACGTTTGAGAGTTTTTAATTTATATTGTTTGATCGAATTTTTAAACTCATCAAGCATAAATACTACAAAAGATCTATCACCTCATGAGGACCCCTCGATTCCTCTATCAGCACGTTTAGGGATCTAGTTCTCAAAGATATTACCACATTTGAAAAAACCACTACTCACCCTTACATTCATTTTTCATCCTCATCGCGGGAAGCTCTTCGGTCCCTGTCCTCCAATTCGCAGATTGTAATCAAACCAGCTGATAAAGGTGGAAGTATTGTAGTTCAAGACCGTAGCCAATATATATCATCTTTAACTGACCATCTTTCAGATAATAAATACTACAAAAAACTGTTGGGTGATCCCACCAAAGAAATAGCCGAGTTGATAGATGCACTATTAGAGGAAAAACACACTCCCTTTCTGACACGGAAGGAACGCACATTTCTTCAAGTTAAACATCCAAGGATTCCAGTTATGTACGGGGTCCCAAAAGTGCATAAATCGCTCCACAACCCTCCGCTGAGACCTATTGTATCCAGCACAGGGTCCATACTTGAACCACTAGCTATTTTCTTGGACATCTTTCTTAAACCTAAAGTGAAAAATATGCGTGCTTTCGTTCAAGACACCACACATGTGCTCAACATCTTGGATAATCATAAAATATTGGACAAACCCGTGTTACTCATGACAATGGACGTGGTATCCCTCTATACCAATGTTTCCCATGAAACAGCTCTTCATACCATTGATGAATGCCTTCGAGACTCTATGACTGGATCCAGAATTCCCTTTCATTTTGTTTATGAAATAGCCAAAATAGTAATACAGAACAATTATTTTTCGTTTTTGGATCTTTTTTATCTACAAACCCACGGGATTGCTATGGGCTCGTCGGCAGCCCCTTCGATAGCAAATCTAGTAATGGACAGACTGGAAAGGCAACAGATTTATCAATCAACCTGGTTCAACCATGTCTCATTATGGATTTGATACACTGACGATCTTTTGATATTTTGGGCAGATGATCTTACATCTCTAACTGCTTTTACACAATGGATCAACACTATTGATGAAGACCTGAAGTTTACAGCACAACACAGTTCTAAACAAATAGCGTTTTTGGACATATTACCGTATTTCCACGACAATAACCCGCCCACGTATATAACCCGCCCACACACATAACCTGCAGGTTTTCAAAATTTTTGTAAGAAAGTTTCAATATACCCCGCCTCCTCATATAACCCGCGCTTGTCCGAGGGGGCGGGGCCGCCGGCACACTGACCTTGCGCACTCTGTTTTGTTTCCTCCTTCGCTGCCCCGCGCCCTCAAACCCCATCAAAAGTGCTGATTCGCCGCCCTGTTTTCCCCCTACCTGCCTTCCGCTGTCCTTGCTGTGCTGCCCGAGGGGGCGGGGCCGCCGGCACACTGACCTTGCGCACTCTGTTTTGTTTCCTCCTTCGCTGCCCCGCGCCCTCAAACCCCATCAAAAGTGCTGATTCGCCGCCCTGTTTTCCCCCTACCTGCCTTCCGCTGTCCTTGCTGTGCTGCCCGCCGCAGTGAAGTCGCGCCGCGCGGGGGATGCGAAACCGGAGCTCCCGCTGCAGCTCTGATTGCCAACCACTTCGCCCGCGTGTATCCAGAATGGCGGCGGCTCAGACTGGGGAACCTGCGATGGCTGCTGTCACTGAGGAGGCCCTGCAACGAACCTTAGTTAGTCTCCAGATTGGAGACTAACTAAGCTCCAGACTGCTTTGGAGGATGTCAAGTTGGTTCTGGAAGGGCATGCCAAACGTCTGGACGTGGCAGAAGGTACATTATATGATGTGGGGGATCGGCTGGCAGCATCAGAGCGTCACGTGGCAGATATACAGCGCCGGGGCGGGGGGAGAGAGATGTTAACCGCTGCTGTAAAATTTTTTCTGCATAACCCGCCCACGTTTATACCCCGCGGGGGGCATGCGGGGTAGGTAAAAACGCACATTACCCGCGGGTTATGTGCGTGGAAATACGGTAATTGTTCTTCAAAATTCCCATCTCTCAACCACAATATTTCGCAAAGAAATTGAAAGGAACAACCTGCTTATGTATCACAGCTTTCATCCTACGGCTTTTAAAAATGGGCTTCCAACCAGCCAATTCTTTAGAATCAGAAGGCTATGCTCCTCCGACAGTGATTTTAAAATCCAGGCCAATATTTTGATCACTGGGAGCAATAATCAAAACTGCTCGCACTGGTGCAAACTCCGTGGGTACATTTACCAATAATCATCAATGCAAAAGCTGGTACCGTTTTTATTTTATTGCCCCGCAAATAGTCCCTGCAGAGATTGTGCCTGCGTTCTCTGTGTGCCATTATTCCATCGGAAACTATTTATTTATTTGTTAAAATTTCTAGACCACACAATTCTTACAGTTCATGTAATGTAATATACACGTAGGTGGGTTTGAGTAATCTAATGTACATTTGTAGTTCCTTTCTTCCCCTTCTCCAACCCTAGGAACAAGTCCAGAACCCACATGTAAAGGAATGCATGGTGCTAACAACCTGCGGGCTTTTATCTGTAGACAGTTCAGCAATATTCCATGTCCCCATTTCCGCAGGTAAAGTGCGTTTTTACTTGTGGAAAGGGCTGTGAATATTGCCCTCGTTCATGGGCCTAATTAATTTGCATTCTTTAGTAGGACTTACTAGGCTCTGATACCTTGTAGAGAAGGAACAGGAATGAAGAGTTTTAGAGACCACAAAGGTGCCTTCTTCTAATATCACATCTTTCTTGTTGGTCCTTTATTACAACCAATGAAGGTGCCAGTTTTCTCCAGAAGCACTACTGCCAGCAATCAAACTCTACATTTTTTAGCTACTAATTATGTAACTCATACTGTACGTCAGACACTACTACTTGGGTATATCATCTGATGCTCTACTAAAGCAATAATCTAATCCAAGAATTGCTGTTTAGGATATTACTTATTTACAGTTTATTACCACAAGACCATTCCCTATTGTTCTTTCTTTACTTCGGTTTCTGTGGATTTATTATTTATTTGATGAACTGGTACTAATTATATATTTTGCTAACTGAATTATGCAGGGGGAGGATAATTTTCAAAGGAATTTGCAATTACCCAGGTAAATTCCCCAGAATGAAAATTGCCCCTCCCTCAGTGGCTACATTTAGTCATGGGCAAAAGAGGCAGGGGGAGGATTTGGAGGTGGAGGATAAAGCAGTAAAGTACACACATACTTTATCATATGCATTTTGCATGAGGACTTTTGCAACTTTGGACCCCACAAACCCTGATTTTTCAGAGGAAGATTCCTGGGGGAGGGGTCCTTTGAAAACGAGTTTGCAGATTTATGGGGACCAAGGTTGTGGACCTGCAAGCTCCCTAGGAAGGTTTAAAACAGATCCCTGTAAATGGTAAAATGTTCAGAAAGGACCTTACTGCAATGTTACATGTGTCCTTGGAATCCCATATAGGAGATTTTAAAACAAGGTTCCTGCACACACTGAAAACAGGGTTGTTACGAGGGTAAAGGTACACATGAACATTTATGCTTCTCTCTCCCTATGCTGATGAAATATGTTATGTTCATGGACCCTTAGGCTGAGGTTGGATTAGCTCTTCCCCCTGCAGGTTCTTTCATCAGCAGGCAGACCCGGATAAAGCAGAGACCCAGCTAGAGCTTCACCAATACCAGCTCTCGTTCCCCTCACGTTGAGCCTTTGGGTGCCAAGGATGGCAGATCCTAGGTGGTGTCTCTGCTCTGAACAGAAGAAGAGGTCCTTGGATGGCAGGGTCGTAGGCAGGCAGCAACAAAGTGTGTCAAGAAGCAGGCAGAGGTCGGTGGCAGGCAGCGGTCAAGCAAAATCCGAAGTCAGGCCGAGGTCAAACCAGATATCCGTCCAAAGGGAAGAAAGGCAGATAGGTAGGGAGGACAAGCGAGGAGAAGCACAGAAGACAAGGAACCCTGAAGACAAGGCTGAACTGAAGACAACCTGGGCTGAAGACAGATGCTGTATCAACACATTCTACTATGGGTAGGGGGACCTGTTGTTGAGGCGTCTTGCTGCTGGGAAGTTGCCCTTTTATAGGACAGCACCCGTGACTTCATCTTTAGGGAATGGGGTGATTTTCCCACTATGGTCCCTTTAAATATGGCAGTGTGGTGCTTGCGCACACCTAGGGCACGGCGCGGCGGAATTGGTGGCGTCCGGCCACAGGACAGCCCAGCACCTGAGGATGACATCCTGGTAAGCAGAGAGGCAATGGGGTTTCACGGCATTGGCGGTCGATCCAGGGCAGGCGATAAGGGTGGCGATTCGCACGGTTAGGCCGTGGACTTATCAGTAGTCTTATCAGTAGAGATTCACTAGGGCTCTACATACACATTAGTCTGCTTTGAAAATCTGGGCTAAAAATTGCCTTTCTTATTGACAAAAGTATATCCTAATGCTATTGTGGACTGAATTTTCTGATAACATGATAATAAACCTACAGGACCTAGATGCCATTAAAAAGAGCAAAGTGAACTGAAAGAACAATGTAGAGGTCTTAGGTTTTTAGCTTTATCCAGCTGCTGGTAACTCCAGTAAAGAGTTATATAGGTAATTTATTTACAGATAGGACATGGCAATAAATCTTAGTCTTTTGTCTGCTCTACTGGTCTTATATTTCTTTTGTGCAAAAATAGCTTCCCTTACATTTCTTTAGAAAGAAAGGTCTGTACCTGTTTTTTTTTGGTCATGGCAAGGATCCCAAATGAGTCTGGTTTTCAGAGGAACCAGAGCATGGAAATTAAACAGGTTCTTCACTAGGGGTTCTGGAGCTCCTGAGAACCTGAACCGGCAGGGCCTTGGAATCCTCCTAAGATTTCTCATCAGCTGCTTTTTTTTTTCTCTTGAACTGCATCTCAGCGGCACGACTACAGCACCCTTACCTAGGCAGAGTGACAGAACCAGATGCCTTCAATGTTAAATGTAACTGTTATTCTATATTATTTAATTATACTGTTCCATGTAAACCGATATGATGTGCAAACGGTTATCGGTATATAAAAGCCTTTAAATAAATAAAAATAAATAAATACCAGGCCACAAGATTCGATGATGTTGTATTTATGGTTTTAAATTGTTGTGCACCATCTTGGGCAGGTTTGACTTGGGAAGACAGTAATAAATAAAATGAATTGAATGTAAACCAGGAAAGTTCTAACATTTTTATTTTTTGCTGTAAGCGGTTTAAGGGGAGATTGCACATGATCACTGAAAACTTCAGAAGTCGGTGTTTACAAAATAATTTCTAAGGATATTTCCTGCAATTTACTGTTGACATTTGTCAGTCCTTTTATCTATTTTTTTTAATTGGACAATTCCCTCCCCCCCCACAAATTTAGTACCCTCTCCATCATGCTGATCCTTCTGTTATCTGCAGAAAGTCCAGATTCACATCCATGCCTGCCCTTGCTGAAGCCAGATGTACTGGCAGCGCTGCTCTTGCAGGCTGCTGAATCGCAGGCAGCCATACCTGCACTTGTCAGAATGCCAGCCTGCATCCCACTGCTTGCTGCTCATAGCCCATCTGCTCAGGAATTCATAAAACTGCTGAAGAACAGAAACATCTGAGCTCATTATAGGTACGTCTATTAAAATCTGATTAGGAAGTTGTATTCTAATGAGTAACACTGATGTAAATATTCAAAGTCATCACAGCATAGGCACTGATGCTTCGATCTGTCTGAAGAACAGATGTGTGTCAGGGTCAGCCTCCCGCTCAGATATTTCTGCGAAGGCTGCATCTGAAGAAGTCCAACATGGGTTCATAAGATGGAGAGCCAAGAAATGGTATAAAGTAGCCATCTTTGAAGATGAAGTAAAGCAGATGATTTTTTTTAATGAGATCTGGACCTGCTTACACTTATGTAGTTCCATAGCTAGTCTCTCCATCAATAAAAGGAGTCCTAAGAATGTGAGGAAAGTAATTTCTACCATAAATGCTTGTTCTGGCTAAACTTCTAAAACGTTCTTCACTCTGTAAGAGGTTACTGAAAATACCTATTTTATTAAAGTGCAATATTTGTACAAGGAGGACCACTACCATGGCAATGTGCTATGGCGGTCCCGCCATCCCAGGGTCACCATGTTTAAAAGGGGACTGCACAGCCCCAGAAACGCTCACTCACTCACTGCCCCCTCTTCCCCATCTGAAGGGTTGCAAAAATCTCTGGAAGTCTAGTGAGACCCCCCCCCCCCCCAACTGGCCACTGTTGGGGACAGGATGCTGGGCTTGATGCACCCTTGGTCTGAGCCAGTATGGCGTGTCCTTATGGACCCTGTCTCCCAGTTAAGAAGCCCTGCCTCCTTCCCAGCAAAATATTCCCCTCTTCTCATAAAACCCACACTGCCATCTTTGACTGCTGTCCCCCCCCCCCCAAATAAAAGTTGTTTGAAAACTTGGTGTCAGGCCCTCCTTCATCCCACAGAGCCTGGTGTAAGAATTTAAGAAATATGGCGAGCACTTGTTTGGGGGGGGGGGGGGGTGTCCAGAAAGGAGAAACCGGGGTGTTTTTCGGTTTCCCTTCCCAGCTAGGTGAATATTGCCCTTGCCTCTATGCCAGGCCCCGGCCACACCATCGGTTTGACCATTTTTCCCGCTCGGCATCATTTCGTCTGCCCCGTTAGGAGGGCTGCTACCCAAGCAGTGAGGCTTAAGCAGTTCTCGGCTCCTGGCTGAATGCTGTGTTTTATGTGACTCTCAGTCTCCCAGGTCCCTCCAGGGCCTGCTGCTCTCGGAGAGTGCTCCCTGATGGATGTGTTTGTGTGGAAGAATTTCACGTCATGGCCGCCTGCTGGCTAGCGAGAGGAAGCCCCAGGGCGGTTTTGTTTTGTTTTCCCTCGGCTGTCCCTACAACCCCGAGCCTCTCAGCCCCCGGCGCGCCGACCGTTAAACTCGCGAGAACAGCGGCGCGCGAGAAAGGCGGGAAGCCGGCTGTGAGGAATGAGGCGCGCGACCGCCTTTTATTTTTGGGGGGGGGGCTCGGCTTGCTGCCCCCCCCCCCGGTTATACAACATTTTCATTTTGATAAAAACTGACCTGAGTATGTCCATTAAAACCAGGGATCGCCTGTGTGCTTTTGGTTTTAAGGTCTCTTGTTCTACAGCCGCCCAGCGCGATTTTTTTTTCTTTTTTTTTTTTACCGCTTCAATGTTCACACCAGTGCATCCCCTCAAGAAATGACCATAGGGAAAATACAAAAAGTGCTGCGCGTTCTGCACTGGAATAATGAGAGCTAGGAAGCTGCTGAAGCACCCTAGACCTAGAAAGCAAAGAGCTGTGTAAACCTACGACGTGCCCCAGCCCCCCAAACCTCCAATTTCTGCACCATCACGGGTTCAAATCTTGCTCTTGCAGGATTCAGAAACACCATCGCTGCAGTAACTGTTGGATGATAAAGAATCTG
Organism: Rhinatrema bivittatum; assembly: GCF_901001135.1. Lineage (NCBI taxonomy): Eukaryota > Metazoa > Chordata > Amphibia > Gymnophiona > Rhinatrematidae > Rhinatrema > Rhinatrema bivittatum. The sequence continues at coordinate 15,499,120 of NC_042631.1, forward strand.
AATTTATTTTAATAATTTATAATGCTAATTTAATATGAGAGATACACTTACAAATTGACACCTATTTTAAACAAATTAACAGAGTTTGACAAAACAAACTGGTTGTGAGTTGCATCAGGTACAATTTAAAATGCTGAAGTAAATTTTGAAGCTGAGCCATGTTTAAATAGACAAACTACAACAAACTTTCAGGTTCTCCAAATAATATATAAAATAAATTAAACTGGTCCTTCACCTGCCTCATGAAAAAGGGTTCTCTTTCTAAGGCCAATGCCACAATCCCCAAGCCCACCAACATATTTGAACGATTTATTACTGAGACTCCCCACAGTGCCTCAGTCTAAAACTATAACTGAATGCCTCCGTCCCAACAACACGAGCTCTAGGCTCATCAACCTCACCTGTCACACCTACCGACCTATGCAATACAGTGTGCTGGCCGCAGCACACGGCTCAACGTGCAATTGGACGCACGTCCATAAACCCGATGCAAAACGGGTTAGCGCGTCCAAAACATGCAGGCGTTAATTTTGGAAGAGCCCAAAAAATGTACAGAAAAGCAGAAAATATTGCTTTTCTGTACTTCCTCTGACTTAATATCATAGCAATATTAAGTCGGAGGAACCAAACAATTCGAAATGTCCCCAAAAAAAATTAAAGAAAAAGAAAGGGTGCCTGCAGTCAGGTTATGAAAAGGGACCTTCGTAAACTGAGCGTCTGTTTTCCTAACCTGCTGACAGCCACATCTAGTGGTTACCTGCTGCCGAGGAGGCGCTAGGGGTGCACAATTTCCCCTAGCATCTCCTTTTTATTGCGGCAGCTCATTTACATTTTCCATCAGGCACCCCAGAGAGATGGATCGGCGCACGTTAAGGAAGCGGATGCTCAATCATGAGCACCCGTTTAATGCGCACCGATATTACATCGGCCTGCTAATGTGGAATACTTCATGTAAAGGGTTTTTCATACACTGAATTAATATTGTATGTCATTCTCAATAGATTAAGAGACCAAAAAATCACCATTATGAGATGCAAAACCAAATTCAGTGAACTGCCAAATTGCTAGTGTACACCACAAACTAAGAATTAAATCAATTACTAACCATCCACCATATGCTTCTTATCCTTAACTGTAGTTGCACATCCTTGCTGGACTTTTCTCTCCTCTGCGCACTACAGTATGTGTGTATGTATATATGTATATATATATATATATATATATATATATATATATATATATATATATATATAAAAGGCTTCTATCAGTCGGATGGTCATGTCTGTCATATTGTCTGCAAAGCCTTGTCTCTCACACTCCCACATGTAGGGACAGAACAGGCATAGGCACACACATACATGGGCACGCACAAGCACACATGCAAGCTCATGCTAGTGTGCATGGAAGCTCACACAAGCTCACAAAAAAACATATACACAAAGACATAGGCACACACACAGAAGCACAGCCACCCACACATAGGCCCCCAAACACAAAGGCACAGGCCACCCTACATATAGGCAAAGCATCAGTTGGGCCTTTGCTTCAGCCAGCTCCACCTGTTGACAGTGGGAACCCGCAGGGCTTATCCCTATGGGTTGTGCCAACTCCTCCTTGGCGCAATAGACTGCCGAGGCCATGGACCCAGCGGAGGCAACAGCCCTTCAGGCTATTCCGGGCTTGGCCCACAAAATCCAGGAACAACAGCATTTCCTTGAGGTTTTGGCAGCCTCCATGGAACGTCTCAATGCCCATCTAGAATCCACTGCGACCCCAGTTGCACCACTGCCACCCATGGCTGTCCCACCTGCTCCAGCGCCTATGAGTCTTTCCACAATTCCTTTGCCTGCTCATCCAAGATATGCCGGGGACCCAAAACAATGTCGGGATTTTATTAATCAGTGCTATATTCACTTTTCCGTCCAACTGGAACTGTTCCCAGAGAACTCAATCAAGACCACATTCATGCTCTCCCATCTTGATGGCAAGGCCCTAGCATGGGCTTCACCCCTTTGGAACGAGCCGACCTGATCCTCTGAGATTTTTCAGAAATTCCTCTTAGCCTTCAAAACTGTCTTTCATGATCCTGGCTGCCAAGCTACATTGGGCACGGATCTCCACCTATGCTAAGGGGTCCGGCCCCTAATGGACTATGCTATAGAATTCCAGATCTTAGCTACTGAACTCAACTAGAGAGAGGATTACCTATGCCCCATCTTCCTTGAGGGGCTGTCATCCCAAACAAAAGACGAGCTGGCAGTTCACAAACTCCTGGATTTCTTGGAAGGTATCATTGACTTGGCCAGCAGAATAGATCGCTGTCTCCAGGAATGGGCCAGGGAGCTCTGACTGCCTCGAAGGACCATTACATTGGCTTCTCGCTCCCCATGGTTGCCATCTCCACCCACCTTGCATCTTCCTCCAGTAGCTCACATTAAGGAACTATGCAGCTGAGACAAGGACACCTCTCTCTGGAGGAACACCTTTGGCGTTGCCAGTCTGGGCTATGCCTCTACTGTGGTGGTTCAGAGCATCATATAGCCCAGTGTCTGATCTGACTTGGAAACCTCCAGGCCTAGGTCCAGCCGGGGCAGACTCTAGGCTTCAAATCTCCAGCTCCCCAACTGACCCTTCCTGTAACAATCACCATTGGTGATCAGAATTTCTCCACCCTGGCTCTTTTGGACTCTGAAGCTGGCGGGAACTTTTTTAATGATGTGGATAGGTAAATCATTTCAGTTTTTGTGGTGTTTAGTTTCAGGCAGTTATAAGAAAGCCATGTATTTGTGGTTTTTAAATATAGGTTTATCAAAGATAGTGTATTATTTGGCCAAGATGAGGTATAAGGAATAGTGAACTGAATGTCATCAGCATAAATCTTGAAATTTATTCCTAAGCTGGCTAGTAAGTGACAGAGGTGAAGCAGATAAGGAAGAATCTTGAGGGACATCTGCGTTAGTGCAGTATCAATTAGAACAGAATTCCCCAAGATTGACTTTTTGAGGACAGTTAGACAAAAAAGATTTAAACCATTGTAGAACAATGGTTGACCTCCCTGTCTCTAACAACTGCACTATTATTTGGGTCTAATTGACCATTTCTCAAAAAGGCTCACCTTACTCCACTTTCTGGGCTTCCCTCGTGTTCTGTCTGCATGGTCTGCCTAGACATATTGTCTCAGATTAGAATTCAATTCACAGCCAGATATTGGCGCTCATTGTGTAAGTAGTTTGGCATTTCCCTGGACTTCATGACAACATACTACCCCCAGGGGGAACGAGTAATCCGAACTGACCAACCATACCCTCAAAACATTTTTGAGAGAGTATGCAAATGAACAACAGGATATCTGGGCATCTCTCCTACCCTGGGTGGAGTTTTCTCACAACTCACACCCCTGCAAAGCCACAGACTCCTCACCCTTCCAAATACTCTATGGAAGACAATCGCTACCCCCTCCACTTCTTCCTTTAACCATCCCTTCACCTCTGGCCCAGTTGTCCTCCAAGGAGCTCCAAGATCTGTGGTCCTGCACTCACGAGAAACTCCAAAGGTCAGCTCAAAAGGCCAAGAAGTAAACCAACGTTCACTGTAGGCCCGCTCCTTAGTTTAAACCTGGCATAAAGGTATGGCTGAGTACACACCATATCAGAGTGCCCTCCATGAGGCTCGTCCCTCGGTACATCGGACCATTTTCAGTCATCCAACAATTGGGTCCAGTAATATACCAGCTACAATTGCCTGCATCGTTGGGAGTCCATAACATTTTCCACGTTTCACTGCTCAAACCCTAAGTGCTTTCCTGGCCCTCATATAACATGATATATAGAAACATAGAAACATAGAAATGACGGCAGAAGAAGACCAAACGGCCCATCCAGTCTGCCCAGCAAGCTTCACACATTTTTTTTCTCATACTTATCTGTTTCTCTTAGCTCTTTGATTCTATTTCCCTTCCACCCCCACCATTAATGTAGATATGAGGTAAAAGAGATCCTCGACATCAGATGGTGGGGAAGAAAATGGGAATATCTCATCTCGTGGAAGGAATACAGCCCAGAGGAAAACATCTGGACACCCTCCTCTAACATTTTGGATGCCAATCTTTTAAAGGACTTCCATGCCACACATCCCAAGAAACCAAGACCCTCAGGGTGGGGGTTTAGGAGGGGAGTACTGTTGCACTCGGAGGTCCACAGTCCCATCCTGCAGCCCAACATTCTTACCTACAGCTCTGACCTGACGCCAGGAATCCTCCACTTCTGGGCAGACCTCCAGAATGAAGATGCAACTGACCACTGAGCCTGACCAGGCCCAATGCCACACGAGAAATGCCACCAGCTCCAGCGGGGCTGCCCCTTAGGCACGCGCATGCCTGACCTGCACTAATTTAAATGGGCTGTGGCGGGAAATGACCCGCAGTGCCTCCCGATGACATCAGGACCACCAGCATATAAAAGGCTTCGGTAATAGGTCATCTCCCTTGGAGTAGCTCTTTGCACATCTAGTTCCTGCTTTCTGCTCCTCGTTTTGGTTCCTAGTTCCTGTTCCATTATGTGTGGTTCCCAAGTTCCTATATTCTCTTCCTGGTTCCTTGGCAATCTGGTTTGTCTTCTGAGTTCTTGTCTTCATGGTCAGTCTTTCCTTCATCGGTCTTCGGCATCTTGTCTTGTTCGTGTGGTCCTGTGTCCTTCCTCCTCCTCTTCGTCCCTCATCTCTTTGGATTGGACTTCTGGATTGACCTCAGATTGGACCTCAGTGCTGCTTGACCTCTGCCTGCCCCTGACTACTTCTGGCTTCCACTTCTGACTGAACTCCGCCTGCCCAGATCACTGCCTGAATCACAACACTGCAAGAACACTGCTTGCCTCTGACCACAGCCTGAACCTGTTTGATTACTGCCTGTCTTGACTGCTGCTTGTCCTGACTCCACTTCCTGCTCCTCGCTAGTCTGCAATGTCTTAATTGCGATTGATCTTCACCTCCACAGAGGCCCGCACCTAAGACCAGCTGGCCCCAGCACCCAAGGGCTCAACTAAGGGGTATGTAGGCTGGTATTGGCGAAGGTCTAGTTGGTCTGTCGATGGTGAGGACCTGCAGGGCTCCTCCCTGTGGGTTGCCCCAACTCTCCCTCAGGACCAGTGCAAGGTTATTAGGTACCCTAGGTGAAGCTTCTGCCTTGCGCCCGCCCGCCCCCCCTCGTGCCGCCCCTCCCAGTCTCGGCCCTGACTCCTACCTCATTTGCGCCCGCTGTTTGTGCTTCTCTGGGCCGCAAGCAGGATAAGCACTGCTTACAGCCTGCCGAATCTCTACTCCTCTGCTCGCGGCCCCACATGGCTGATCTTCAGCGCCCCTTAATGGTCGGTGCCCGAGGTGACCGCCTAGTTCGCCTAATAGGACGCTCTGGCCCTGCTCCCCCTTCAGCCTAAGGGTCCACATCTGCAACATTTACATCCTGCCGCACAACCACCTCCTAATTCAATCATCTGAAGAAAACTAAGGGTGCCTGCCTTCAGTCTCAGCTTTTTCTCTGCTTCCTACTCCAGTCCTTCCCCTCACAAGAAACCTGCAGGGAACAGGAGAAGAGGAGCGAGGCTGAGGCCAGAGCAGACAAAGCAAAAGAGAGAAGAGGCACTCTGCTCCCTAAACCAGCTCCCCTCTCCCCTCCTATTATTTCTTTCCTCACCCCCTCCTCCTGTCCTGAAGGAAACAGGAGGTGATGGGTGAAGTTAGTTGGTAGAGAAAGCAGTCTGAATGTTTTTGATAGAAAGCAGAACCGATGATTTTGATATAATTCCTGCATAGAATGATGTCCCTCTAGAAGAATTTAATCTTTATACAAAGGTTCTTTCACCTGTATATGTGGCCCACCATAGACCAGCTCCAAAGACTTTGATGTGTTTTTGGAAATCTGCAGCAGCTCCAGTGCCACAGCTCGCAGAGAAGGCATTAATTTTAATTCATAGAAGCCATGATGCTGCTCACAAGTTTCAAATTTATGTAATTCAACCTCTTTTGTGCCTGTTACCATGTGTAAAATGAGTGAATTTTCAAAGGAGTTAACCACATAAAAATAGCAATTTTCAAAGTCCATTTATGTGGGTACCCAGTTTTACACATTTAAATCCTGAAAATTACCTCCTATATGTGTGCATATCATTATGTGTATAATTAACAGGAGGACAAACCACTAATGTTGAGAGCATTTTCAGCATATGTAAGCTCATATACTTGGAAAGACAACAAGGATTTTCTCACGTAAATAAAAAGGATGGTTGCGCTGTATTTCAGTTCAAACAAAGTGAGATTTCATAGTTCAAAATTTGTAACATATATCTTTATTTGATAGTTGATGTTTCTATTTGTTAAGTTTTGTATTTGTATATGTTTAAAATATTGTTTAAAAATAATGTAAAAGATTTTCCAATAAAAAGCTTTTAATCTTTATGCAAAATAATGCAAATTTGTCATACATTTGCTGCAGAATTTTGAAAAATCTGCCACAGAATTTGCTAACTCTTGCCACAGAATCTTGCAAAATCTGTCACAGAAACCAGGAGCTGTGAACATATATATGAAGATATATTCAAATTCAAGGGTGTTTGCAAGAGACGTTCTTGAGCTGGACATGAACATCTGGGAAACGTGTTCAAGATCACAGTCTCTGGAAACATGAATTCTAGAAAGGCCATCAAAAAAACAAGAAAAGACTAACAGGGAGCCAGGAAGATAAGAGAGCTGACAAGAATTAAAAACAGAACTTGGACATAGCTGTGTCCATTTTCTGCTGTGGTCACTGAAACAGAGACTGCCACACACCCATACTCTCACCCATGCACAGAATGGGTAATTCTGTGTGTGTGTGTGTGTGTGTGTGGACCTCAATGTCATCATAATCACCATCTACATTTATAGCACATTTTTTTCATCTTAATAAAAAGCAACATATTTATGCATTACTACTTTCAAATCATAAAAGTGATCTGCGGAATGAAGGCTCTATGCACTCTGACTGAAATGGATAGATTGACAGATCTGACCCTCCCCCTGAATGGAAGAAATACCTCTGTTTTCCTTCAGTCAGTGCTGTGCAGTCTGAGGGATGCTCCAGAGGCAGAGTCAGATACCATTGGACTTCACTCATTAAGTCTAAGAAACCCATTTGCCAATCTGCAGGAGGAAAGCTTTGATTGCATTTGATTAGAGCTCCTTCCACAGGCTGGCAGGTTGAGTCTTTGGTAAAGCAAATGCACTGACTGAAGCCCGTCCTTCTGAGGGCCCTGAGAGTGTCAGTGTTTTCATATGCTCCCTAAACAATATAATGTGCAAATTAACCAGAAGAAATTGTCTGGTCGTCATAAGAAGATAAAAGGTTTCCTATGCCTATCAGTAATATTTGGGAGCATTAGTGTCTGCTCTTCCGTGGAGAGATGGGAACCTTTCTTCCTTCTGTCTCCAGTACATCATTTCTCAGCCCCATCCCCTGTATACATTTTTAGCACTGTCTACAATGATAATTATAATCCCTTGCATTTCTCTCCAAAACCTATTATCCAAACAGGATTCCAGTTTGCTTTAAAATCTAAAATGAAATTAAATTATTGTACATGCAGCCACCTCTGGGCTGGATAGACTGTAAGCATATTACTAGAATCCAGAGTGACATGAAGGGGCATTGTGAGTATTAACTGTGGTATTATTTTTATTACTCTATTTCAGGTGAGTAAACAAAGACACCAGGAGTGTTCCTGGTCTGTGTTTTAACACTCCAAACACCTGTTTTATTCATATTTTGTTTTTTGTAGATGGAATTCTGAAAAGGAGTTTCATTTACATGTAATGTCAGTCTTATAGTATAAACCTGTTCATATAAAGCGCCCTGTCACCACAGGAACATTCTTCATGTCACTGTTTCTCTTCCAACAAATCCATGTCAAGTTATTTATTACAAGCTGCAGCACAGTCAAGCTGGGCTTGGCATCCCCGGGCACTGGAGTGCAAATGTACAATTGAGGCTTAGATTGAATCGGTCTTCATTTTACAACAGCATACCAAAATCTAAAATTATTTGAATGACCTGTTAAAAGACAAATAAAAGTGTCTTATCGGGTATAAAAGGTTCACAGCTTTTAAATAAACATTTGTAAACTTTCGGTGACTCTTGGAAGAAGAGGCAATGCCATCTAGGGGAGAAAACTAGGAAAGCCACTTCCCCCAGAGAAGAAGCCTTCGTTGGTACCCATGTAAAACTGCGAATCACCTTCTTTAATCTCAGCATCATCTTTTACATTTTGGAAAGTGAGTCATATCACGCTTTGCTTATTACTCATTGCAAGGACATGTGTGACCGCGAGAGAGGCTATTGTCCTGGGAAAAGGAGCCCACGCTATCAGCTGTGTACAGCTAGAGTAAAAAGTCTGTCAAACAGAGAATCAGCAGCCCCACACATCGACTCCTTTCTCCATGCTGCCAGACATAGAATATTCTGCAGGAAAGAAATCTGGGCAGACCAGATGGGCCTTGTGCTTTTTATTTGAAGTGATATTCTTCTATGTTTCAAAGTTTAGACGTTTTACTGAACCTGGGAACTTCTGAAGACAGAAATAGGATGGAGAAGAACCTTACAGACAATCTGATTCATAACATTTGCTTAAATAAGTTTCATTTTTAAAGTCTTCAAATATCTAGGATTTTAATTTGAAAACATGGGTGAATGGGAGGGTGATTATAATGACTAATTGTTTCTGTAACTATTTCCATGATAAATCTCTTCCTGAAAAGGTTTGGTTGGAAAATGACTACTCATGCAACTGACAAAGCTTCTGTACTCACTACTCAGTCAAGGGAATGGTTTCAGTAACTGCCAAGGTCAAAGAAGGCAAAAGAGGTTAGTGCACAGCCCCTGAGGAGAGTGGAGATCTCAAGGTCAATGTAACATCTTCTGTGCACTTGGCAACTGAATTCAAGCATCTGGCTAAGAAACATTTCTGAAAATCGAGTAAAAGCAAAGTCTAAAGATTTTCTATCTTTTCTCATAAACCCAACAGAAAATGAACAAATAAAACCAATGCATGCACCAATAATATTTCCAAAACTGATAAAGTAATAATACTCTAACTCCATTGTTACCTGTCCAAAACAAGGGACTGTTCGTTTAACAGAAATTTTTTCACCATGCTAAGACCTCAGAGGAAGTGGGACTCTCACTAACACAATCACTTTGTATTATTTTACTACCATTTCTTAAATGATAAATGTCCTACTTATACCAGTCTTTAGGAATTAATACTTTCTAAATAATACACCTTCTTACAAGTAATATGTCTGCTTCTCGCTGATCCTCTTCCTCCTACTTCTCTGAGTTTAGGGCTTCCCAACCCTTTCCTGGTGACACCACAGCCATTCAGGTTTTCTGGATAGCCACAATGAATATGCATGATATAAATCTTGAGGAACCGTAAATAGTTACCCAGTTTCCATTTGTTCATGTTTTTTCTCTTGTATGCATCGTTTACTGTTCTATGTAATGGCACTGCCAAAAAGTTCTATGTAATGACACTGCCAAAAAGTTTTAAAGTTATCTGTAAACCGACACGATGTGCAAACGGTTGTCGGTATATAAAAACCTATAAATAAAGTAAATAAATAAATAAATATTCATTCTAGGGTGCCCAGGGCAGGGTTGGAGAGTCCAATCTTAGTTCTTTCGATGTGCTGATCTGCCTTATTTAGTAAGCTGTTCATTTATGGGAAGTAAAAGGTGAACAACAGCATTTATTATAGCCACAGTCCTCATTTTTAAAAATCTACTTCTCTGAATCCCCTTGAGCTGCTGGTGCTGCTTCATGCTTTACATATATTTATGTCATACATGGTTGGTGTCTGATAGAGACTGTGAAAAGATTCCTAGTGCTGGACATCCCTCAACTTTAAACACAAATTAGGGAACAATCAGAACAAACAAGGGGGATCTTAGCTATTTAGCTGACATTGAATTCATTTTGTTTCTGTTGATGCTTTACTTTTCGTAAATATTCTGCAAAACAAAGAAACCATTTTACCAAGCAGGAAGCCATCGTGAAATGATTTGCATAAACAGCGTTATCTTGCAAACGGTCTGGCTGGCAGCTAGGCTCTGTCCTTGCAATGTGGACACGAATAACTGGGCAGACTGCACCTGCCGGCCTGTACTATGTTACTATAATTTTCAGGGTTCAGGGTCAGTGCTTCCCATCATAGTCACATAAAACAACCCCCAAGTCACTGCCAATAAACCTCCATTACCAGTCTGGGTAAGAAAGCCCAGGCCACCACGTATCACAGATTGCTTCTTGTCTCTTTGGCTCCGATCAAATGTAGAAGCTCTGAGCTCTGAGCTGAGGCTGGCAGCTTCTTGGCTGAGACTGAGAATTAGTAGAATATGGGGGTGTGACTTCCTTCCATCTGATCCCCATCTGACCCCCATTGGGGACACGATTATATTATGACCAAAGCAGGATGATTAAACCTGTATAATAATAAAAAAAAAGGGTCATCAACCCCCAATTCTTGCGCCATGATTTATCTTCTATTACTCATAATTGTGTGGATTTATTTTGCAGGAATCTTTTATAGTCCGTACAGAAAACATGTCACAGATTCTTTAAATAGTTCCGGTGAATGAATACAGTTCTTGTTTCCCATAGGAGGAGCATGAAAATACCACCTGCTTTATAAATGTACACCTTAAAAGGTAAATTTTAAAAACCCAGCATGCGCATTAATTAGGGGATGCTCAAATCTGTCAGGCTCACACGCACCAAGCAGATTTTGAAAGCCACCTGGATACGCACGTAAATGCCGCAGTGCGCACATCTCGGAACTTTTAAAAAAGGGGCGGGGCATGGGTGTAGTCTGGGTGGGGGCATGGGCATTTCAGGGCGTGAACCAGAGATATGCACGTTAAGTACTTATGTGATGTGGCGCATGCCAAGGCCCCTCTGCCGCGTAACTTTACTTCTGCTATGGATGCCGTGTAAGTAATAAAATAAAGATAAACAGGCAGATCAGCGGGTTTTAAGGGTCAGGGATAACTGGAGGGAGTGAACGCTATCAAACCATGGGAGGTTGGAGGACCTCTCTCTTAACTGGGTAAGAACTGATAAAACTGGAAATGGCGCACAACCCTTTTGAAATCCCCTGATTTACGAAGTAGAAGCAGTATTTGTGCCACTTGCATGCGACCTCTTAAAATGCAGTGCACGTCCACGCAGCCAGGCTATAACATGCACGCATACAAGTGCACAAGTTATAAAATAGCTGCTTTCCTGGGTGCGGGCCGATACACGTGCGCACGTGTGCCTGCACGCCGGTTTGAAAGTTACTGTCCAAATGTAGTACAGTGACAGGGGGAGCCTGCAAGTGGGATAGTCACACTGATGCCAAAATAGAAACTATTAGGCTCAATCAGTGTGCTAAGATACAAGCTATCAAAATCATGAATGTTAGCCTAAGCCATGGTCCTTAATAGTCACAATCACTAACATTTTAAACCATGCAGTAGTTTAACAAAGGTATTTTATCTACACTAATTTTTTAAACATATCTAACCTTTTGGATGCAGCACAAAGGTACAAAATTGGTAGGGGGTTGGCATAGTAATTGTGTGGTTTATGGCTGCCACTGTACAATATGAAATGCCATTCTGGGTTAGACCAAAGTCCATCGAGCCCAGCAACCTGTCTCTAACAGTGATAAGTCCAGGTCACAAGTACCCGGTAGTTCCCATAAAGTAGATCTAATTCTTTTTACTCACACTCTGGGATAGCGATGGCTTACCCAAGTCTATCTGGCTAATAACATTTTATTGACTTTTCTTGCAGGAACTTGTCCAAACCTCTTTTAAACCCCGCTATGCTAGTTGCCTTCATCACGTCCTCTAGCAACAGATTCCACAGCTTGATAGTGCACTGAGTGAAAAAGTACCTCCTACAATTTGTTTTAAATGTGCTGGTGGTTAGTTTCATGACGTGTCTCCTTGTTTTATATTATTTGAAAGGGTAAATAATTTTCCATTATTTATCCATTCCATCCCACCCATGATTATAAGCTACCATTGTGCACTGAGCTGAGGATTTCAAAGTCCACAAAGACTCCAAGATCCTTCCTGGGTGGTGATCCAATACAGAACCCAGGATCGTGTACCTGTAGTTGGGATTATTTTTCTTTATGTGCATTGAGTTGCCCAGTCTCCTAGGCTCACAAGGTCCTCCTGCAGTTTCTCGCAATCTGCTTTTGTTTTAACAACTTTGAATAATTTTGCATCATCTGTAGATCTGAACTCCTCATGTTCCCACTCATGGAGTCCCACAAGGTTCTTCACTATCCTCAACCCTATTTAACATTTACCTCATCCCACTATGCAAATACCTTTCAGAGGCAAACCTCACCTACTTCATCTATGCAGACGACATACAAATATTACTCCCCATAAACAAGTCCATCCAACTAACCATGGAAAAATGGAACAAACTCAGCTCAAATCTATCCCACTTGCTATCTCAATTATCACTATGCCTCAACCAAGCCAAAACAGAAATCATTCACATCCACGATGACCGTCCCTCTCATCCACTCAAGTGCACCCCCTCCGACCACCCAGGAAGCTCAACCAACCCGGGAGTGCCACAAATCTCACCCACGCCGTCCACAAGAAACCTAGGCGTAACAATCGACAGCCAACTCAACTTTAAACGACACATCTCCAATACAATCAAGGATGGATTCTTCAAACTCCAGACACTAAAAAAACTCAAACCCCTTCTCCAAGAGCACGATTTCCGAACAGTCCTTCAATCAATTATCTTCACAAAACTTGACCACTGCAACTCCCTCCTCCTTGGCCTACCAGAAACCCACATCAAACCCCTCCAAGTGCTACAGAACGCTGCCGCCAGAATCATCTCTAACAACAAAAAATCCTCCCACATCACACCCACTCTCAAAGAACTCCACTGGCTACCCATTACACAAAGAATCCAGTATAAAACCCTCACCCTCATGCACAAAAAAATAAACAACAACAATATGAACTGGCTAAACAACGGAATACAACCTTACCCTACTCAAAGAACTCTCAGATCCACCAACACTGGCCTCCTAGCCGTCCCCAATCTCAAAGCTGCACACCTCAATGTCACCCGCAAACGAGCCATAACAATAGCGGGCCCCACCTTATGGAACTCCCTCCCCACCTGTCTCAGAAATGAACCTTCATTGCAAGTCTTCAAAAAACACCTCAAAACATGGCTGTTCCTAAAAGCTTTCCCACCTGACACGTAACCTGCCCAAATGCAACTGCAACACACCACGCCCCCTACACAAGCATCTCGCACCACCATCTTCCCTCCCTTGCACCACCTTCCTCCCACCTATCCCCCCCTCCCCCCTTTCAACCCTCCTTGCCAACCTTAACCTTAAAATATCCTCATCAACAAGTCATTTATGTACATATGTTATATACTATATCAAATGTTCCATGTAATCCTGTTATTTCTGTTACAATTCGTTATATTTTATTACAATGTTATAATTTATTATATTTATTACTATGTTATAATGTAAAATAGGGCTGTTACTACCCTATTCTTTTAGTTATCTGGAAACCGATGTGATATCTCGATCGAACGTCGGTATATAAAATAAATAAATAAATAAATAAATAAATAAATAAATAAATGTTGCTTTCTCTTACAGATCAGCACAGGACACAGTACCAATCCCTGGGGCAATCTACTAATGACCTTTATCCAATTGAAAAAGTGACCATTTAGTCCTACCCTCTGTTTCCTGTATTTTAGCCAGTTACCAATCCACAGTAGTCACAGGTGCCAGCTCTGTGGGTATAGTGGGTGCCTGAATATTTCCAATATTGGCAAACTCCTTCCCTGTGTATAGAACTCGGCCTTCCATCCCATGACTTTTTAATTTCCTGAAGAGTCTCTCATGGGGACTTTGTCAGATGCCTTCTGAAAATCCAAACACCCTAAATCAATTGGCTCACCTTTAGCTACATGTTTATTTACATCTTCAAAAAAATCTAAAAGATTGGTAAGGCAAGACTTACCTTTGAAATACTAAATCTTGGGCTGGGCATGAACCAATTTTGAGCTCCAGTTTCATTAATGTTGTTTCCCTTACTTTGTCTTTGAAAGTGATTGACGATATTTCCTCTGTAATACTGTTTTGGTGAGGGATTGGGTCTGAAATAGCCAGTCAGTAAATCGGATGCTGTGATAATATCTCAAGAAGTAAGTTTTATTTCAATCACCTTATTGTGCTATACAAAGTTCGTAAGGTTGCAAAGTTTATAGAATACTTTGAAATCCCAATTCCAGCTGAAGAGTAAACATGCAGATTTAGACTAATTACTATATATTGTTTGACTCATGTTACTAACAGTTTTTGTTCAGGTGTTTCAATTATCTATGTAAAAGCATATTCCATTTAGATAAAGTAAATAGGACATAAATCATGTTTGGTGAATAAGCAAATACTCATAAATCCATAGCACAACGGAAGCCCTTCTGGTGAGTTTTGTTAGCCTCAGTGAGGCTGCATATGGGACTTCTTACGTGATCACTCACGTCTTCTGTGATTGTCAACCTGACATCTGTTTTCACCATATTGGACTGCAAATATTCTAGATCAACAATCTAAAGCCAGATGTGCCCATGCCGGGCTGAACTCTCTGCACTGTCCTTGAAATCAGCAGTTTAAAACAATTAATACATAACTGTGGCAAACCATGATTTTTCTAGTTATTCCTAAGACTTATTGGGCACAGGAACATGCTTTAGGATTTGACACTTTGCACCGTTTATTGGTACAGAAGGTTTAACAGAAACTCCAACAGCAAAATGATTTCAGGCAAAGGGCAAACATTTTTTAGACTTAGCCTTCTTATATAATAATGGAAATGTCTAACAAATCTGCAAATATGGATTGATCATGGGGAACCTTTACCATATTTAATTGACCATCAGACCTTCGATGCCGGCCTCAGTGTGGTCAGTGCCTTTTTTAAATATATCGACAACCAGGGCAGGAGTGAGGATTGCTCCTTCCCTTTGGACATGGGAGCCTTCACGAAGGAGTAAGTGAGAGCCAGGGACTGCCCCGGCAGTTGAACTAGGGGGTAGACGAGGGGTTGGAGGGTCCCCAGCTGACCTTGTCAAGGTTGGGTTGGCACCATTTTGGAAGATGGCACTGACTGGGCCTGATATGAGGGTACACCTGTCCCCGATGCGGGATCCATTGGAAAGTTTGGGGTGGGGGGGTGGGGGTGCGGAAAGGGGATTAGGGTGGGGGCCTGCAGCCTTTTAAAAACATTTTCTGGGTTCCGGGGGAGAGAGAAGAGCAGGTGGGGCCGGGAACCTGTCTTTTATTTGTGGGGGGGGGGGGGGGGAACTTTGCCTTTCACTTAGGGGGATGGGGGGGGGGGGGGAAATAGGGGCTGTTTACATTTTGAAGGGAGTCAGGGCCAACCCAACTGGCAGCTCCAGGTTGAGACTGTGGTCAGCACTGATCCCCGCTCAACCTCGATTGCCACAATTTAATTTTTTCGGGACAGGAGCTTTTTAAGGTGATGGCGGTCCTGTGAGGTTGGGCCTGCTATTGCGTTAAAGGACCATGTGCTGCTTTCTTTTGTCCTGCGGCATTTGGCTATGAGACAAAAGAATGTGCCAAACAGCCACAATGCTTTTTCAGGGGGCCCCATTATCGCAGCGACAGCCCCCACAATAGTGGGACCCCTCCTGCGATAAAACATCGCAGATCAGTGCATCTAGGCCTTTGATTTCACGCAAATCAGTTTTCAGCTAAATATCACGTGCTGAATTTCAAACAGCCATAATTGCAAAAAACATAACTACATCTCTTTAATTTTAAGGGATCTGACGGGTACTTGTGACCCAGATTGGCCATGATTGGAGACATAATTCTAGGCTTGATGAACCATGGTCTGACCCAGCATGGTACTTTTTATGTTCTTATATAGTTTTGCACAGATTTGGCAGTAGACTTCACACATGAAAAAAAGTGGCAAATATCGCTCATAAAATTTCACAAATGGAATAGCATACATTATTTGCTGTTATTTTTGCATATTATTGCTTTTGTGAGGAGCTATGTTCCCTATAACATTACACTCTCTGAAAATGAAGCTGCCTTTCTTCTATTTCACGTTTCCCAAGATTTCAAACTTTTTTTTCCTTTCATTATTATTTGTTTTTGAATTATTTGCGTGTTTTTGCTGCATTTATTTTTGCTTTCTTTTCATTCTATTAAAATGTTTTATTTTTGCAGATTATTTTACTTCTTCCAATTTCTTTTCATTGTGATACATTATTTAATGAGTTATTTTGTGCTACTGCTTCATCTTTAACTACATCTTGGAAAAAGAGCACGAAGATGAAATCCATATAACGAAATCGGCTGGGTGTGTACATTCTTCACATTCACTTCTTGTACCGGGAGCTGTGCCCAAACACTGAAGTGGTGAGTGGCACTGAGGACAAGGGCTGCTTTGAGGCGATGAGATTTTGGACTGCTTCTTACTGAATCCTTGTTTAATAACTGCAGCAGGAAGAGATCCAGCGCATTCGTTTCCAGGCAGGACAGGTTCTAGGGGAATCAGTGACCATTTGAGGAGTTCTGTCAAAGCTGAGGATTTATGAATGAGCAAGACAGGTCAACAACTTCTGCTAACACATTAGCTGATACAGATGGATCCAGTCCATTGAAGCTCTGCTTACCATATGTTCAAGACATGCTGGGGAATAGCGAGTCTGAACAAGAGTCTAGAAAGGAGCAAGATGTGTAAGATACTCTGCACTTTTATTCACTATAACATTATGGAGACTTTATTTACTCCTAAGGTGGGCTATAGGGGATGTCAGGGAAGATTAGCATACATAAAGGTTAATAGGATTTGTGGGTTTTTTTCCTGATTTGCCCATTGACTTATTATGTATTGGCCCTATGGTGCTAGTTTACTTCCATGAAAATCATGTCTCTTATCTTGCAGAACTTAATCTTGATTTATATTAAGAAAAAGAATACCCAATGTTATCAGTGCATCTCATATCTGCAGTCCTAGTTTTATTTATTCTGATCATATAGTAGTGTTACTCAATTCCAACCTACAAAATATACTCTTGTACATAAAGGTTGCAGTCAAATGCTGTAGATTCTCTAAAAGGTATATTTTCAGTAACCGGCAATGATGAACACACTTACGCCTTGGCCCGCACAAACATAGTGTACCTGCACACATTGGATTTCAGTCGGCTTTTTTTGTGTGGTTAAAAGCACATATGTACACTTACATGGTGTTAAAGAATGGAATAAACTCCACATATTAATGGCATTCTGTACAGTTTTGAAAATGAATGTATGCGCATGTTTCTGAAATGCTCCCCACAATGTCCTTTTTTCTATGTGTAACATAAATTTAGGGTATATAAAATAGAACCAGTGGCTGAGAGCCCAAACCTTTATACACTATAAAATATAAACAGCATAAAATAAATTAAAAATAGAAAATAATAATTAAAAAAAAAAAAGTACAAACTAATCAAACTGCATAAAATTACCAAGAAACATGGAGGACAATATAGATCTTGTGAATGGGCAGAGTACCCCAGCCGTAATGATCTTTTTCTATTATTTATTATCCTTGCTCATCACAATTAGTTTTGTGTGTGCGTTTGAGCCGTGTGAATGTCTGTAGTCTTGTGCTGAATCTCACGAGACCTAACACGAGAATATGGACATCTGCATGGCCCAGACTTGCAGAGCCGCCCCATGCCTGTGGGACTGATTCAGGGATGGCGTGGGTGAAAGGCTGGTGGAGCCAGGGCCCGGGTGCCCCACCCCATTCAGACACCTATGGATTTAGCTCATGCCTTTCCAAGATGAGCTACAAGTACAGCAAATATTTCCCTGTCCTTAGAGGGTTTAAAATCTAAGGGGCCTATTTATTAAAGGTTTTCTTCCATTGTTTGACAATGGGAACAATATTTAGTAAAAGAGGTCCTAAATTTGTACCTGAAGCAACGAAGGGTGAAGTGACTTGCCCAAGATCACAAGGAGCGGCAGTGGGATTTGAACCCGGGCTTCCCCAGTTTTCAGTCACGATGTGCAGGCTCCAAAGTTTAGTTTTGATTTGTTTTTTAAGTTTTCAGAGTAGGGGTGGGGTTTGTTTTGCTTCATTTAATGTTTGCTTTGGTTTGGTTCATTTGCAGAACCAAAATAAATATAACCCCTTTCCCCAAAAACAAAAATATGAGCTGAAAAACAGTGACTGCTCAGGCTCTTCCAAGCTTCCCCGCCCCCTTCATTGGGGGTCCTGGATAGAAAAAGGGGCAGCAGCGATATCCACTTGCTCCTACACTACCAGTATCCTTTGGAAAATGTGACCAGCTCCATAGTGATCTCAGGGCCGGTTGGCGCCATTTCATTACACGGTCATATGGCTCCTGTGTCTGGGTTGAGAGGGACTTTCAGAAGGCTTGACTCCCATTTTGTGGTCAGAGGCAGTACCGCCTCTCTCTCAGCCACTGGAAGTCCTCAAACACTGGAACATTTGGACCTGGAAATTATTTTTTTCATTCAACAAAGAATTACCAGACCTAAGGTTTTGAGAGGATACACAAATCATTATTTATCTCCCTGCAAATTCCAGCTCCTCTATATCTGGAACAGGGAAGCATTCCATGTTCTAGAACGTCCTTCTCCATGTAATCCTTTGCTCTTTAGTTCACAAAGAGGACTTTGTTTCCTGCAAGGTGTAATTCTTGGCAGGTATGAATGAGCTCTCTTCCCTCACAGCTGGCTAATCCTCTACACTACAATGTCCCTCATCCCACACACAGATAGGGCATTTACTTCTCCTGAAAAGTTAATTCAGCTAAAAACTGGAAGAGTTCTGTTTTGCAAAATGATTTGTGCAAGAAAAGTCAAGGCTGGCAACAAAAATGTAAAAAAAAACAAAAAAAAAAACACCTCATAAAAGTTAATACAATAAAGTATCTGCAATCAGATCTCTTAGGAGCTGATGAATGAAAGAATGTGAGCCAGCAGAGAGGAAGAAAAGCAACTGCTGCCTTCGGTTTCTGTCTTTGGGTTCAGCCCGGTGTCAGGTCTCATTACTGTCACCGCAGAACTTGTGGGTGTCTCAGAGCTAGGATCACATCCCATTGCCTCCACCTCTCCCATGAATGGAATGCACTCTAACAGCTGTATAATGCTGCACACCAAACTCCAGTGTGCATCAGCTGACAGCTTGCCATACACTTTGCCTCTGTTCTTAGACACCACCAGCTCTGAGGAGGAGGAGGAAGAAGAGCACCCAGCCCCTCCTGCTGGAGCAGCAGGTGTGCCAGCTGCAGATGTTCAGCAGCCACCACCACCACCACCTCTCCAGTGGCACAACAGCTATACTCCACACACCCCCAACTGGCGACCCCAGGCCTCAGCCTCAACAGGCTCATTTTCCTCTCCCCTTCCTTGTAGGGCCTTATTTCCTTTTTGCCTCTGGACATTTGAAGGCAAATCCTGAGACTGTCAGCCATTGCTGGGTGAGGGAGGCAAGCATCTCACAGGGCAGCTTCCCTCGGATTTAGGCCTGCACCCTATGGCTGCAGAGATGGCCTCTAAGGCTGGAGCACCAGCTCCAAGCCCACAGGCCCAGGACCTAGTGGCTATAGGGTCTGTAGTTCAGAGGAAGGTGGAGGATGTCCATGAGCTGCGCAATGACTTCAAGAGGCTGGTGGATGTGGTAGAGAATGTCGCCCAGGCTCAAGAGGGCTTCTCGGACCTCAGCTTCCTAGGCCTATCAGGAGCTCTCCTGAAAAGTTTCCTGGGCATTTTCATTTATGTAAATAGTTTTGCCCCAAGCTGTTCCCACCCCATTCCATTTTTGTTTTGCATTTGCATTTTTTTTAATCTTCAATATTTTTATAAAAGTTATTTTAAAAATTAACCTTTGTGTGTATCTTCTTATGCCTGCTAAGTACCACGTCATCCCAAAATCTAGCCCCGTTAAGGACAGCCTACTGCTGTCCTCCCTCTGAAACCCCACACATGTAGCTAGGTTTGCAGCTCTTTCCTCTAACCTCCAGGGATGGATTTAGGATTTTATTGTCCCTACTACCCCCCCCCCCCCACCCCCCACTACCTCTAGTAAGGGTCTGTTTTAAGGTAAGAGTGGTTGTTTTCTGTTGAATGAGATTCAGCAGAGCTGGAAGGCAGCAAATCTTAGCCACTCTGTTGCCCCTAAATGTTTGCCACTCTAGGCACAGGCATAATGGGTGCCTATTGAGAAATCTATGGCTGCTAACCTCTGTCCTCCACTCATCTACCCTTACAACTGCCTCAGTTTCTCACCAGGTTATTTGGCTCAGCATTCTATATCTAGCTCCACTGAATGTCCCTGCTGTAATGGGAACAATACATTATAGCTGTAAATCAACACTTAGGTCTTACCTCTTCAAAATGCCAGAGATATGAGTGTGGCCCAACCACAAACAATGTTATAGCCTATAGAAGGAAACTTCTAGCCTGGTTCATTACTACTAACATTACAAAATGAGGAGACAAGGAGCTGAAATGTAGTGGCCCTCTCATCAACAGCAAACCTCCCAGCACAGAAGAGGTGTCATATAGATGTGCAGGTAGGAGCTCCTTTCAACAGAAGCTGTCTGCATCAAGGTCTAATCATACACCTCTATCTTCCAAAAGCTGGTTATGTCAATGAAAGTAATAGGGCACAAATTCAGACTCACCCCATGGCGTTGAAAGCCAACCTGGAGTTCAACAGGTGGCTGATATAACTACACGACTCCTTCTCCGTCCATCACCGTGCCACCACGTATAACTCAGGAAGCCCCACATGCCAATGGAGGACAGATTATCAATACAGAGGCACCCCCCCCCCCCCCCCTATCTTCTGCAAGACATGTAGGAAAAAGGAGTATTTGAGGATTTTCACATTAAAACTCCCAGCTGTGAGCTGTGAGGGACTCCAAGATGTAACCATTACCTCTTCCCCTCACCCATCTATAACCCTTATAATGGAGAAGGACCCACATAAAGCTTCCCTGAAACAGGATCAGAACTGTCAGTTCCCTCAGCTGCTTCCCATCCACACACAAATTACAATAAATGGAGTGTGTAGGGCAGATATAGCAAAGGAGACCCTCTCTAGAAGCAAGCTCCCAGAAGTCTTCTTCTATTTGGGGCTCATACAGTACGAAAGATGAGCATTTAGTAGTGATGGAAGGGCCTCACCCTATTGGACTAAATACCAGCTATAGAGGTGAAAAGCTAAAGCCAATAAAAGATAGGAAAAGGCTTCAGATAATTAATTAATGAATCATCCACAGTTGCCTTGATTATCAGCTAACTATACACACAGATTATCTGGAAAAAATATGCATACACCATTTATAAAAAAGACACTGTACGCGTGCATGTAATATAAATGTACACGTGTACAACTTTCATGCAAAAAAAATACATTCTATAATAGTACATGTGTAAAACCTGCCCCTCTACATGCATTTATGATACCTTTATGTGCAAATGTGGGTATATAAGGGCAGGTCTCATAGCCTATCTTCCTAACTGTACCATATCTTGGAGGAAAGGACCTCTACTTAGGAAGTCTAACCTACATCCATGGGAGGTGGATGTTCTTGTCAAGGAAGGTCCACAGCATCTTGTATGGGAAGGAGTCCAGGAAAATGGGATCCTACTGTAAAGAGTAGTCCTAAGAGAAAATCTGCCATAGACTGAGTGCTGTCTTCCACAATAACAGAAGTGTGCAATACCTTACTCACAAGTGGCGAGTCCTTAAACTCGAGATCTATGACAAACAGGCCAGAATGAGGGCAGAGGGGCCTGCCAGCCAGATAACCAAGCAGAATGCAGGGGCTTGAGCACCATATCAGAAGCTGAAGTGAGCGAGATTGGTGAGCTGGACACCTCACGCTCTCAAAGGCAACAAGGTGAGCAGTCTTTATAAGAAAGGCATATAAGATTCTTGCATATAGTAGCTATTATAAAGTTTCTAACTATATATATAGTAAATATGCTGTATATGTATATAGTCTTACAAAACGACTGAGGGCATAATGTTTCCAGCAGACTTTGCTGGTGTTGAAGAACAGCACAAGAACTAAAGATAATGCATAGAGGCAGTTTAAGAGAAATGTCCTTAGCCAGAATGCAATGAAAAAAAGTGTAATATGGAAAAAGTCTACAAATAATCTTCTGGAATTTACAAACTTGCATCCCACTGAAGAAGCCCGCTTCAGCGGGTGAAACAAGAATGGGACTTTTGATCCGTTTATTAATGTGACTTCAGAACATAACATAACATACAGATATAGAAGCTGATGAGTCTCCAATAATTTACAGACCTTGAAACCTAGGGGCATATGTTTCAATTGTGGTTTTAGAATTTGTTGTGTTTGGCAGTCCATGGGCCTGCCCCGCGGACTGCTGCATTTACCTCCAGCCCCGAGCTCAGGGGAACACACTCTGATGCTGGGGAAAATCCCTGAATGGGTGCCCGGCAGGCCGTCGCATTCAGCCTGCTTACGATGCCGCTGCTCTCCCAGGGTCCTCCTAAAGCACACACGTGCCCAATGCTAACACATTTAAATGCCTCACAGAGACCCCACGGAGGATGATTTCACTAACAAAGGCCTATAAAAGGCCACTGCAGCAGCTCCTCCTTCCCTCAGCAACAGGTCCACTACTGTTAGTAGATTGAGTTGCCTCAGCATTCCTGGTCTTCATCTCATCAGTTCCTGGTCTCCTGCGTTCCTGTCCCAGTGGTCCTTGTTTTTGTCTTATGGCCATTTCTTCTATCTCCTTTCCTGCTCATCTGTTCTGCTCCTCGCCTCCTTGCCTGTCTAGCCGTCCCACCTTCCCTTAAATGGATCTCCAGTTTTGATTTTGGCCTGCCTTGGAATCTGCTTGACCTCCACCTGCCACTGACCACTGCCTGATCCTCGACTACGTTTGAACCACTGCCTGCTCTCCGACTATGTCTGAACTCCACCTGCCTGTTACCTGACCATCTTTTCAGATATCCAGTTCGTCAGCAGAGGCCCCTGCCTAAGACCTGCCAGCCCCAGCACCAGAGGGCTTAACCTAAGGGGAACGAGGGCTGGTATAGATGAAGATCCAGCTGGGCCTCCATCTTATCCAATTCCACCAGCCAACAATGGGGGCCTGCAGGTTGCACCAACTGCACCTCAGTCCAAGGGTCCACACCCACAACAGGTTTCAAGGATGGGATTTTTTTGATCCGCTTATCACTATGATTTCAGCTGCAAGTTCCTTAGAAGATTGTGGTTCATTCCTTCACATTTTTTTCTTTTTAGAGATATTTTTGTAATTTCTGAATATGCATGTAAGCTGCTGAGGTTGTGGTTTTAAGTTTAATCGTAATGTTTAAGGGAAAGGCTGGTTTTATGTGAGTGTATATGTATGGGTATGTTTGTGCATGAATGGTATGATTAAGGGTTTTAGGGGGTTTAAATTGTAAAAAATATTAAAATTAATTGAATAAAGGAATAAGGTGTGTTAAAGAAGTGAATGGGATTCAATTTGTTAATTTTTGTGTCCAAATATATATCTATATTTATCTATCTATAGATATAGATATGTTTACATATTTTCAGATAGTCAATTGATCCAAAAGGCTAATAGCTCTTGCAGCCATGAACAACAACTAGCTGTCAGTTCTCTTTCTGTTCATGCTTGTAGGTAAAAAAAAAATTCCATAAGGGTAGCTTTAACACCCAAAGGAATGCTAGACAAGAAGTTTCTGAAGGCTATAGTCAGTAGTGATACTTTGTGTACTTTACCTTCTTGCAGGCAATGCCACCAAAGAGATTCTGACTGGCCAGGATCTAATGGCATTAGAAGCCAAGGCAGCATGCACAAGTGCTGCAGGACAGTCCTGAGGAATAGAGTGAATTAGAAGAGCAGGGGTCTGCAGAGTCTGCAGCTGATAGATGAAGAGCAAACCCAGGTTTTGTTGCGGGTATGAGCCCTTGCCAACCTGTAGAAAACCATCTACTCTGGATGTTTTGGGACAAAATGTTGATAAGGGGAAAGGAAGAGAAAGGGAACAGGTTGGGTCTTCTATAAGAGCTGATGACGAGGTGCCTTGCACTCCAGTTGAGAGCCACATGCTGCGCCACACTGACAGAGTGACAGACCTGCTGGTAGGCCTGTTAAGACATTCATGGCCTCAAGGAAGTGGTACGGGAAGAGATGCAGGGTGTAATATAGGTGATGCAGGGTATGGCCAGATGCTGTGGGAGGAATTGTAGTCCATGACTTCTGTCTGGAGGGAGATGCTCCAGCAGATGCCTCCACATCAGCTGCAGCCAACATGGAATGTTCCTTGGATGCCACAGAGTCCCTGGATACAGCATCCCTCTGCATTTGCGCCACCACCATCATGATTTGTTCCTGCTCCTATGTGTCCAACACCACCAGTGATCCTGGCTCCTATGGCTTCACCATCTTGAAGGATGCCTCCTCCACCAATGCCTCCACCTCCTCTGAGAAAGGCTACGCCCCCCTTAGATGACACAGGAGGGGACATCCCCCTCTTCTGATATGTCTTCATTATGTACACCAGCTGTGGCCAGGCCTTCACCTTCTGGCCACCCAAACATCAGCTTTTGGGAACCCCTCTCACCTTCATAGCCCTCGTGCAGTTATCACCTCTTGCCGCTGCCTTCAGTGTCTGTAGCCTCCGATGGCAAAGAAGCCCCAGACTTAGGCAGCCCAAGGGACCAGAGCCATCCCCCAAAACAAGAGGATGGCCCAGGAAAATAATAATTTGTTTGCTATGCACATATCACCTTTGTCTTGTAAATAAATGCACCTTCACCTTTGAAAATTTCTATGTATCAGAGTGTTCCTTTCCTCTTTCGCCTGCTGGTGAGTCTGGCAATGTATCCCCAACAATTCCTCCTCACTCAGGTTGTATGCCTCCTCATCCTCTTCTATTTTCATCATTGGGCCCAGTAAAATGATCATCTTGTCCCTCTGGAAGAAGCAGGTCTCAGAATTTGGCCAAGTTATGAACCATGCAGCATGCTAGAATGATCACACAGACCTTTGTTGGGGTTGTAGAGATGACATCCCCCTGTTCTGTCCAGGCAGTGGAAATGTGTTTTGAATACACCAAAAGTACTCTCATTGACTGTCCAGGTCTGCTGGTGGGCCTCAATGTAGTGGATATCTGCTGCAGTCTATGGATATGTCAGCAGGATTTTGAACCAGGGTTTGAATGAATATCCTCTAGCTCCTCTAGGGAAGAAGGCAGAGAAGATCCGAATGAGATATTTCAAGGTGGTGGGCAGTGAGGCTGTCCCTTGGAAGAAGCTGGAGCAGGCTTCCTAGAGACAGAGGGAGAGAAAAAGCAGAAGTTAGTTGCTGAATAGTTGAAGTGAGAGCAGCATACCTACCTAGCAGCCAACCCCAAACGAGGAAACCTTCTTGGAAGTGGTCATGAATTCTTGACTGAGAGAGAACGTAGACATTATGGAAGGATCCTGGAAACCTGGGCAATACATCTATGATGATCCCTTTTGGCATTGCAGATCACCTGCATTTTGAGGGAGTGAATGCCCTTGCGGCTGCATAAATTCACCTCATTTCCCACAGGTTTCCATTATAGAGACACACAAGTGCAATCAATAAGCCCTGTAACTTAGGGGGAAGCATGCACTGGTAGAAAACACTCATAATTTGTTGTTGTTGCTGTCTTCTCTAAGGGAAAGATATATAGTGATGTGTTTTCCTGAGATTTGCAACCAGAAACCGATCAAAAGGTATGGGGATGGCTGACTGGTTTTATTCTAGCTATGACCCCTAGCGGAGTCTGGAAGGTGCTGGTGGCAAAAATATCTAGGACCGTAGTGACCTTGAAGTGTTTTGGCAAGTTCTGGCTTCTCTGAGTGGAAGGGTGCAGGTCCTGCTCTAACTGCTGGCAGAGGTACAATATGATTTCCTTGTTGAACCTGAATCCGCACAAGACTTTCTCCCCATACAGATCCAAAACCTGTGCCCTGGTCTTCAATAGTCTCTGTAAGGGTACCTCCTCCTCCTCTGTTCTCTTTCCCTACTCAAATGTTGCACCATGAGTATCCATAAGTTTATAAAACTCATCTTCATTGTCAGTTCATCTCCCCAGTCAGCCCCACTCATCAGACACACATACACACTCTCTCTCGGAAATGCTGTGCCATTCAGGGCAAGGTTTCCCAAAAGAACAGAAGCAAACCTAGTATCAGACAGAAGTACATACCTGACAACTCCCCCCTTCCCCCCCACCCACTCTCAAGCTTCTCCTAGCTAGCTGCCCTGTCTACTCATCGGGAAAAGTCAGAATGCCGAACACCTGTTCCAAAAAGACAAAGGAAGTTTGAATTCGGCCCGTTAAACAGAAGGTGCAAAAACTCTAGCACATTCTTGACGTTCGCACGTACGTTTTTTTATAAAATAGCAAAGTACATGTGAATATCCAACCGTGCCCTGACATGCCCCAAATATGCCCCTCTTTGTTCACGCATTGTTTCCTGCGTGAATACCTGACTACATGCATTCTTGGCGTGTTTCAAAAAACACTTGTACATGGATATGTCGAACATATGTGCATGCAAGGTATTTTTACATGTGAAATCTCTTTGAAAATGTACTCAGTTGTCTAAGAACATTTTTAACAACCAAATCACAGTTTCAGCTTCCCAGGTCTTAAAAGAAGAGGAAATGACGTTCATATACCTTTTGAAATATAGTTCAAATGCTCAGAGGCCATCAGACTATAGTTTGCTATTCTAAGATTCTAAGTGGGACACTTGAACTCTGTGCAAAATGTACTAAAGTATCTAGAAAAAAGGCCTGGGGAGTAGAAGACAATAAGAGGCACTGAAAACTATCCCCCAGTGTAATAGGCAATGTGTAATAGGAGCTGAGGGTAAAAGCTGTATTATTGAACCTTCACCCTGCCCAGCATTGTCCTTTCATAAGTCACCTAACACAGGGCTCAGCCATAAGTCAGAAATGAGACCTCCATCATATGTTTATAAATACACTAACAATAGCACTTTCCTTCCTCATAAATCTTCACTAAAATATGGAAGAACAAGACAGCGAGGCCTGTAAAACAATAATAAATTCTCCACTTCCAAGCCTTGACTAGTGGCCCGTTCATTTCTAGGGTTGGTTTTCAAACATTGCTTCCTTCACTCATACCCCCTCATTTAAAATCCATTTTAATTTAAAGATGCTCTGCGCAGACCTAGAGGTGCATTTACTCATCCTAGTTATACATCATGGAGCAGGGAAAAGAAAATTGTTTAATCTAGAGATACAGTTCAATATGGTGACCAGCGAAGAGCGGAGTAATTACCAGATCAGCTGCAGTAAAAATGCAGTCAGGCTGCTCTGTGACCTATCAGCTCCTAATCTGCATAGTGAAGTATAGCTTCATAACTATAAATTGCTGACTTAATTAAAACCAGGACCTTTCTGTCATTTAATTACAGGGAGAAAGGTTATTGCTTAAATGCAATTTTCCAAATGTGATTTCTTAACAGTTATTAAGTGCTTCAACATCATTTATTGTTTCAGATTTTTCAATTTGAAAATAGTTCCTGTGACAGAAGTAATGACTTTGTGGAAAACTCAATCTAGATGGAGCCAAGCAGACTCATTTGTTTCTCGTAAGTGGAGCAGACAGAAAACTCGAAAATGTCACAGGAGGGTACCCTGATTGCTCTCACTTTACGGGAGTAATTAAAAACCAAGACGTTTTATTAAAGGTGGAGTGTATAGGGTTATGACAATTTCAAAGCTTTTTTCCTACTGAAATCTTGTGGTTGCATTTTCAACTCTATTAGGAGTGGGATGGACTAATAATTAATAATTTATCCTACGCCAGTACACTGCACAGGGTCCACTCATGTATGAATTCTACAAATCTGATCTTTATCCACAGGGAAAATTTTAATTTAAAGTAAATAGACTCTAAGGTAATTTATCTGTAGAAAATGAATATTTTTACTGTTAGCAATTGCACAAGGTCAAAATTATATTTTAAATGATATTTAAGTATTTTTAATTATCACCATTACCTAAAATCAGAATGTCCGGTTCCCAGAGACATTCAGGAAAGAATGTGAGAATCTCCTGTCACCTGCCTGGAATCTGGAGATCCAAGCTGACTTTTCTCAGATATCCAGAGATAGGTTTGACCTGGTTCAGATCTATTCAATCTCTGTTCAAATACTGATTTAGACAGATTAATTTGGATTTCTACAGACATTCACACATTCAATGTATCTGAAGTAATTGAAGAAAGTCTGAATTTGTGAACATTTGCTTCCAAACGCATGGAAAAAGTCTCTGATCTTGGAAACCAAAAACTGTCTTCTGGTGTTGCTTATTTATACAATAAATATAAGATGATCTTCAGGGTTGCTAAATCATGAAAACGTTTTTTTTTACTGATAGTCTGCCATACTTTTACTGGACAACCAAACTTTTTTACTGATTTGTTTTTCTGTTGCCATTTTGTTCACTGCCGAGTTTACTGTGCCAAGATTCAGTCTTTTATGCACTGAGAGGTAATCCCCAGCTTCCGAGTATGGCGGCCTTGCAGAGAGTGAGCCCACGGCACCAGAGATACGAGCCTCGCTGCGCGTGATATTTTTTACTGACAAGAAATTAATTACATGGATGTGTCATTTTTTTGTGCGGTAATGCTGCTGTGCTTTATGAAGGGCGATACATAAAATTCTCAGCTAGTATTCCAACCCCGTGCAAATGAAACAACTGCCTACATGACTTAGCAAGTTGGTCTCTTTTCATGGCTCTTTGCACTTGTTGTTGCTAAGCGTTCAATGTGATTGGTGTACAGTTCACACTTATCAGAACAAAGTGCAAGAATGGCTGAGGGAAATACACAAGTTGGCCAATTGCTTCAGAATTTGCTCTGATTATTTATAACTTGATGTCTATATGTCTGCAAGGTTCAAAGGTCAACCGAACAGAGCTCTGGTAACATGGACTTGGAATTACAATGAATTCTATTTTTTCTTGCTTTCGCATGAGTAAAATGGTGTCCACAATGTAAATAATGGTCCACTGGTCATAAAACTCACCATACCTCATACATTTTTATGAAATTAACTCTTTTTTTGTATAATTATTTGTAGAACATACCACAATAGGCTTGCAACAATGCCAAAGCCCCTTTAATTGGAAAGTCCACTTTACTTTATTTTATTATTTTTCAAAAACTTGTAAAATCTTTTGTTATGTACTCCTTCAACAGAGCAATCCACAAAATGTCCCAATAATTCAATAGATTTTCTGGTCTTCTAAAGAGCAACACCAACAACAGTATTTATCTTGTCATCAAATATTGATCCATCCCAACATGATATCATGTCTTTGCAACTGTACAACAATCTCTGAATCCAAAAGTTCACCGCAATTTTATTGTATTTCTATTGTAGCCTTAATATGTCATTATTTCTACGTTAAATAGTTTAACTGTATATATAATATTTATTTATTACTATGTTAAATTGTCATTGGTTATATTGTTCCAACTGTTCTATGGTTCCATGTAAAGCCCCTTTCTCTTTTGGGCAGTTCATCGTTTTATGTAAACCGGAGTGATTTGTAGTTCTTACAAGAACTTCAGTCTATAAAAATTAAAAATAAATAAATAAAATAAATGTTTTGATAGCACCATCTGCTTCAGGGGGTATATTCTTATATCTGCTAAAAAAAATTTCGATTTCAAAACAGGATGAGTTCAACTATACTTTAAGGTCATTTCCACATTTGAGATATATATATATATGTATATATATATATATATATATGTAAGTGAAAAGACCCTGGCTTATCTGCAAGTTAGGCCTGCTTCATACACCAAGTGATAGCCTGATTCATAGTCCTAGTGCTGTTGAGGGCCCAGCTTTATCTTTTACGCAAATGTAGAGCAAGAAAAAAAGCAAAACTCCCTTGTGTGTCAGTTTGCTGCACAGTTTTGAAATGAACATCTTTTGTACAAAAATATTAATTTCCCGCAATTTCTGGAAAGGAAAAGCATTCTACAAAAAAATTGTGTAATCACTTTTGCAAAAAAGTGCCATAGAACATTTTCTCAATTCTTAAATGTACCTCTTTTTAATAAAAGTCCTACAGCACTTGCTCTAGAGGTTTTTCTTGCACAAATTTAATTTTATGGGGATTTTGTTTCCTGAATTTGCAGAAAAATAAATCCTTTGGCATAGGATGCACAATTTTCCTCCAACCTAAACCTGGCTTTTTTAGGGCCTGCTTTACTAAATGATATTTCCCATATTGAGGACAGTTTTGAAGTGGATCTGTGTTATAATGGATTAATGTAGCTAGAGGGGCTCATTTGAAAATGTGGAAAAGCAAGCTGTGATTGCTTGAGCCAGAAAAGGGTGGAGTTAGGGCAGGTACAGTAAGCTACACGTAAGTATTTCATTTTTAAATTCCCACATGTACTTTATACTTGCTCTAAAGCAGTTTCAACATCCTTGCGCAGTGCTTGCCAAAACTGAATTTTCAAAGGGAAATGCTGCAGAGATCTGCCTTTGAAAATTAAGCCTACAGATACTTTCATGGAAAAATGCACCATAATTATTTTTACTTCATTTGCAAATGCCAAAGTCAACCAGATGTTGGCTTTCTGCTCATCTATGCAGTCTTCTTAAGAAATAATAGAAATAAAGATGATTTGGGGTGTGCGGATATAATAATACATTGGACTTTAATAAACTGTGGTAGAGTAGGGATTTCCTATTATTTATTGTTATATTCTGGGGGAATATGCCCTTGTTGTTTCTGCAATTGTATTTTGAAAAGTTTAAATGTGAAGAAATGAAAAAAGAAATAAAGGTCACAAGCAAGTCAGAGGAGATACCATTTAAGTGAGTCCTAATCAATTTAATGCTTTCATTCTGAATTAATTTCTGTGTATCTCAGTACACTAACACAACACGGACACTAATCTATATAGAATAAGAAAGGCTAATCTCCATGTCATGGGTAGAAATAACAACTGCTTACTGCTGAGTTCCTTCACTAGTGGAATGTGTCTCAAGAGAGACAAATGACATGCAAGATGAAATTGGGGAGAAGAGTTAAACTGGTGAATGAAAGAAAAAAAAGTAATAAACTAGAGAGAAGAGTTATACTGCTGAGTGACAGAAACACATATAATAAACCCGAGAGAAGAGTAACAATGGTGAGTGACAGAAACAGATATAATAAACTGCAGAAGGATTATACTGGTGAGTGACAGAAACAGATGTAATAAAATGAGGCGAAAAGGGTTACACTAGCAATTGAGAGAAAGAGTTGTAATAAATTGAACAGAAATTGCAACAGTGGTTGCAGAGATAGATGTAATAAACTGCAGAGAAGGTTTACAGTGGTGAATGAAAGAAACAGATGTAATAAACTAGAGAGAATGGTTACACTGGTAAGTGACAAACAGATGTAATAAACTGCAGTGAAGAGTTACAGTGGTGAATGACAGAAACAGATGTAATAAACTAGAGAGAATGGTTAGACTGGAATGTGACAGAAACAGATGTAATAAATTGCAGAGAAGAATTATACTCATGAGTGACAGAAACAGATGTAATAAACTGCAGAGAAGCTTTACAGTGTTGAGTGACAGAAACAGATGTAATAAACTAGAGAGAAGGATTACACTGGTGAGTGACAGAAACAGATGTAATAAACTGCAGAGAAGGTTTACAGTGTTGAGTGACAAAAACAGATATAGTAAACTAGAAAGAAAGATTACACTGGTGAGTGACAGAAATAGATGGAATAAACTGCAGTGAAGGGATATACTGGTGAGTACAGAAACAGATGTAATAAACTAGAGAGAAGAGTTACAGTGGTGAGTGAGAGAAACAGATGTAATAAACTGCAGAGAAAGACTACACTGGTGAGTGACAGAAACTGTTATAATAAGCCAGAGTGAAGGATTACACTGGTGAGGGCCATAAGGAAATTAAATAAACCAGAGAGAAGGGTTACGCTGGTGATTGACAACTGCAGAGAAGGATTACAGAGGTGATCGACAGAAACAGATGTAATAGACCACAGAGAAGGGTTTCACTAGTGAAAGAGAGAAACAGATGTAATACACTGCACAGAAGAGTTATACTGGTGACAGAAACAGATGTAATAAACTAGAAAGAAGGATTACACTGGTGATTGACAGACATAGATGAAATAAACTGCAGAGATGGTTTAACGTGTTGAGTGACAGAAATAGATGTAATAAACTAGAAAGAAGGATTACATTGGTGATTGACAGAAAAAGATGTAAAACTGCAGAGAAGGAGTATACTGATGAGTGACAGAAACAGGTGTAATAAACCAGTGAAGGTTTATTACACCTGTGAATGACAGAAACATATGTAATAAACTGCAGTGAAGGGTTACACTGGTGAGTGACAGAAACAGATGTAATAAACTGCAGAGAGAAGTGTTACCCTGGTGATTGACAACTGCAGAGCATTACAGAGGTGATTGACAGAAACAGATGTAATAAACTAGAAAGAAGGGTTACACTGGTAAGTGACAGAAACAGATGTAATAAACTGCAGTGAAGGGTTACACTGGTGACAGAAACAGATGCAATAAACTAGAAAGAAGGGTTACACTGGTGAGTGAAACAGATGTAATAAACTGCAGAGAAGGGATATACTGGTGAGTGACAGAAACAGATGTAATAAACCACAGAGAAGGACTGCACTGGTGGGCAAGGGAAATAAGATGTAATACACTGCACAGAAGGGTTACACTGGTGAGTGAGAGATACAGATGTAATAAACTGTAGAGAGAAGGATTAGACTGGTGAGTGTGCAAAACAGATGTAATAAACTGCAGAAAGAATGGTTACACTGGTGAGAGAGAAACAGATGACTAAATCAGAGAGAAGGGTACACTGCTAAGTGCTGCTTGATGAAAAAATGTATGGGGTAATTTTCAGACTGTTGGCTTTGGGACCAAGTCTGATGGTATTTTTGACCTGCGGAGTTATCATACATACAAAGTATCCCTGGACACATGGACATCTGTGCCTGCTTTTAAGTGGAGGTGGGTTTTCATAGAAAAGTTGAAAATGTGATCTACATGCACTATTTTCGGATCCTATTCAAAACACTTCCTGTCCATGGGAACGCAACCTACATGCAGTTTATTGCTTCACCTTTCTCATTTTTCAGGAAAGGAAATGTTCATATAGTCAGTTTAAATATAGAAATTGCTATTTATCCATGTAATTTTGAACTTGGCCTCCTGCATATAAATATATTCACTTGGTTCTCCAAAGTTGATATCTGGATGAATGCAGGGCAGAATGACACCAAGAGAGCTGAAAAGATGGATGGAGGAAGCCCTAGCACTTAGAGCAAATAGCCCTGAAATCAGAAAACTTGGGAGCAATACCATCTCAACCTGTCAGAAAGATCTCAACTCTCCCCATGCTCACAGTGGAAGCCTACAAGGGAAGCGGCTTGGCTGCTGCAGCTTCATAAGAGCATAAGACTTTGCCATACTGGGTCAGTACAAAGGTCCATCAAGCCCAGATTCCTGTTTCCAACAGTAGTCAATCCAGGTCACAAGTACCTGGCAGGATTCCTAAGTTCAACAGATTCCATGCTGCTTATCCCAGGTTTATGGACTTTGCAATTTCTGAAAGCATAAACAACCCAGTCACATTTACCCTTTCCAATCCACTCATTATTTTATAGACCTCTATCATATCATACCCTCAGTTGTCTCTTCTCTTTAGCCTTTCCTCATATGGGAATCGTTCCATCCACTCTATCATCTGGGTCACCATTCTCTGTACCTTTCCTAATTCTGCGATATCTTTTTTGAGATGCAGTGACCAGAACTGGACAGTATTCAGAATTTACAGAATGTACATGAAAAACGACACATGTACAATGACCAAAGTTTACAAACTTAATTGCACAAGAAACTTACACTTGTGTTTTCTTGTCGGTGTCACTTTTTTCCTGAATGGCTGGGACCAGGCTGCTTCTGAATAAAGGAAGTTTTCTGATAAAGCAGTTTTGGACAATGGACGTTTTCTAGATAATGCAGCACATGAAGCCAAGCCATGTTCAGATAATAGAAGTTTTTCTGGATAACAAAACACAAAGTCCATTAATTTTTTTTTCAGATAATGAGACTTTATGGATAAATTTAACTTTGTCTATAAGGTGCTCTGCTGTAGGATTCAGTAAATTCAGTTGTTAATGGACTTGCAATTTTAGAGCAGAGCAATGGAAAGATTTCTCTCAGGGGTGGACTGCCCTCCCACTGAAATGACACACACACAGGGATCCTTGTCATGGTCCCTGGAAAGAAAATTATTAGCTCACTTCCCATTGCTCTGTTGGGTGATTTTAGCAGTTTAGACCTTTTCATTTTGGTTAAAGAATAATGTAAAAGTTGATGGCGACTCTGATCTATTTTTGTCTGCAAGATTTTGCTTAGAAACTTTGCAAGCTTAACATTCTTAAGTGCATGTCACTGCCAGCATTGTCTCTTGTCACAATCCTAATTATATGTTCTGATAAGAAAATTTCATTAGTGTCTGCACAGTCCCTTCCTTACCTTTGAAGCATTGTCTCTTACCAAAAGGATTAGCTGTATTTTACGTCATATCACTTGACTGTTTGACAGCCCCTGTGAGTGAGCTAAGCTGTGACAAACAATTCTATTACATTTAAATTGCTCAAAATTAAGGGATATTTATTTTTACAAATATTAAAGGTTGTTTAAAATGTAAACTGACTTCATTTTATTAGTGGATGCCACAATGTGCTAATTTAAAATGACTGCACAACCTTATTTGAATAAATTACCAACTTATTGCCAGTAATGAGGGACATTTTCCTAAGTTTACTCTTGACTGTTTGTGCGAGTATATGAAGAAAAAACACAAACTTCTGAATGTTGTGGAAGACTACAGCATCTCTTTATTTTAATGGGCGCCAGACTGCTGGTTCTTATAACAGGAAACCGGTTTTTATCAAGACAAGATGCACACTGAGAGAAATATTCATTTTAGAATTTGATATGAGCAGTCTGTATGCCAAGAAATTTTTGTATCCCGAGGCGCACTATGGGTAATCACTACTATGACTAGGCTAGTGATTACCTGCTTGCTAAATTTCACAGAAAATCTGGTCCATAGAGAAATTTTGTGACACACGAGCTTCCCTGCTTTTGCAGATGCCATAAACTGACAATTTGGAAAGAAGTACGAGGGGAAGGGAATTTTCAGAGGCAGCTAGCATTTTCCCTTTAAAGATGTACCAGTCAGTGTGGCACAAGGAAAACCAAGAGGAAGGAGGCATGGCATTTCAAAAGTGTCTGCGGACAGTTTGAAAGTTGCCCCTTGAAGGCAGATAAAAGACCAACTGGCTTTATCAGGTCTGCCCAGTTATTCCTGTCACACTGTGCAAAGACCTATACTGGCTGCCAGCCCTAGAGGTAAGCACTTGTCAGGACACTTTCTATTCTCTTCCATCTTGGGGAGATGAGCATATGATTCGCTATTTAGTGCAGACTCAGCACCCTTCCCTTTACAGATTTTCCAACAAATGTTTGTAACAATCTAAACAGCTAGCTTGCACAATAACTTAAGGGCAAAAACATCAATTAATGAGCAAAGACCAAAAAATGTGTGAATAATGAAAATACTCTAAATAAGCCCAAGGTGACTAAATATACACATTTTTGACAAGTTTGAATCATTTAAATCAGTGGTTCCCAAACCTGTCCTGGGGGACTCCCAGCTAGTCAGGTCTTCAGGATATCCACAATGAATATGCATGAGATAAATTTGCATGCACTGCCCCCATAGCTTGGCAAGTTTATTCATTCTGGATTTCCAGAAAATCTGACTGGCTGTGGGTCCTCCAGGACAGGTTAGGGAACCACTGAGAATAATCATATCCCTCAAGAAATTAGTCATTAAATAACTCCAGCCACTGGCGATAACAGCAAGTGAAAAAGGTTTATGTTCATAGAAAGCTCACATCGCACAGCGATAGCTGGGATATGAGTGGACCAAATATTCTAATCGTGATCTTATAAAAAAAAACAAAACACCATGTGCATAGACAGCTCCAGAACACTTTAACAGGAGGCCAAAAAATAGTTAGAAAGGGTCTTTGTATATTGATAGTATATACTGTAACTGTTCTTATTATAATTGGTGTAATGTTTTATTAAATCATGCTCTGCTGAGATCTTATTTAAAACAGTGGAATATAAATGACAATAAATAAATAGTCAAATAGTAATCAAAACTTCATATAATAAAAATGTCCATGAATGACTTAGCTCACAGAAGCTGGCCATATCTCTTGATCAATGTATTTATATTCAAGACAGGGGTAAAAAAATCTGTTTTAGCATTGACCAATGTTTTAAGGCACACGATTATTTAATTATCCAGACTTCTCAAAATGTATATATTTCTTTTTAGTCACTTTGGACCTATTTAATCTAGATAGCTACCAATACTAGTGTGTCTGAACACCCAGTCTCCTGGGTGGCTTTTCGGGACTTTATCCCATCGCCTTTAACCTGTTGTACTGGCCGGACCGGACTCGGGGAGTTGTAGCTTTACTTATATATTTGCAAACCATGGGAACAATTTAAAAACCCCGCACAGGGCTTGCAGTCCAGTGGGTAAGTTAGATCTATGGGACTGCAAATTTGCTTTCGAAGGGAAAACCACCATCTGGCCGTGTGAGTGGAGACTCCATTTTCAGCCCCCCAACATTCACGTCTATCTGCAAAAACTATGCATTTATTTATTTTAAATGACTATCTGCCTTGCCAATGGTTGTATACATGGGAGCTCCACATGTTCTCTGTCTGCCTTGAACTTGCTCCTCCCTGTCTCTGCCTCCTCTTTTGGAATTGTAAACGTGTCCATGCTACGAACAGCAAGAGTACTTTTACCTGCGTATGTGTAGGGAGGGTCCATGGGTAAATTTCCGTTTACCCGCAGGAATCTCTTTAAAAGTTGTCATCTCAATTGGTGATAATAATTGAGTGTCATATTTCATTTCTCCACATGGCAGTCACGACTCCACTCTTAGGGTTTGTTCTGGATTCTGCACAGTCTAAGCGTCTGATTCCCTGAGCTTTCATCTTGTGATGCAGAATGAGGGGAAACATCTTACTAAATCAGGTCCCAAGTCCAGTTAATTATTACCATGCAGACTGCCACATGGACTGAATGCAGTAAATCTCTATTTTTCTCTTCCTGAGTGTCTTCTCCTGAGAATTTTGACAGCTCTCTGGATTGCATTGCAGCGGTGATGGATCCTCCTTTTACCTCGTGTACCTCTGCTGTCAGTATCATGAGTCTGGCGCAGGTCAGTTATAAAGTTACACTTCTTCAGGAAGCTGGAAAAATGAATATAGCCATGTGTTCAGTCTAGTTTCCTGCAGGGAAAGTAGCTTTCTAAGTTCACTGTGTCTGCCTCACCCCATCTGCTCCAAATAAGTTTTGAACTGTTTATTAATAAAATATATTCTGCATCATGGGTAAAACCAATGAAAGCAGTGTACAATAATTTCACTCATAATTAAAATACACAGAACATACAATCGCTTTTGCCCCTTTGTCCTTAATTATTCAGAAATACAGCTTCCAGACCCTAATCGTTTTTTAATGCATAAGACGCCACCACCACTGCCACCACTAGCTACCCAAGAATCCCAGTCCAGCCCATACTGCCAAACTTCACCTTAGGTCCCACATAATGGAGTGTCTAATGACCTCCGTGCCCCCTTCCCTCACACTTTTCATGTGCACTCACTCCCCCAAGAGAGTCTGGGCCACCAGATTAACCTGGTCTTGGGCTTGGGTGAGTCACTGGGTGCAGGCTGATGGATGGGGGGGGGGGTTCAGGGGAGCTGTTAAGGACAGCAGTCAGGCATGCTCATCTCCTTCCCCCCCCCATCCCTGATAGCCCTCATGGGCTTTCAAATAAGGTGGAGGTGGTCCCGGCTGCTGATTCGTGTAGGGAGGGAGGTGGCTGGTCTCCGGAGCATTGTGCCAAGTAGGGGACGCGTAGGCATGCTTCCCCGTTTCCTCCCAGCTTGGCAGGTTTATTTGTTTTGGTGGGTACCCGAGCCAGTATTCATAATTTGGGGCACACCTGTTTCTGTTGGGTAAGGCTACCTGGGTTTCGGGCTGATGTTGGTGCAGGGCCAGCAGATTCTACACCTGGAGGCAGCAGCCAAAAGGGCCGGTTAAGGGAACCCCGTTGGATATTGGGAAGGTGGGGGGGGGGGGGGGGTTCAATTTAGTTCGGTGTGCCAGGAGGTGGCAGCTGAGTGCCATCAAATTCATTTTGAGGATTTTTTTTCGCCAGCTCTGTTTCTAAATAAAGCTGCAGTCTTTTGTTTTTCCCATTCAGTATTTGGTAAATTTATTTGTGCAATGAGGACGCGAGGGCAGGGAAGTGAGGGATCCGTGCGCCTACGTTAATTTTTTCCTATTAGGGAAATAAGCCAGTTCAGTTCAGTTCAATTGGAAGCTCAAGGAGATCAGAGCATTCAGTGATGTCACCCAGCATTTTTAAAGCTGGCCTGCCATCCGTTACTGCCTGTGGCCTCCAGCTGATTCCATTTCTTGACCAGTTTACAAGAGAATTGACTACCTCTGCTGTTTAATGACATAAAGAAATTCACATAATGAAAGTTGCTATAACCTCGTGCATATATAATATCCTCGTTCTGTGCAACTATACCTAGGCATATTTTGCATACAGTAGCCAAAGTTGAAGGATTGATGACTGGCCCTGAGGCTCCCAGATTTCATTGTGCTAATTCAAGCCCTTTGAACATTTGTACCAAAGAAGGAAACTCAGTATCCTGAAACTTTCCCATTCCACTAGCAACAGCGACCTTGTGATATTAAATATGTACTTTTTGCTGACTGTGAGTTCTTGCAGCATTTTTATTGTTAAAAGCGAAAAATGCCCAGCGTTGCTTGGAAGTCTTGGTAGTTGTAATAATATATAATAGAAGGGCTAGGGGGCACTCCATGAAGTTAGCAAGTAGAACATTTAAAAGAAATCAGAGAACATTCTTTTTCACTCAATGAACAATTAAGCTCTGGAATTTGTTGCCAGAGGATGTGGTTAGTGAAGTAGGTGTAGCTTGGTTTAAAAAAGGTTTGGATAAGTTCTCGGAAAAGTCCATTAACTGCTATTAATCAAGCTGACTCAGGGAATAGCCACTATTATTACTGGCATTAATAGCATGGGATCTACTTAATGTTTTGGATACTTGCCAAGTACTTGTAACCTGGATTAGCCACTGTTGGAAACAGGATGCTGGGCTTGATGGTCCCTTGGTCTGACCCAGTATGGTTTGTGTGTGTGACAGTGCTTTATAAACAAAGCATAATGTCTTTACATAGTACACCGTCCAGGCACCATCTGGTGGCCACAGACAGACATGTCAGTGTGAGTGACTGACCGACTCAAGCCTTTTATATATAAAAATAGAAGAATCTCTTAAAATATTTTTTGGTTTTCTCTTTTATTACTTCTGATGAAATGCCCCAACATCAAATCGGAATAAAAGGCTCCAGTCCAGCAGACCCAGTCATATTTCTGATCTGACTCCCACTTTCGTGTATTACGACAAGCTCCTCTGACTGACAGGAACATGATTGTTAAAACAGAAAGAATAGGAAAAAACACAAAATGAAAGAAAGGTGGAACATCAATGTAAACTGCCTTTCAATAGCAGTGGCCAAGCATTATGTTAGACTTTAGGCCTGCAAGCACTAAGCTAAACTTTGTTTCTAATTTATATGCCCAGCAGGTGGAGCTAATGTAATGAAAGCTTCTGTGGAACGAGTACTGCCGAGGTGCATTTACAGCTGCCATCCATGGGCATCATGCATTGGATGCTCGTGGTGCCTGCATTATTGCAAAGGCCTTGGCTGTTTTTCCCTGCGCTGATTTGCAGAGGGGAAGTATGAGTGATTTTCCCTTTCAGACTTGCCTAGGGAAGATTTGCACTTCCTTTTTATGCAGATGCTTTTCCCCTGACAAACAAAGCACATAGCTTGAAAATCCCAAATTATGCACATTGTAGCCTCCTCGAACTAATCCTGCCTCTCATGCCACCTACTTTTCCTGTGAGTGTAATTTGGCACATTGTCGATCTCCATACTTACATTTATCCAGGGAAAGGGTGGTAAATGTTCAGACAGCTGATTTACCCTATGAGCAAAAACGTATCATAGATCAATGCAAAAGACTTTTACATACAAAGATCTGCATCTTTGTCCCTGTAGCACAGAAACATAGAAACATACTACACACTGGCCCATTTAGTCTGCCAAGTTTTTTTTCCTGGGTCACAATTTGAGATCAAAAGCTTTTAAGATACTTTGAGGCTGGATCCATTATTGAAAGTTTATTTTCTCTTTAAACCTCTTAATACATTCTCTTCACCCTGAACTGCATACCCTCCTCTTCCAACCTATTAATGCTCTATGGATTTGATATGCTTATTTCTGATATTGTTCAAATTGTTTTTTATTGTTGCACAACTGCTAAGAAAATGTATAACGTTCACATTGTTTTTTTCTGTTACACAACTGCTAAGAAAAATGTATATTTTTGTAAACCGTTATGATGGCTCTACCGAATTACGGTATATAAAACTCAACAAATAAATAAATAGCACACAAGCTCCCTTTCTCTCTTTCACTCACATACTTACATACACACACGCTCCATCTCTCTCACTCACCCTGCCTAATGATTAAACCACCCCTGAAATAAATACCAACATATCTTCTGCTTTATACGAGGCAGGGATTTATGCATTTAACATCTAGCCTAGCCTTTGATTTCAACTTCTCTCCCATCCCAGGAACGCAAAATTAGAAAAGTACAGCCTAAACACATACTGGCTGGATTGTGCTTCCAAGAAGACATTAGGGCAGGGGTAGGCAATCCCGTCATCAAGGGCCGCAAACCGTTGGGTTTCCAGGATATCTCTAATGAATATGCAAGAGAGAGATTTGAATGCACTCTGCCTCAGTTGTATGCATGTTCATTAGGGATATCCTGCAAAAGCGACGGACTTACAGCCCTCGAGAACCAGAATTGCGCACCCTTGTATTAGGACAACCTGGACAGAGAGACAGTTACAACTCTAAACAGTGGTGAAATCACTGCATCGAGCTTCCATGAAGGCTGGAGTTATCTGCATGGAGGACCCTGGTTGAAACCCAAACTTTAAAAAGCATGAGGAAACTGGAGTTTGTACAGCAGCATCACTAACCTTGTTGGCTGTGAGGGATTGTGACAAAACTTGGTAATAAGACATAGAAGGGGACCTGTGTGCTGGCTTAAGTATTGCTCTTTTAAAAAGCAATGTTGAAGGTGGAAAGGCCTAAAATGGCCTCCTAGTGGAGATGGAGAAAGCCAGTGTTGTATTTATGTCAAATTTACAAAGCATATTTCCAAAATAAAACTCAAAACAGTGTACATAGCAAAATAACAGAGTACAATATAACTTAAGAACGGAAAACCCCCTTAAACCTGCAAGTTTTTTCACCTCACTCAGTGTTCCCTTTTCCAGATCATTTATAAATATGCTAAATAGCACTGATCCCAGTACAAAACCCTGGGAAAATCCACTAACGACTTTCTCAATTTAGAAAACTGACAATTTAGTCTTTTATCCAGTTGCCAATCCACAATTGGACACTGCTACTAATCCCATGACCTCCCAATTTTCAGAGGAATCTTTTATGAGGGACTTTGTCAAATGCCTTTTGAAAATCCAAACACACTATATCAACCGGCTCACCTTTATCCAAATGCTTATTTACACCTTCAAAAAAATCTAGTAAATTTATAAGCAAGACTTCCCTTTGCAAAAATCGGGTTGACTCTCTCTCCTGGAAAATACAAAACAACATTGGAAAGATGGCTGGATATTTGGAGACAGGAGATGACCAGTGGCATACAGAATTAATGTAGTAAATATTTATTTATATCTATATTCTGCCAATTCTAAAACAAGCATGTAACAACTTGAATGCAGCAATCTAGCCATATATAATAATAATGTGCAAACGGCTATCGGTATAGAAGAAACTCTAAAACTCTAATAAAACATCAAAATAACAGGGAGTGATCAAAACAGGTTCTGTACAACCCAGTATTGCTCCATAAAAAAGTTAAACCCAACAAGATCAGAAACAATCCAAATAAATTCAATAAAAGGATTCAATAATACTGCTGGACAAAAAAAAATCATCATCCAATTACCCTAAGAGCAAGGTAAAAGAGTCAGGCTTTATTAGCCTTACAAAAAGGCAAATATTGCATTTATTGCACAGAGCGGCAGTTGCTACCCTTAAGAAAAACATGGGGTAACCTGCGCGGCACGGCAGATACTCTTATCGTAAAACGCTTACTGGGAAGACTGAGTGGTCCATGTGGTCCTTTTCTGTTATCATCACTATCTAACTATGCTCAACATACCCAGGTCCCGAGCCTTCACGTCCAGATCCTAGTGCCAGAAAAAGTCTTGCACCGCTAACAATCTGAAGTCACTCAGATCGGTTCCCAAATAACATTCTGAAAATAAGCGTGGCTATCTTAATCAATAGAAACACGGCTTGCTGCCTCCAATACCACTCGGTGATGGAGGCTCGATAGTATTAGGAGCGTCTATAATACCAAACGGGGCCAAGGGGAGAAGCTGTCTTACAGCGGCTCCGTTTTTATCACACGAGAAACTGTCTTGGGGGCTTAATATTCAAACCCTAGGCACAGCGCGGAAGGGAGCTCTTCAGATGCTAACTTTAGTGCGGAGGGATACATTGGAGCGTGAAGGATGGGCGGGACGTGGTGCGAGAGCAGGGGGCTAGGCGGCTGCAGACTTAGGTCAGGTACTGCCCTCCCTTCTCTATGGGAAGCTGGTGCCACGTGGCGCCGCCTCCCCGCCCCCGTCTGAGCGAGAGGAGCGGCCCGGGCAGCGCTCGGGGCTGGAAGGCAAGGGATTGGTGCGCGGACGCCCCGCCCTCCGCCGGTGCCACGCCGCGTGCGGCGGGGAGTTAAAGGTCCCCCGGGAGGGAGGGAGCGAGGCAGAGCTCAGATGAGCAGGAGGGGCGGGGATCGCAGGCTGTGTCAGACCCCCCCCCCCCGCCCCCTTTTACACGCAGGCTCCGCTTTGCGGCTTGAAGAGTGCCCGTGCCCGGGGTATTGCAGAGGAGAATGGACCCGCAGGCGGTGCTGTGTTTGGTGCTGCTCTGGGCCGGGGGACTCTCCTGCAAGCCCATGCTCCGCAAAGAGAGGGTCCGGCCGGAGTCTGAGCTCAGCCAGAGGCTTCACGACGACAACGGCAGCTTCCTGTACGACCACGAGGCCTTCCTGGGCAAGGAGGAGGCCAAGAGCTTCGAGCAGCTGACGCCGGAGGAGAGCAGAGGGAAGCTGGGGTAAGATCCAGCACCAGCAAAGCCCCAGCGATGCCTTGTGCTGCAGCCTCCTCCTGTCCCTGGGAGCTGAGTCTCTGTGAATGCAACTGCAGGATTTCACGTCTTTGCTGTCTAATCTTAAATCAAAAACCTATCACATTTAGCATGTGACTTTATTCAACTTTGGAGTTCATTACAGTTCATCCAGGACCCAAGTTCTCATTGATACCTTGGAG
Organism: Rhinatrema bivittatum; assembly: GCF_901001135.1. Classification (NCBI taxonomy): domain Eukaryota; kingdom Metazoa; phylum Chordata; class Amphibia; order Gymnophiona; family Rhinatrematidae; genus Rhinatrema; species Rhinatrema bivittatum. The sequence goes on from NC_042631.1 coordinate 15,543,001, forward strand.
GTATTTAAAAGTCTGTTTCATTGGTCCCCTATCCAGCCCTTCCTCAAGGGTTCGCATGTTTAGCTCCTCAAGTCTGACCCCATATGCTTTAGAATGAAGACCACTGACCATTTTAGTAACTATCTTCTGGACTGATTCAAACTGGTCTACATCCTTTTGATATTCAGAACTGTAAATTCCTCTCCCTATGTAGCCAAGCTTCTTTCTGGCTTTTGCCATTGCTTTAGCCACCTGTTTGTATCTGCTCATCGTAAGGTGGCCAATCACCCAAAGATCCCGTTCTTTTGTGCTTAAAAAAAGTCATCTCCAATACTGTACCTCTCAATTGGGTTTTTGCAGCCCAAATGCATAACTTCATTTTTTAGTATTAAATCTTAGCTGCCAGACCTTAAACCATTCCTCGAGCTTTGCTAGATCCCTCCTCGTGTTTTCCACTCCACGCTGTTACAGATTTTGGAATCATTGGCAAAATGACAAACCTGACTAGACTTCTGTTATGTCGCTCACAAAAATGTTGAAAAGAACTGATCTGAGGCAAACTGGTAGTAACAACTCCCTTCTCTGAGAAAACTCCATTTACTTCCAATTCAGCCAGTTTCAAACCCTGTCTGTCACTCTAGTTTCCATAACAAGGGCGCACAATTTATTTATAAGTCTTCTGTGCAGAACTGTGTCAGAGGCCTTGCAGAAATCCAAGAGCACTACATCTAATGCTTTCCCTTGCTCCAAGTCTCTGCTCACCCAGTCAAAGAAATTAATCTGATTCATCTGACATAATTTGAGCATATGCACTATATGGGGAGCCATATATAACTCAGTATGCACAAGTACACCCAAGATACAAATATGTTTGAGAAATCATATCACAAGTGTCTGAATACCTTATTTGACTTTGACAGTAGACACCAAAAAAATAAATAAATAAATGAAGAAATACCTAAATTTAAAAATGAAAGAAAAAAAAATCCATACTGTATTGTTTCAGAGATTACCTTCAAACAATGCAGAAGGACTGGCTTGATTGAAATAAATATTTCCCCTTACTACTCCCATAAATAAAAATGTAAAATGCTTTTGTCACTTCTGTGATGATGACACAGATTCACTCCATTACCAGTCACATTGTGAAAGAACACAAAACCCTGCGACAAATTCACGTAGAATCTACATAGAAAACCTATTATACCAAAACAGCACTAACTCCCACAACTCAAATAGCAACAATTACATATAAACTGCACATATCACACCTGGCTCTCAAACTCCTATCTCTCCTAGTGGAAAAAAATAGAATAAGCAGGGCTATCACAAATCCCCACACTGAGCAGTACTGGCTTTCCGAGGCAGCATGTTTGCCACGGGGCTGATCTGCCAGCATCGGAGGTGAGTGAGGTGGCTCACAGGGCCGCTGAGCACAACACTTCCCCCCTGCGAAGACCATCTCTGAACGTGGAGAATTACAAGAAATAAAATTTTGTCTCTACCCACTTGGGAGGGTAATTCTCCGTTAAAACACCCTGCTTTAACTCTGTGTGAGAATTGTACAGGAACAATCTTATCGTGAAGGAGGGTCTCTGGAAGAAATGCTTAAAAATCAGAATGTAGCCAAGGAAAAATCCCTGCCAGGGTGTGTGTGTATGTCTGTGTGTGCAAGCAAGGCCAGCCTCTTCCCCTGACTCCTTCTGCCTGAGGATTTTTGCTAACAAGGGAATAAGGAGCCCCTTCCTACCTGCTGTATATGGAGCAGAAGATACTTTCCATAAGTTGCATCAGGGGGAGGGCTAGCTTCTTAGAATAGCAATGAATGCCACAGAGATAGGGAAGATGCAGCTTCAGCGCCTACCTAGTGCCAGGAAATTCTGCAATGCCCATCCAGCAGTGCCAGTGTGTGTGTGTGACCATTCGCTTATTCCATGCTGGATTTTGTTTTAAGTAAATAAGTTCTTTTCCTTTACTACCAGTGAATACTAGCTATATCTTCTCCAGAAGTAACATTATTATATGTATGTTTTATATTTTTATGATGTCGTGTGTATATTATGTCTCTTTTTTTTTTTGTGCATGTTTACACTGTGCCTTTCCATGATCCTTTGTGAATGTGAGCAGGTTCTACATTTTTAAAAATACTGGGAATATTGTGCAAAAAGAATGTCTCGCGTGTCTCATAGAAAACAAACTAGTGTTTTACACTGAGCTTGTGCGGCACGTTGAAGTCCCTTCTGCTTTCCCTTGCAATCCCCTCTAAAATTGATGCAGATTTTGCCTCCCTTCTCCATCTGGCAGACGAGCAGATATTCCATTCATAGTACTAGAACAGGTTCTTATCCGTATTTCTTATTCCAGGACAATTGTGGACAGGATAGATGATGACGGAGATGGGTTTGTTTCCGTGGAAGAGCTAGCCACCTGGATCAAGCGGGTTCAGAAGCGATACATCTTTGAAAACGTGGTTAAACTCTGGAAAGACTATGATCTCAATAAGGATAATAAAATTTCCTGGGACGAGTACAAAGAATCCACATACGGATATTATCTGGGTGAGATGACTTGTGAGGTTCTGAGGGTTTTTGAACCTTGTGGTGAAGGCCACGAGCTTTGCGCAGTGAAAGCCAAGGGATATCCAGAGAAAGTTGTCAGGAGAGAAGCTGGGGGAGAGGAGAGGGGGGCAGCTGTTGTCACACCTAAAATTAGCGCTCTGCCTGTCCCTCTCATTCTTATTCCTCCTGCCGTCACCCTTGTGTCTGGAGTCGGCAAAGGCTTCTAAAGCAAGCTGGCAGAACCTGAATGTCATCCTTCCCTTCCCAAAACCGTTTCAGGTTTGCATCTTGCTTGGTGCCACGCTGTAACATTGACACCGGGCTGGCACACTAGGTATGCACACTGTAAATAGTGGTACAGTAGTGCCACGTTGTAATATTAAGGCACAAGGCTGTGCACATTGTACTTGGTGGTGCAACAACTGGCACTGGTACTTGGCTGATTGTTCATGCTGCACATTAAACACAACTTACTAGTTTCATCAGCAAGGCCAGAGGAAAACAAATGATGTGTTTTCAAAACGTGAGACACTTGTATGTTCACAGAAAACTTGATTTCAGTTTGTTCCTGTGAATAAGAAACAAACCTGTAAAGTGTTTGTTTTTTCTTCTGCATCTTGGTTGAGGAATATTTGTGTTTCAAGCAGCTCTGTGCTCTGAAGGTGCGTCTGCTCCTGTATCTCTCTTGTATCGCCTGCAGTTTCTCTGTCCTATGAGTGCTTCCCAGAGGTGTGACTCGGATGTGTGACTTAACACACATCTTCTTTTATGTCCAGCCAACCCGGAAGAATTTCAAGATGCTTCTGATCAATTCAGCTTTAAGAAAATGTTACCCCGTGATGAAAGGAGATTTAAAACAGCTGACCTGGATGGAGACCATGCCACGAGCAGAGACGAGTTCACGGCTTTCCTTCACCCAGAGGAATTTGAGCACATGAAAGACATTGTTGTGTTGGTGAGGAAAAGATAAGCTGTTTTGTTTTATTTTACCTAGTGACTCCTAAAATACAGAATGTCGGGGCACCGTTGCCGGTTATATGGGTGATCCCCAGGGCAGGAACGGGCTGTGCAGGACCGGATCTTCTGCCTGACCGGCCACCTCCCTCTTGGTTTGAGCCTTTAAATTCTGGTGGCTTGCAGGACTTCACTGGAAGAGTCAAATGTGTATATATATGCATTCAGTCAGTATTACTCATGAAATGTATTATAAATGCTTACGACCAACCTATAAATGAAATCATAAAGATGTACATATGTGGCCAGTATTTTACACACTAGTATGGTATATAGAAATATATAAATTTACTGCTGAAGACCAGGCTGAAAGCGGTTAACAAAATAAACAAAAATGCTATGAAAATAAAAACAACCAACAGACATACCCTATAAGATCATGGCATGGGTTATTCTCAGCCTAACTATTTTAAGAAAATTCAAAAGCATATTTATGTTCAATTATTGCCCACCAACTCAAATGCCAGCTGAAAAAAGTAAGCTTTTAGCAGTTTCTTGAAGCTCTTAGATCACTCCCATCAGATGCAGTTGCTCTGGAAGGCTTCAGTATCAGGAGACCTGACAGCTTGCATGGATGGCCTTCTGATGGATTTAAAAATACTTGTGCACTACTGTTTAAATGATTGCACTGAGGTGCAATGTGATTCCGGTATATGCAACGTGATATCTGATATATGCAATTAGCATATGGTTTAAAGCTGGGAGGGGTAGGGGGCATAACATCCACATGATAAATCAAATACTACTGGAAGATTTGTTATCTGAGAAATATTGCTTCAATTCTTTGAATTCTTAATAGTCCAGACAAAAGTTCTGGATACGGTGGATAAATCGAATGCCTACGTGTTCTTTGTTTCACCCCGATTATCAGGTCCTGTACGCTCACGGCTAGAGCTATGCATGGATTTAGTGCAACGCTAGCAAGTATTTTTCTTGGGATTAGTGCGGCACTGATGGGGAAGAAATATCTGCGGAGGAGTTTGATGCCGCCGTTGGTAGCTCTGTGATATGGAGGGTGTTCTGTGAAAAGAGCCTTCTTTTCATTTTTAATCTGATTAATCAGGGAATAGTGGGTGGTGGACATGTGAGTATCAATTGAATTTCTGGACATTTTTCTTTTCTAGGAAACCCTGGAAGACATCGATAAGAATGAAGACGGGTTTGTGGATCAAGATGAATATATCGGTCAGTGCTAGCTTCCTTTGGCTACTTCAGTGCAGTGCTGGTCAGGAGATCCTGCCTTCTGACACCATCTCTGACCGGTTAGGTCTAAAATGGGAGAGGGTTCAGGAGGGCCAGGTTTCTCACAGGACCACTTCCACATTCTTTCATGTTTTGTACGTGGTTACTTGCCTTTCTGCCAAAGCTGCACAAGGCAGGGCATGGTAAAAACAAATTACATATAAGGTAACACAGCAAGCATCAGTCAACTAAATTTAAAATCTAAATTAATAGAAAGTCAACTGAACATATCTTAAGCATACATCATAAAAATATTTAAAATTAAAAAAAACTCAACAAATTAAAACTTAATTTAAAAACTACATTACATGAAAATAAAATCTAAAAAACATGGCTAAAATAGAACATAAACTCATCTGGAAGCCTGATCAAATAACTGGGTTTTAATTAATTCCCGCAACGCTGGGTAATTGGCTGTCTGGCAGGCCTCCGGTGGGATTGATTTCCAGTTTACAAGAGACTGCAAGTTGCCTGGTACAGGAAAGTGCACCCTTGGAGGATGAAGGAGAACATAAAACGGGGAATATGGATTTAGTGAACTCCTTCAAATAACAAAGGATAAAATACTGAACTCGATTCTTTGGGAAACTGGCAGCCAATGGAAGCCTTATAAAAGGGAAGCGATACGTCCTTGCAGCTGTATTCTGCGTGAACTTAAGTCAAATACTTCTGACTAATAAGCCATAATATAGGGAACCACAGTAGTCAGTTTTAGAGGTAATCTGAGAATGAAAGACCATTTCTAAATCCCTTCTATGAAGGAGAGGGTGCAACTGTCAAATGATCCTAAGATGGATAGAAAGTAAGGGACGGATTTTAAAAGGGTTACGCGCATAAGTGCCACGCGTAACCCTTAAAAAATCTCCCTGTGCGCTCCGAGCCTATTTTGCATAGGCTCGGCGGCGTGCGCAAGCCCCGGGACGTGTGTAAGTCCCGGGGCTTTGCTAGGGGGGGCGTGTCGGGGGGGGCGGCGCGATGTTCAGGGTGTTCCGGGGGGCGTGGTGCCGGCCCGGGGGTGTTCCGGGGGCGTGGCCGAGGCCTCCGGACCACTCCCCGGGTCGGGTGATGACACGATAAAGGTAGGGGGGGTTTAGATAGGGCTGGGGGAGGGGAAGGTGGGGGGAGGCGGAGGGAACGGGCAGCACGCGCAAGGCTTGGCGCGTCTATGATAAAGGTAGGGGGGGGTTTAGATAGGGCTGGGGGGGGGGGTGGGTTAGGGAGGGGAAGGTGGGGGGAGGGAATGGGCAGCATGCGCAAGGCTTGGCACGTCTACGCGCGTATCTATTGAAATCCGGCGTACTTTTGTTTGCGCCTGGTGTGCGAACAAAAGTACACGCTCATGCTTTTTTTAAAAATGTACCCCTAAGTTTTTAAAAATGAATGCCTGTAATCAGTAGCCAAGTGGCTGCGCTGGAATAAACTTCACTTGAATCCCTCTAAAGTCCAAGCTGTGACAGAAAATTGCATGGTTTTCCCATTACTAGGCGGAGTGAAAATGTGACCTAAGGAGGTAGGTCAAAGTCTACAGAACGCCTAACTTAATGGGGAAAGGAATTATCAGAAGCCATGAAAAATGATTATAATCATCCTCTAGTGAATGTCATTTGCTAAAAAAATAGTATTCTATGCTAAACTAGTTAATAGCTTGTCCCAGGAGCTGGAGATAGATATTAAAAAGAAGCAGGAACAATATTAAGCTCTGTAGATACCCATAAACATTGGGAATGAATCTAAATCTCAAAGAATGCTGTACTGCGTACCATGCAGTATTTCAAGGTTGAGACTGAATTGATTCCCCTTCTGCAATTTGTGACAGGTTGCTTTTATATGCCTATTATTGACTTGATTAATCCACATTATTTCTTTTGCCTCTGGTGGGTAAATATCAAAGCAAATCCAAATAGCTGCTGTTGTAGATATTTGACATCCAAAAAAATATATATACTGAAAAATGATGCTCAAGGCACACAGGATAGAGCCACCATTAATGTCCTCCATTGCACCCAGAGGTGCTAGAGAAGCCGTTCACTCACATATCTGTCCAGGTCTTTTCTTGGACCTCTCATATCCAAATAGCATTACTTCTGCTCCAGGCTGGCATAAGTTCAGACCATTTATGGGAGTGGTTTTTTACATTTTAATGCATTTGGAGAAAATAGAAACACTAGCTACAACAAACCTCATTTACTTTTATTACTTAAAACACTTTTATCCATCTCCCCACCTAGTTTTAAACACTAAACTAAACTTTGCTATGCAAAAGATCTTTTTAGTGGGTCAGTGCCACTTTCTTCTAGGGGGTCACAGTGCTATCCCTTTTTATAAACTGCTATAGCCTGCCCTAACTCCCAGAGTCCCCTACACAACATATTCTCATTGTCTTTTATCCCATTCTTATTACAACTTTATTACCTCTCACTTGTACCTCCTGAATGTTCTACGTGCATATATGCAAATCCTTTTTCACACACTATAGAAATCCATGGCAATACAGATGTGTAGAAGCAGAGAGAGATCTGGACACGTAGACACTAAAGTCATACAGTAGTTCTTCATTAGCAAGCATAGATCACTCCCTATGACTTCTGGTAGACCTGCTTAGTCTTATCAATTTGTGATCACACAGGTTAATGTAGCTTTAGATCAGTTACACCCCTCTTCCACACAGCAGAAGCAAGCTCACGTACAATTAAGCATTCATTATTTTTCAGTGGGGGAGTGGCCTGGCAGAAGCAGCAAGCTGAGAACCAGGGCAGCCAGATCCCACTGCTGCTGCTTCTGACCTACAGTAGCTCACCAGCCATGAAAGGTGGAATATAAATATTAAATTAAATGATACACAACATTTTATAAAGGAATTGACACTTGCATGGTAGAAGTAGTTTAAACATAAAACATGTCTTTTATAGAGGTAAAATAAAAAACATCCTTAGCTGCTTCATGGCTATAAGTGAAGGTAGGGAGCCGAGAGTGTGGCTTGGATGCTCTCCTCCCTTCCATATTCTTCTGGAGCCGGGGAAGTGAAGCTGGTGGGGTCCTCTTCTCTTGCTGCTATTCCTGTATGTGGTGTGATGGCACAGAAAGAGAAATTGCATTCAGTAAGAGGAATGTGTTTAAAACTTTCCTTAACCCTTACATAAGCATGTGCAATACTCATCTTTAATACCCCAATCTTCAGATAAAGCCGAAAAGCAGACAGGGCAAAGGAGTAGCTGAGAGAAGGGAAAAGGCAACACGAGAGATTCGAGAAATGAAAGCAGACCATGGCATCATTGTAATCACGCATGCCTGTCACAATAGATAAAATGAAAGCTACCTATTTTTTTACGCAACTCACAATTAAGCTCTGGAATTCGTTGCCTGAGGATATGGTGAAAGCTATTTAGTATAGCTGCATTTAAAAAAATTCCTGGATGAAAAGTCCATTAACAATTATTAAGGTAGAGTTGCAGAAATCCACTTCTTATTCTTGGGATAAGCAGCTTGGAACCTATCTACCTCTTGGGATCCTGCCAAGTACTTGTGACCTGGCTTGCCGACTGCTGGAAACAGGATATTGGGTTTGATGGACCTTTTGGTCTGACCCAGTATGGCAAGCCTTATGTTCTTATGACACCTTGAAGAGAGCATGACGCTGAATAACTGTTTCATAACTCCATCTTCCCCTCCCTCCACAATAACACACACACAATAACCAACCTTCTACAATCTACATGTATCACAGAAGGCGTGGACAGCCCCTCAGACTGTGTGACAGGTCGGATATCTGAAGTCACACTTGCATGCATGCAAACAAATCTGCGAGGAAACAGAAAATGCTATGCCATGCTATTGAGTACGTCACCCATGCCTGATGGTTTCCTCCTTCTGTATTGACGAGGACCCCCTATCATCCAGACCCGGCCCTACAACCTTCCAAGTTCTGCAGAACAAAAGCAAGGGAAAATGTATCAGCTAACAAAAAGGGCACATGAAACATGACTGTATGTAATTCAGTATCTCTTTATACTGCAGTCCGACGATAGCCACGTGCATGTAAGACACATTCAGAGACTGTGGTTCCCTCCCCCTTACAGTACCTTCACTTTTAGATAGAAACAAACATAATTAAAGGAGTTGCCAGAATACCTTGCTGCCCGACCATAGCAGCTGGAATCAAGGGGGCGGCACTCCTGATGGCCAGGACCTCAGGCAAGCCAGCCCTACAGATGCCATCTTGCAAGTGAAGCAATTAAAAAAAAAAAAAAGTCACCTGTGGGTGTAGCATGAGAGCCCTGTACACAATCACAAGTAGATGTGGCAGAGGAATTTTAAAGGGGCCTTGCCCATGTCGAACTACCAATAGTGACGGTGGTGGATTCTCTGATTTAAATAACTAGACAGGTGCGAGGCTGACTCCAGTTCACTAGTCCTGTCAGAGATAGAAATGTTCTCTGCCATGGTCATTTGTGCAATGTCTTTCATTAAGCAGGAGATTTTGTTACACTGCTTTCCTCCTTGAGGACTGGAAACCAGGTCTGGTTCTCATGATATCCATCAGCTGTATTGGGTTATTTTACATATTTTTTGTTGCCCTAAAACCAGACCGGTGTAGCCATCGTGAACCAGAGTTGTGCATTCATGGAGCACTCATGGAAACTGTTCTGTACTGGCTCCTGTGGAAAGGGTGAGTTGGGACACTAGTTTGTCCCACGCTTACTAGTTAAATTCTAGTGTGTAGAAATGCATCCTTCCTTTCTGTATGGCTTAGTGAGCAGCTGTCCCACTGAACATCATTGTGACAAGATGTGCTAGAGGATGGCTATTTATTTATTTAGAAACTTTTATATACTGGCATTAGTGGGTACATCATACCGGTGCCCTCTTCAGATATCTGATCTTTCCAAGTCACTTAATCCTAATCCCCTTCTTGATTGATTTTTTTTCTGTAGTTCTTACTTGAAGAAATCAGAATATTCCTTGCATGCAGTAAGATAAAACCTGGCCTGGCTTAGTCTGTCTCATGTACCATGACGTGACTTGGTAATCTTAGAGGAAAGAAGTCCCCAAAACTGCTAGAAGCAGACTAGAATCCCAAAGCTTGTATGGTTTCAGATTAATGGATATGAAATAGCTGAAGCAGTAGTTCTGGGGAAGCACAGATGTAGATCAATATTTAAGCAGTGGTACATGGCATGAAGCAGCATGCTGAGATGGGAGGTGTGTAATGAGGATCTATGGTAAATTTGAAGGGGCCTCATTGACAAGTCATTTTGAGAAAATTAGATAACATTGTCCATATGCAATTATTCTCTGACTTTGAAGTTGTATATGCTCATTACAGGATTTAAAATTAACTTAGGACAGAAAAAACATGGAACTCGAGGATTCTATCAGGCAGTGACTTCCTGCCTTTCAATGATGTCACTTCCTGAAAGAATCATCCAGAGCTTTGCATTCTGTTGCAGTAACAGTTTTTTTTTACTAGAGGGAGCCCTTAGTCTCTGATTTAACTTGAAAGAACAGTTTTGGATTTTGATAAATCTGGAAACTGGCCGAGCATGTTTGAAGCAAGGTCCATGAGAATAATTAGGGAGTCAGAATAGAGAAGGAGGTTGCAGTCAGGTTCTTAGTCTAGGATTTTCACAAAGTGCAGTTTTTAGCCGTTGAAGGGTATACATTGTCTGCTACAAACTTATTTTTATAATGGTATTTATTTTTATTTATTTATTTATTTATTTAAAAATGTTTATATACCGCTTTAATAATTCAAAGAATTAATCAAAACTGTTTACAATAAACATACATAAGATAGCAAATTAAAAAACTAAATAAAAAAATAAATTAATTTAAAAATTTAACTAATACACTTATAACAACTAAAAAAGACTTAACAATAGACAGGTATGGTTATGTTCTATATTATGTAACTGGTCTCTGATTAATGAATTAATGTGAGTAATGTAGGGATGTTGAAAAGAAGTTAATTGTTATTTTGTTTAAGAGGAGGTCAATGAGCTATAGGCTTTCTGAAATAGGTATGTTTTTAATGATTTCTTAAATTGTTGTGCAGAAGATATGAGACGGAGTGAATCGGGAAGAGCATTCCAAAGTATTGGGCCGGCTACTAAAAAAACTCTTTCAAGTTATTTCCAGTCTAGCCAGCTTAATAGTGGGTACTTCTAAGAGGCTCTTTGAAAGCGATCTGAGTTGTCTGGCCGGTGTATAAATGTGTAGATTAGCACAAAGCCAGGTTGAAGATGTGTTATAAATGAGCGCATGGATAATGGCCTCCAGATCCATATTTTAAATATTAAAAAATAATTTTATATTTTCTTGAAATACTTTTCTAGTTTTTTTTATTTTATGTTTAATTGAAATTTTATAGCGCTAAGTTCCATTAAAAATGCACATGACTGGAAAAACATTGTTCCTGGCCTCATACCTCCCATCTCAGCCAGGCACCATGGCTTAAATATCATCTGTGCCTCCCCCAGAAGCAGAGCTACCGCTCAAGCTATTTCATATCCATTCATTTGAAATCATACAAGCAAACCCAAAATAGATTCATAATTGAGTCCTTTTGTGTGTGATGACACGAAGTAGAAAAAAAAGGGTTCTGTAAGAAATGCGGGATCTTTTTAATCGTCTCTTGGCGGTCTCGATATGCGTCTTTGGTCAGACTTGTGTCACCGGAGGCGTTTATCAGTGTTCCTGCTGTCAGCTCCACAAAGGTGAAGTGGAAGAGAGTGTGTGTGTGTGTGTAATATCGCAGTGCTACAGGAGACAGCTTCCCACGCTGCTTTTCCCTCATAATGACAGGTTCTTGTGCTCTTTGAGTGGCTTTGCTAGTGCTGAAATGAAAAGTAATTTGATTTAGCGGTTGATTATGAATGTTCTTTGCACAGCAGTAGGAGAAAAAAAAATAACATTCCAACGTTGAAAGTATAAGCTTTTTGATTTTGGGGAGTGTGTTCTGATTGCTAAAGGGCCCAGTGCCTGCATGAGATAAGCAGGTGCACAGGAAGCCTCTCGGTCTGGTGTAGCTTCTGCTACCTTGAGATCACAGCCAGGAAGAACATGCACACATTAATGAGAGAGTCTGTCTGATCATTAGGCTCAGAGACTGAATACTTTTCATGTATGAGTGAAAGAATACAGACGTACAATTTCCACAGTAATTAAAGTTCATTCCATGACACTACCTACAGATAATTACAAGGTGGCTGTCAGCATTTGTTACTGTGGGAATGGTGCTTCTGCATGTCCTACCCAGAGCAGAATACAAGGTTCAACTGTTGAATACATTACTTTGACAATTATGATAAAATCAAATTGACAGAACATGCCAACTTATTAAAATAAACAATGTAATGGTTTGGATTAAATTAAATTCATGCCTGAAAAAAGAATCGCCTTATTGAGCTTTTGCCCTAACAGGTGCTATAAGAAAGGTGCTTCAATTAGAATAAATATAATATTCTATGCAATTTAGAGAAGCATTTTACTTTTAATGTTTTAGGAATGTTGTTGTAAATTGTGTACATAAGCAATATGGCTTCAAGTAAGGTAGAAAACAGGTCCGAACCCCCTCTTCTTTGCCTGAAGGGCAACCAAAATGATAAAGGGGATGGAACAGCTCCCCTATGAGGAAAGGCTGAAGAGGTTAGGAATGTTCAGCTTGGAGAAGAGACGGCTGAGGGGGGATATCACAGAGGTCTCTAAGATCATGAGAGGTCTTGAACAAGTAGATGTGATTCGGTTATTTACACTTTCGAATAATAGAAGGACTAGGGGGCACTCCATGAAGTTAGCAAGTAGCACATTTAAGACTAATCGGAGAAAATTCTTTTTCACTCAACGCACAATAAAGCTCTGGAATTTGTTGTCAGAGGATGTGGTTAGTGCAGTTAGTGTAGATGTGTTTAAAAAAGGTTTGGGTAAGTTTTTGGAGAAGTCCATTAACGGCTATTTATCAAGTTTATTAATTGCATCAGTAGAATGGGATCTTCTTGGTGTTTGGGTAATTGCCAGGTTCTTATGGCCTGGTTTGGCCTCTGTTGGAAACAGGATGCTGGGCTTGATGGACCCTTAGTCTGACCCATTTCTTATGTTCTTATTGAAAGCCTCAGACTAGTTAGGTCCCCATTCTAAGAGCCAGCTTTAGGTGCAGTATATGGGCTAAAATGCATTTAGCACCACGGGGCCTTGGTTTCTGCCTGGCCCACAAGCTCCCACTTGGAAATTGCACAAAGGGGACTACACCAAGTTGCTGCCTTTTATTGTTTTTTTCTGTTTTGGATTTGGAGCAGACTAAAAATAAGGCAGTTTGCAGATCCTCCCACAGAGTCAGTCCAGCCTGGGCCTTTTACTTTTCACCAAAAAAGGTGGAGAGAAGCAGCAGAATTTTTGTTTTGTTTGTTTTCAGGACTTGTAGACAGAAAAGAAGAAAGCAGGGTATGGGTGGTGGGGTGTCTGGAAGGTCAGACTCGAGATCGTCAATGGCAACCCTTTGTCACCTTGCAGCAAAGAAATTCATATCCCAGGCCACCCTTACAAAGACACATGGATATTAAAAAATGCTATCAAATCCTGACAGAGACATGTAAAACATGTTTTGTTAGAAAAGATAGCAATGAAAAAAAAAAGAACATGTATATGTTAATGACATTGTATGTAGAAGGGGCCAACTTCTACACCAGCTTTCATGATTCTTCTCTCTCTCTTGGGGACTGTTAGCGCTCACCCTGCCAGGAGGGCGGAGTTAGCAATCTGTTAGCGCTCACCCCACCAGGAGGGCGGAGTTAGCAATCTGGTATCAATCATCACCTCCCAAGGGGAGGAGTTGGCAATCTGATAGGCTGGGCTCCTATAGGAGGAGAGGTTAGCAATCTGTTAGTGCTCTGTTCCCCCAGAAGGGAGGCATTGGCAAAGTGTTATGCTTTGTTCCTGTAGAAAGAGGAGCCAGCAACCTGTATGATCCTCACAGGGAGTTAGCTATCTGATATGGTCTGATGTGGGTTGGCTCCCACAGAGTGGCAGATGATGATACCGCTCTTAGTGTAAGGAGTAATAACTTAGTAGAAATAGTGAATCCCTGGGCCGATGGCAGATGACAGTGCCCTCAAGTGGAGATCCTGAGAGGGACCACCGGCTAGGCTGGAGTATTGAGACAAACACAGATAGTTTTTTATTAGACTGGAAGTAGAACCACCAGAGGTGGCATTAGTGAGCTGATGTGCCCGGCAGGGCTGAAGTCCTTTAGATACTGGAATTACGATCTCTGAGTTGCTGAGCTGTAAGGAGAGACTAGGTAGTGAGTAGACAGGAAATGCTGGACATATAACCAGTGATAGATGATACACTCACACTTGTTGATATCTGTAATGTCTTCTTATGCAACAGAGAGTCTTCAGTATTCAGGAACAGGAGTCACAGGCGAATACTGGTTCTTGTAGGCAGTCTGAAATAGAACTCACAATAACTGTGTATGGGATGGCTTCTGGAATAGAAGAGAGGCTAGGAGAGATTTAGGAACATAGGTCCTCATGGAGCGAGTGCCGGCTCCTATCTGTAATAGTAATCCATAAGATATAGGTATGCGATATCTTCTGAGGAAGAAGAGAGTCTGAGAAAGGTATTAGGAATATAGGTCCTCGTGGAGCGAGTACCGGCTCCTATCTGCAATAGTAACTCACGATCTCCGTACCTAAGATAACATCTTAGACTGAAGGGAGTCTTAGAGATTAGGAACATGGGCCCTCGTGGAGCGAGTACCGGTTCCTGTCTGTAATAGGACTCACTGTGTTCACGTCTGCAATCGCCTCCAGGCAATAGGAGTCTTCTGAGTATTCGGGAACGTAGGCCCTCGAGGAGCGAGTACCGGATCCCGTCCAACAATCTGAAATCAAGAAGAGAGAGCGGGGCCCCCGAGGAGCGGGTACCCCTAGGTGAGTCTGTAGAGGCAGAGCAGCGGAGAAAGGATTCCCCGAGAGTTGCGAGGAAGGGGTTCCTACCCTTATCCTTGCTAACTCGAATTGAATTAGCAATGTTGGAAGCGGATGACGTCACTATGGGGGGACGCCCCCAAGGTTCGCGCCCTTGCTGGTACAAAGTCTGGAGAGCGCGCGCCCTTACGTCATCAGGAACATGGCGGATCCGCAGCGTCATGCCAGCCCGGGAATTCCAGGAAGAAAATGGCGAGGAGAAGCCGCGACGGCATCTGTCCGTCACACCCGAAGGGAGTCTCCACAAGGTAGAGAGGGTGGAGCGGGGGCAAGAATAGGCACGAACGCAACAGGGACCCCGTGTTGCAGGATGATTAGCTTACTCTTCAGTACTTCGAAGGTGAGTTCTTATAAAACCATATGCAACGAAGGCCGCTTTCAACAAAGTGAAACATTATATAGCAGCAGTATTGCAGAATCCAAAAACTGTCACCTAACTACCCTCTGTGCAGAATGCTGAGCCATGGTGTCCACTTTTTGACCTTTTTTTCCTCTTTGCTTGCTGGAGTCAGTTGTGGATGGTGTGCAGGGTTTCTTGGTGAGGGGTAATAGAGACCCACTCCCCTATGTCACTTTTCTTATCCTGCCACTTGCATTACATAATGAGCTTGAGTAAAAGACCCATATGGTAATGAGGAGGAAACAGCCATTGCAGTACAAACCGGTCTTGCCTATACTAAATTATCACATAAGGCCATGGCTTTGATCTAAAATGCTGCACTCCATCAGTGTGCAGAAAAACAAACTTTCCAGTGTATCATTGCTATCATTTCAATATACTACTTAAAAATAATCCAAAAAAATCGACTCAAAGGTTAACAAAGCAAGTGCTTAGAAAAAAAAAAAAAAGACTATTTCCCATTTTGTTGTAAAAGCTGTTCAGAAGTTGGAGGAAGAAGGGAATGTAAGGGTATAATTTTCAAAGTGCCCGACAGTGCAGAGTCCACAGGTACTTCTCAGCCATGGGCTTTGCACTAAAATTCAGAGAAAAAACATATGGCATACCCGCAATCTTCTGCACCTGCTTTGTGTAGGATAAAATAACTTGCATGGATTTTCAAACGCATTATTTTAAGACCACCTCCAGGTCAAATCCTTCACTTGACCTTCATTCCTCCAACCAAGGCGTATTGGATTGTTCCATCACCTAGGGTAGCACATCTGGACGAGACCTGGGAGATGACCTTCTCAATAGCCAAGCCCACCCTATGGAACTTCCTTCCGGCCAATATTCAGCACATATGAGAGCAAGGCGTTTAAAACCTTCCTATGTAAGAGTGCCTTTGACCTGGCTGCTTTAACTGGTCCCTTAGGTGTTTTGCAGTATTCGCTCAGATTGTCTACTTGTTTTGTTACTTTTATCCATATCTCTTATTTTTATGTATGTTATGATGTAACCCACCGCGAACTTTTGGAGGGCGTGGGGAAATAAGTATTTTAAATAAACAAATAAAATAAATAGTGGCACATCAGCTTAGTAATTCTGAGGTGAGGGAGCAGTTTGGCAGAGTAAATGGCTTTGATAATTGCCCTCTGAAACTGCAGTGAACTGGTGCATGTGCCTTCTTCCTCTGTTCCTCTCATATGTGTCAAATCCCTGCTAGCTGTCTTGCTGATTAAATGCCTAACTCTCTATGGGTTTTGTTGGTGTCCACTCCTCGGAGTCTGACTGCCCTTTGTTACATTGTGTTCATTCTGTTCCTGATATAATCAACCCTAGTAAACATAAATCATAGTGGGAGAAACCCCATGGCCAAGCGGGTGTCAATAATCAAAATATCAAACCTTTGTACCTCTGTAGCGGATATGTTTGCGCATGAGGATGGTGGACCAGAACCTGACTGGGTCGCAAATGAACGTGAACAGTTTTCAGATTTCCGTGATTTAAACAAGGATGGAAAGATGAATAAAGAAGAAATTCGACACTGGATTCTCCCTAAGGATTATGACCATGCACAGGCTGAAGCCAAACATCTCGTCTATGAGTCCGACGTAAACAAGGTACCACCTGCTGTGCACCTAAATAAGTTTAATTACATTAATTGATTTCTGCCAGCAAGATTTGTGGCTCTCTGATCACTCGTCAGGTATTAATGGAACTTGGGAAGTTGTAAGATTGTCATTTAGCATGTCGGACGTTGGTAATACTGTAGATCCAAATAAGTATTCATAAGAGGATGTAAACAGAGCCAAACTAAGTGAATCTTCCTTTTAAAAATCTTTGCAGGGCCTTGCAGAAATTAACTCATCTCTTTTAATGCCCTCTTAATGGCGGAGACCATGAAGAGATTGGACAAACTGAAACCAGAATTAGCAAAGCAAATAAGTCAGAATAAAAATGCTTTCATGTTGCAAGCTCTGGCAGAGATGAGTGCAACAAAACTTTTGTATTCAGGAAAGAGTAAAGACATTTGTCCTTAATGTAAAGGTGTCATCGGCAGGAAAAGTGTTCACAGCCCTCTGACATTTGACACCCCTGGTCTGCAGCTCATGTCTATATAGGAACAAATATGTATTTATTTAAAAAATATTTCTAGACCACAAATCACCATTTCTTGGCAGTTTACAATAGAATGTTCAAAATTATGAAACACAAACATACATAAATTCAAATACCACACAGTTTCTGTAAAATTCATCATCTGCTATTCCTAAGGAACTTTCTACTCCTGAATTGGTTTTTATAGCATTCACTGCTACACAAGAACTGTGTGTAAGTCAATCAATACTGTTTACTAAAATTTACTGTCATAATTTTATTTACTGTCATAAAATTATTACATTTTCCAACTATCTGCATATTTTTCCCCTCCTGTCTTTGGTTCTGTTACCTCTTGTCTGCCCACTTTATTGTCTCTATTTGTTAATTTTGTTTTTTGACTTCCATCTATATTTTCCTTTTTTGGTTACTATCATATATCTTCCCATCTACAACATTCTTTACCCCCTCTGCTCTCCTTAGTCCTGCTTGTGTCCTCCCTCTGTCTCTACTCTCACTACTTTCCAGGATAGTGTGGAGTTAAACCTTAGCGAGTGTTTTATGCAAGAACTGGCTCAGAAGTGAGATAGTAAGGGCTTCTTCTGGCTTCACTGGCTGATCTTCTCTTCCTCCAGTGCCATCTGCTGGCAGGAAGACTGCATTGCCTGGCATCTAAGATTTTCAGGGCAGTGCTCTTTTCCTGCCACCAGATGGTACCAGCCGGAAAGAGGAAGAAGTTGACTTTGGCCTTGCCTTACCTGATAAAAGGGTGGTTTCTCATTTTGCTTGCAAGGTGATACCAGGTAAATTCCTCTGTTAGTTGTTGATACTTGCTTCCATTTATTCTTCAGAAGCAGGCCAGTAATGGTCACCTTCTCAATTGAGATTCTTTGATAGAATAACCTCCCTTCCTGCTCACCCCCATAGTTCTATGTCCCAGGATTTGGTGAGAAAACCAAAACCTCATCACCCCCTTTCCTCCTATTCTGGTGTGTAACTCCATGTCTCCCTTTACTATTTCCATTTTCATGATGTACCATTTGTACCAGAGTCATTGCAAAAATAAAAAAAATACCTCTCTTCTATTTTAGGATAAAAAATTAACCAGAGATGAGATTCTAGAGAACTGGAGGATGTTTGTTGGGAGCCAGGCCACCAATTATGGAGAGGATCTCACAAGAAAACATACTGAACTGTGATAGTGGCAGTATGTGCCAGAGATTGTAACTCAGACCCCAGTGTACGAGCAAAGTCTTGGAAACAACGAACAATCAAGCTATGGAATCTGTTGCCAGAGGATGTGGTCAAGGGTTAAAGAAACTTGGACATGTACTTGGAGCAAAAGTACATAAAACATAGTTAGCCAGGTAGACTTAGGAAAGCCATTGCTATCCCTGGGAATGTTTTAACAAATCTACTCTTTGGGGTGCACAGGCTGCGTCCTAATGCCCTGCATTGGCTGAGACAGGCTGCTAGGCTCAATGGACCTAAGATGTGCCATGCTAGATGAAATCATGTGCTATTTGCACCAAACTTTTCCTCCACTCCATATATATATATACACGATGTACTTACTATACCTCAACAAATGGGTAGAAATGCCCCAATGCTGTCTTTGCACCATTAATTTTCATCTCATCAATTACAGATGAAGGATGGGTGCATTTTGCTTTTTAGAATCCTAAGAAATTTCACATTTTTGTGTACATAATTTAATGGCAATGCCAGCAACATCCACCACATGAGGTGCTAAAATTAACAAAAGGAATTCTGAATGTTTTGAGGATTTGTTCTTTTTACTGGTATTGTTATGAGAGAATGTAGGGTTGTTTCTACCTACTGAATTATCTCACTATTTCTTTATTAATAGTTTTATATTGACAAATGGATTAAACACATTTCATACTGTACAAATTTAGTTTCTGTGTAATATCAGCAAGCGTAAAGATTTTATCCAGTGTAACTTCAGTACATTTTCTTCTGTGTGGCTCTGAGAATAGGCACATTAAAATCCTTTGCCTTTTGCAGTGTAAGAAAAGAATGCATTTAGTGTTTGATTTCAGGAGACTGGTGCGTGAAAACACATTAGCAAGTGGACAGTTTGGTGAAGGCACAACATGCAGTGAGCCTGTACTACTTCTCTCTGAAATCTTTATTACCCTAATTTGGATCTTTCCAAGTAAAAGCAGGGATAGACCTGAATTAGGCAATCTCTTTTCCTGACACCTTTAACCAAGTCTACCTATTTCTGATCATATAGAATGAAACTCTATGTAGAAGCTACTTGGTATAGAACTGTAACAGTCAATAAAGCAAAGCTGCTGGTGCCATCCCACACAGGGGTTTGTTTTTTCACACACAGTTTCATTAGAGTTGTCACTTTTATTTAAGTCACTCTCTGTTGCTGCCTTTCCTATTGGTTTTATTTAACAAAGATGTGGTTGAGCTGTTCAATAATTTTACACAGCTCGAAAGCAAGCTGAGTTATTTGGGCAAACCAGGAACTAAAAATAGTTGCTCTTCAAAGCCAGGGGGTGTGTGAAATGCTGAGGCGGGCAATGACAATATGAAATGTATGTATGTTGGGGCTGCTGTACTTTGTCACAAAATGAATTAGTTGCCTTATTTCTTTATGCCTCAGCCTTGTCGTTTTTTATCAGACAAGCAAAGTCACCCTAGTGCATGCAATCCCCTATATAAAATTGCAGGCCTATGCCCAGGCCATGATGTCAATGTGATCTAAATGCAAGAAACCAAAATCAACTGCTTACTCATTTCTCCACGTTTCTTTCCTTGCACTTATTCCCCCCTTAGCTCCACAGGAATCAAAGAGGGGAAAACCCCCAGCATCATGAGGGCAACAAAGCACAGCAGTACCAGAATCTGGCACCACCTAGCTCTCCTCAATTTTAGGAGCAGAATTGCTAAGGGAAATAGATCAAACAACATTGTTGTACAATGTTCCACCCCCGAGGCTGGCTCTAATTAAGAACCTTGTAAAAATACAGCTCTAAGAATTAATTTCAAGCAGTAGTTAAGTTCTCATATTCAGTACTGAGGTTCGCACTACACCACTTGTTTCTCATGAGCCAATTAATACATGTCCACAAATACTTGCTGTCTATATATGAGGAACCTCCACCTTTTTCTTGATGCATTATGGGAAGGGTAGTAAAACAGAATGGTGCAAATAGAGACCCTCCATATCAAGAGAAACTGAGCAGGCTTTGTGAACATCATTACTTCAAGAAGGGCTCATTGCTGGCAGCAGGGCCTGGGGCACAAGTGAGCTGGTGATGGGCATGGAACCCCCTCCCCAAAAATCTCATAACAGAAATGTTGGGAGATGGGCAGGATAATGCAGGCATTGGAGCTGCTTATCTCCTTGGCTTCACTGGCTCACAGTTTCCAAGGCCCGGCAGTTCTTGTGTGGGCTGCATCAGAGGCAGGTGACAGCACTGGTTTTTTATTTATTTATTCATTTTGGGGCCCTGCAGCTACATGAGAAGGAATGTGGGAACCTGATGCCATTTCCTCCTGCCTCCTTCCAGCACTGTGCAGTGGGCACTTAGTTGCAAGATTATGGCTACTGTGATGGTGCAGAAAGTCCAGGGTGATTTCCCTGATTAGCCAAATTTTGGGATTGGAAAATTTCACTGATCTAACCTCCCCTGACAGCCAAATAAGATTTTAGCCAGACTTCAGCCCCATGTAGGCTGTTATAAAATTACCCTTCTCTATGTGTAAATACAAGTTAGCACATAAAATTGAATTTTATGCACATTAAATGGTATTTACATACCTAACTTTCAAAAACAAATGGGGCTTTTTGAATGAAAGTTCCCAAAAATTTCTAAAATGAACTACCCCAAATGTTTGTGTCTGCATAGCCCTTATGAGTAGGATCAACCATGGATAATATTGCATCTTCAAAAAAACATTATCCAAACTCTGTTTCCCAGTGCAGATTTAAATTTCCTAATACCTCTTCTACACCTAGTTCAAGAGCAGTAGAAGAAACTTGTCTCAAATAAGGCTTCCAGTGCAGACATCCTAAAAGAAGGGGGACAATGGAAAAGCAAAAGGGGAAGTCTTAACAGGGTTCTCTAAAACAAGCACAGGCTTCAGTACCTATGGATTGGCCTAAGATGCCATGCCTGAGTTGCAACGAGCCATGATACACCACTGCTATACCTATAGTAACGACGGCAGATAAAGACCAAATGGTCAATCCAATCTGCCCAACAATTTGCTTATGGTAGTAACTGCCACTCCATGCAGGTTACTACTACCTTTCTTTTCTGTCCTCCTATAACAGCACATGAAGAAACCCAGGAGACAAATCAAGCCAGGACTTAAAAGAATTATGTAGCTCGGTCAATGTCTCTGAGACATTATGTAATATTCCAAAATTCAGCTCTTAAACGAGGCAGAAAGTATTTCCAATATCCAGTCTTTGAAACACTGATATTCACAGAGTTCATAAAGATAGGTTTGTCCCCCGACACGTACATGTTTCATGGACACTGTAGATAGATTGATGTATATGTACAGTTTGCTGACAGAAGCAGTGACCTGTCCCTCCCAATGCATGTACATGTCAGGGGACAAACCTATCTTTATGAACTCTGTGAATATCAGTGTTTCAAAGACTGAATAAACCACTTTGGATATTGGAAATACTTTCTGCCTTGTTTAAGAGCATACTTCTGAATTTTGGAATATGATATATTCATTTATGGCTGCTGCACCACTATTTGTTTCATTTTTGTAAATTATTGTACATTTGTAACCGAGCTGTCTAGTACTAATCATATGCTTGACATTATGCCAGCTGCAGGTTTTCAGTGTCTGGAGTTGCTATGTATCATTTTGACTAGGATCTGGTTTATTTATTTGCTAATCTGCACTCGGCGTGAAGACAGGATCGGGGAAGGCTTTGGAGACTCACTAGTTGCCCTTGAAATCCAAACCAAGCATAGTCCTCCTAAGAGGAATCAGCAAGTCTATAGTTAAAGATGCAAATGTAATTAAGAGGATAGTCTCTCTCTTAATATTAGAATTAAGAAAGCTTATTGTCTGTTAATTCAGTTCAATTGTCCTTTACATTCATATGCTCTTCTTGGCATTGTAACCATGTTAGATGGTGCATGGAATGAGCAAGTTACCTTTCCACCAAAGACACAAACATCATCCTTATTGTTGTTGTTTTTCTTGGCTTCTTTCTACCCATTCTGGTGGGGGGGGGGGGGGTGGTTAAGGATTGGGTGATCACAGCCCCACCATGAAGCCTGTGACCTTTATCATGGCAGAATACTGCAGGGGCCTGCCAATGCTTGCTGCAGCCCACAGCACCTCTTCTCTTGTGAGCCTCGTTCAGGTACTAGCCAGGCCTGACCTTGCTCAGCTTCTGAGATCTAGAGTTTGGGCTCTTCCAGGCCAGTGTTATTAGGAAGGCCTCCTGGCTTACTGTGCAAAACGAACTCTGCACAATTAAAGCCATGGCCAAGCCTCTTGAGTCCAGTCGCTTTAAAAATGAGCTTCCCCCTTCAGTGCCACATCCTCTGTCCTTCTAGTGATCTCCAGGTGTGATCTGCGCCTGCCATGGCAGAATCACTAATGCAAACATTTTAGACTCAGAGTGCTAATGGTGACTTTGACATCATTGGTTTGAAAAACTTTTTCTGTCACTTTGCAAATAATAAAAAAAATAAACCTGCAATGTAAAAGCTTTCAAAATGAAAATGAAAATCATTTACTTAGATTAAAAGGAACTTGATGTAACAATTCATTTGGAATCGATTAAATCAAGTGTAGAAAGGACATAAGAGAAAAAAAAAATCTCCTGAAGCCATCTCACTGACTTCAGATGAGATTTACATATTTTGGTTTCTCAGAGTAAGGGACAAAGCACTTTCACTTTGACAACCAGAGAGCTGCTTTAGAAAATCCCAGTAGCACAGGATGGCTGATTATTTTTAGAAGACTTGTCTCAATCTTCAGGTGAACTGCTTGATCTCTCTATAACATGCAAGAGTCTCAAACAATGCCAGCCCCTCAGTCTGAGCATGTTATAACTAGGTTAGGTAGAAGACATAGAGCTGGTTGCTGTGGATACTTGACCATCCCATCATCTCAAGGCAACCAGAAGACAGGAGCATGGAAAGGATGCTGATGGGTCAGACTAAGTTTCATCACAGATGAGGTTCGCACTTTTCTTTTAAGTGGATGAGTAGCCTAGTGGCTAGAGCTAGTGGCGGGCGAACCAGGGTCCAAAACTCATCCCTGCTCCTTATAACCTTGAGCAAGTCACTTTGCCCTTCATTGCCTCAGGTACAAACTTAAAGGTAAATTTTTAAAAAGATGCACACTCCAAAATCGGGAGATAGGCACATATCCACCCAATTTTATAAAGTGGGCAACTTAAAAAAAAATACAGACTTCCCTGAGAGATCTGGGGTAACTGGGGGGAATGCAGGCTAAAGCAGAGTAGAGTGGAAGAGTAGTCTAGTAGTTAGAGTAGCAGATTTTCAAGGACCTAGCTCTAGACTGGATGAACTGGTGAACAAACTGGTGAAACCTGACTTTACATGGCTGTGGATGCCCATTTGCAAAATTAGGCACACACATATATGCTCGCCTAGGCTATTTTATAACATCTCTGGGGTGCACTGGCACTCGTGTACGTGTGCCCATGCACCTGTTTGAAAGTTACTCTCTTATGGCCTCAATTACTTAAGCATTTTTTTCCATAGACAGATTGGGAGAAAAGCCTCAGCAAATCAGGCCCTTAGATTGTAAGCCCTCTGGGGACAGAGAAATACCTACAGTATCTGAATGTAATCCACTTTAAAGTGCAGAATGTAAAGCAACCTAAAAGAAAGAAAGAAAGACCAGAGCACATGCAGAATAAAACAGAGTGGTGTAAAATATTATGCCTTGAGGTTCTAACAGCAAACACAATTTTTTTTGTTTGCTTACTAAGGGGCCGATGCAACATCATGCACTCAGGCGCACAGATTAGCCAGTAATTGGACGCATGTTTTGGGCCTGCTAGGCTAACACCTGATGGGAAAAGGGGATTAACGCATCCAAAGTGTGTTCAAACACATGCACATTTTTTGCACTTGGTATTGCATTGGCCTGTAAGAAAATAAAATAAACAGAAGTATAATGTGCAACAGCTGAAACATTAGAGACAGCAAAGCAAAGCAATTCTCTCCATCCAGCATGTGCAGACAGCATTACATGTTCTTAAAGCGTACAGGCCATGATTTACTCAGCTTTATTCTCAAAGGCACAGACTGTACGAATCAGACCCAGAATGGGAGAAAACCTCTCATGCGTAGGCCCCCTCGGCATCTTTTCAAATTTGTCTAGATAGACTTCTCTGTTCATTTTTACTTTGGAGAAAAGAGAACAAAAGAGATACCAAAAGAGCCTCCATGTAAATCAGCTGGTTTAGTTAATTCCAGGTGGATATCAGTTTATTCAACCCAGACAAATTTAATGACGGTGGACAGGTCGTGCTATGAATGTTCCAGTAAATCATCTGTAATTGCAAACATAAAAATTAAAATTCCATCTGAAAAGCCAGATAAGGTAGGTATTACTGATGAAGTGCCGCAGCCTCCAGATAAGAGGGAGTCTTCCGTTTTAATCAAGCGCTTTCGTATGACAGGCCACCTTGCTCCCTGGGGAATGTGCTGGAACATGTGTCTGCTGTGAATCAGCTGACAGCACTTCCAAATAGCGTACACGTGCACTTATCTTAACATTTGGAATAGGAGGTTTTACAAGTGCGAACTCAGCTTCTCAGGGTTAAAAGCGTTTCTCCTAATTTCTGTTATGGCCCTCATTAACGGATGAACATTGGGTTGTGGAACTTCCAGTCAGCAGCCATTGGCTGAGAAGAAAGGGCACTTACTACTTTTGTAAATAAAATATTGTATTAAAATAGGGATTTACAGGAAACAAAAGAAATGCCCCCTTTAAACCAAGAGACATTTGTTATGATTTAGAGACAATTGAGAGAACATTTTAATCCAATATCTGGTTCATTTAAATGTTTTCTGTATTTCATCTATGTAAAATATTTGCACATTTTACTTGTCAGATTAAAGAAGGTGTAGATATATGTGAGATGTGGTGTGCTTTCTGTGGTTTGTGTGTGATTGGTTTTTATGGAAAAAGTGTTTTTGGCACAATTCTTTAATTTTTAGAGTTTTGTTATTGTATAGTCATGTAATTTTATAGGCAAATTTGACATTTAATAATATAGAGCATGCTGTATGGAGTTTTTGGTATCTTAATTTTATTAGGAAGTAGCAAAAAATTGATAATAAAGATTTTATGATAATGTTTTTTCCCCCTTTTTTGCATATTTCTGGTTTTCATTTTTTGGGGAATTTTTTCCTGAACTTTTTTTTTTGTTTGTTTAAAATAGGCATTGACATGAGCGCAGCTGTCCAGGGTCCTTCCATATTGTGCACAGAGCAGGTGGGTCCTTATACCCTATGTATTGCCTGTTTGATCACAGAGAACGTGTACACGATTAATAAATCAGATCAGGACATGTCCTGGATATTAGCTGGTCCTTGACTGGATGGCTGTAATGGGGGGGGATTTACAGTAGCGAAAACACACATTCTGCTCTGATAATACAAAAGCTTTGCAGGAAATTGCACTCCTTAAAGCGAAGCACATGCATAGCTTAGCTTCATTGTTTTTAGTTATTTAAAGCATTTCTTGCCCACCTTGTTTTTTCAATTCTAAGCGGGAAAATACCAGTCATAAAAAAAAAATACCGTGGATGTGGATTTCCAGCCTCTAAAACCAGGTAGGCAAGCTCATCAGGTGCGTAAAACGAAGAGCTGTAGATCGATGCCTTGAACCAACACACCTTGTGCATTTATTTATTTATTTATTTATTTAAGTTCTTTTAATATACCGTTGCTCAAGACAAGTCTTATCGTACCGGTTTACAATGAACTAGGGGAGAACCAATTAACACAGCATAAAAAGCGTACCCTGTGAAGCGAGGGTGTCCTTCGCAGAGCTCTTTTTTTTTTGTATATGTACAGTTTGTTACGCTGTGTTAATTTGAAACACTGATATTCACAGAGTTCATAAAGATAGGTTTGTCCCCCGACATGTACATGTTTCATGGACACTGTAGATAGATTGATGTATATGTACAGTTTGCTGACAGAAGCCGTGACCTGTCCCTCCCAATGCATGTACAGTGTTTCAAATTAACACAGCGTAACAAACTGTACATATACAAAAAAAAGAGCTCTGCGAAGGACACCCTCGCTTCACAGGGTACAATTGTGGTACTCCAGAGAGCCCTTAAAGTAAGTACATAAAGATTGCATTCATAAAAACAGAAAATGATAGCAGAAAGAGACCATGCAGTCTATCCAGTCCGTCATCTCTACAATCCACTCTCTACCACTCACTCAAGAGATTCCCTATGCTTGTCCCATGCTTTCCTGAATTCAGATACTGTCTTTGTCTCCACCACCTTCACTGGGAAGTGCTTGATACATTGTTCAATTGAATAAATGCTTAAAATTGCCTTAATGTTTTTTCTTATAAATACCAAAAAATAAGAAATCCAGTATCGCTGAAAATATTTAAATATCAAAAATGCAAGAGATTCAGCTCGAAAAGACAAAGCAAGGGAATGTTTGTTAAATCTCTAGGGAAACCTCATATAGTGCCACTAAGGGCTACAACCTGTTATGCCCAGCTCTAGAAGTGCTAGGGCTTTTTAATCATTGGAATCCCAGAGAAAATGATTCTTTGAAAACTATCATAAGCATAGGTGCAAAAAGCCCAGTTGGGACCTTGTAATATTTGAGTTACCGGTCCTGTAGAATTACAGTGAGACCATGCGGGGTTATTTCATAGAATATCTCATGCAATCTGCACGCAGTCCGACATTGCAATGTTTCGGGAGATCCTTCTTCAGGGAAACAAGAACTGCTAGATGCCGGCAGATGTGACTGATGTGTGACTTGATTTAATGCAGGAAGGTCAATGTGTCGGCTTGGCCGCGATTTGAAACATGGTGCGGGATGAAAATCTGCTGCATCCGATGTGTTTATCTGCTGCATCCGATGTGCTGTGTCAGAGCCAATACTGCCAGGGAAGGATGCACTGTGCTGTGTCAGAGCCAATGCTGCCAGGGAAGGGAGCACCGTGCTGTGTCAGAGCCAATGCTGCCAGGGAAGGGAGCGCCGTGCTGTGTCAGTGCCAATGCTGCTAGTGAAGGGAGCGCCATGCTGCGGCAGAGCCAATACTGCCAGGGAAGGGAGTGACATGCTGTGTCAGAGCCAAAGCTGCCAGGGAAGGATGCGCCGTGCTGCATCAGAACCAATGCTGCCAGGGAAGGGAGCGCCATGCTGCGTCAGAGCCAATGCTGCCAGGGAAGGGAGCGCTGTGCTGCGTCAGAGCCAATGCTGCCAGGGAAGGGAGCGCCGTGCTGCTTCAGAGCCAATGCTGCCAGGGAAGGGAGCGCTGTGCTGGAGCTGCTGCCCATAGGGAGGGGGTACATGACTGAATATTCATTTAGGGGACCAAATACTCTTGTACTAGCCATGAGAGGGACACGCATCACACGTGCAGTGTAAAATGGTGCTCATATTGTATCCACACTGGGGGGAGGCAATTCTATTTTCAACAGGTGTTTATCTGCATCAAAACCTTTCAAACCTGTTCCCACAGAGACGGAGTACTAAAGGACACCTGAAATCAGATTGCAACTTCTCTAACTCAAAAGTGCGTCCTCTAACCTTGAAGTATATCACAGAACTACAGAAGTGCAAATGTGCATTTCTAGAGTTACATGTGGTTTTCTCTGTATGATTACCTAGCGTTTCAGTGTCAGTCCTGCTGAAATTCACATTCTTGCTGTCATTCTCTTTTTGGGTGGGGTGGGGTGGGTACTATTGCTTTGTGGCCCTTCGGCTGTCCTAAGGATCATGGGGATGTATATTCACTCAAAAGTTATGGGGAAAGTTTTTGTGTCATTTTCACGTTTCCCATAATTAGGATGGCACAGCAAAGGACAACAGTGCACACCAATGTCCATCAGCATTTATTGACCGGCAATAGTGAGCAGGAAAGGCTAAAAGCGACATTCGAATGTCACTGCAGTGAAATGGAGCCCGAGGAAAGCGGACATGTCCTGTGTGAGCATCCTCTAGTGTGTGCCACTCAGTCTGTATGGCACGTAGAGTGACAGTGTGCTGGTGAGGGAGTGTGCAAGAGTCAGTGTCTGGAACACAGAGTCTGAGGACCTTGGCCCAGTGAGTCCAGGGCATTTTGGCTTGTAATTTCTGACGGGGCCTACAGTTGAACTCTAGTGGAATCTGCATAGGCTCTGTTAACTTTATTTGGACCAAACAGATGCTGCAATTCGGAAGCTTTCACTTCCATATAGATCACTGCATTTTACTTTGATAGATACAGCATATATATTCGGAGAGCTCCAATGTACTTTGCTGGTATGCTTTAATTACTTATAAGGGCTGCAAAAGGAAGGCCTGCTTGAAAAGGAAGGTCTTTAGGTCATTCTTAAAAAATTTTGTTTGCATGACATCATCCACATGGATCCTGGCATTAAATTCCTGTGAATTGAACCTGCCACAGAGAACGCTCTTTTGCTAGTGATAGTAAGTCATATGAGCTTTATTGAGGGAACCTCAAGCAAGTTTTTTTTTCTGCCTATCTAAGTGAGCGTGCAGGTCTATATATTCTTAAGATTGAGCTGACCCAGCAATCAGTATCCTGGTGGATTAATTTGATAATAATGGAAGCAAGCTGGTACAAGATGTGCCATTTAATTGAAAGCCAATAAAGTTTATAGAGAATAGGTGATACATGCTCATGCATTTTATCCCAACACACGAGCTGCAGCATTTTTGTAAAAGATGCAATGGGTGTGATGCAGAGGCTGGGAGTCCAATGTATAAAGTATTTCCATAGACCAGACCACTGAGAATTAGAACCTAAAGAATCGTATGAAAGTCCATAGGGTCCTAGAACAGGGCATAACCTTTTCAACATGTGTAATTTATAAAAAGATGATTTAACAACCTTCTTTATCTGTGGTTCAAGTGACAAGCTCTGATCGATAACTCCAAGGCTGCGAAACTGTGAGCTCACTGGGATACAAACATCTTTAAAACTGGAATGCTATGCAGTGGGAATCTACTCAGAATGGTAATCTCAGTTTTCACTGCAGAGAGTCACGAAATGAAAAGTATTGGTTCATGACAATGAGTAAGGGATAAAAAGATTGGATGTCATTAGCATAAATTCTATAATCTACACCTAGATAGGAGAAAATTTTACAGAGCGGGGCCAAGTAATGCGTACCCCGGAGGTAACCCCGGTCTGCATAATGTTTCATTCAGAAAACTGTCTTCCTAATCTGACTTGCTGCAATCTGTTTGATAAAAAAGGAGAACAGAACCAGAAATACCGAAAGATTGTAGTGTGGACAATAGAATCATGGAATCAAGATACCAAATTTAAGGCTTTGACGTGAAGATCTGCAGAATCGGACTCACTTACACATGTGACCTTTGATCTGGTCATAAAACTGAAAAAAAAAAGGTACTGCGCAAGTGCTTTCCTAGGGAGCAGGACTATTCTGTTCAGTCGTGTTAGAAAGTCCGCCACAGTCATCGCACCACAAAGGGGACTTGCCAGGTTATTTTTCTGAAAAGTTTGAGGATGGAGAGAATGCAATCAAGGCCTCTAACTTCCCACAGCTCAGTCATGGGAAGCGAGTGAACTCCACCTGTCGTCCCACTGTGAACGAGTGATGTGCTCGGCCACTGTTAATTATAGAGCGACAGTCAATGGTTGTTTGCCTTTATTGATTGAGAGTTGGTGTCATCATTCAAGCTACTCTAAGCACAAACACCCATAACTCTAAAATGACAGAATATCTGTAAAACAAAATCAGGAAGCTTTAGTAAATAACAAAAAAAAAAATGAAGAGGCTTGAAGCAGGAAATGTTGGTCTTATTCTTAACACTGCTGTGAAACACTATAGTCCCTTAGCCCACAGATTAAAGAGATCCTGCAAGGGGACTACGGTTCCATTTGTGGCTACCTTCTGCCCTCTAGTGGACGACTGTGGCCTGTGCTTGCACTTGACTGACGGTAGGGTTCACGGTTGTACTTGTCAGCCCCAACAAACGCTCCTTATTACATCATGAATTTTGATAAGCCCATTAGCCAGCCAAGCAGCCAAGAGGAGAATGCCTTTCTCACTTGATGACTACACAATGAGGAGTAATATATTTTAATTTAAACACCATAAACCTATTGAGTGCTTAATTAACTTTAACTGTCTTTAGGGGAATGAAGCCAATTTGAGGGGGTCAAAAGGAGTTGTTTCAATATCAAACAGTTTTACATAGTCAATCCATTCATTCGGCCTACAGCTACTGATTAACACACAAAATTAACATGTTAGTAAAAATTCATATGCAGGTCTCCAGGGAAATTAAAATGCTCGTGCATAGAGCATGATTAGCACAAGTATTGTTTTCTTCCAACAATATCATTTAATGGGTTTTTAGAATCACAGAAAGAGAGAGCCTCAGTGCTGGCTTGAATTGATTATTTACCACCAAGCTTAGAAGAAGAAAAATGATTTGAAAGGCAGTCGGGTTAAATGGTCCCCAGAATGTATAATCTCACCCGTATTTTTCCAGAATAGGTCCTTTGATCTGAACATTTATGATGGCTGTGGGCTTTTTAGTGTGACTTGCTCTGTAGAAATCACTGATCCTGTGGGCGATTCTTACAAATATCACACACACACACACACACAAATCTGCTTATTTTAGCTGTGATTGTTATCAAGGTCCATTCTACTAACAGAGCTAAGTGAAAATAGTCAACTGATTTCAGGCGAAGTTTCACAAAACTTTATGAGCTAAGCTGCAGAAAATTCAAATGAAAACATTTTCTTTCCTTTATTTTTCGTTTCAAATTATAGTCAGAGTGTGAATTCCAGATAGAAATTTGGCAACCACACTGCAAAAATGTCTGGCAGAGCAAGCTATAAATTAGCAGGGAGCGCTGGTTTTCTGGGTGACGGAATAAATTGGCGGTGCTGTGATATTCTTTCGTGCACTTTTCTTTTATCTGCAAATGTTTGGAGGGTCTGAGCGGGGCTCCTGCTATTGTGCTCTGTTCGAGTAGAACAAGGAAAGGGCTCTTGACAAGTTCACTCCGTTTCTGCGATGTTAACCAACACGAGCACCATAATTGTCACTTAATGGGTCAGAAAACAAAAGCAAAACTGTCTGCTGGTGGTGTCTGCTCTCCAGAGATCGCACATACTCCTCTTTCATATTTAGTAAATGTAATTAAGCCAGGGAAGGGGAGGAAAGACTGCACTCCACACTCACATTCTTCTTTGTTTGTTGGTTTTTGTTTTTTCTTATGTACACATTTTTTTTTTTTAATTTAGCCAAGAAATACAGTCTTGACAGGATCTAACTGAGCATGTTGTCCAAATAATCAAAATCACAAATAACAATTAGAAGAACTCTGAAGACAATAGCATTCAAATCAAGCTCTCAAAATAAAAAAAAAAAAAAGGCAGGGAGGAGCCTAAAAATAAAATGAATTATTGAAGCATACCACTGAACACCGAGTTTTATAGCAATTAGAATTTCTCTGCCTATCCCAAGAAATGTCACTGCCTCTCTCAGCTGGGATGAGCACAGAGCATATACTTGACAATACGTTTTGCAGGAAAATTAAGAAATCTGCTTAGAACTGTACAGCTTGTGCTTTTTAAATCTATGGAAGCTTTCCGTTTAGGTAGGCAGGGTAATTTTACATAGGTCTGGGAAGACCCAGATCTTGGGACTATAACACAGAGTTCTTATCAATGCCCAGTTTCTGTCAGGTACCAGTGTCACCAGGCCCAGATCTAGGTCTAGGCAATTGCCTAGGGCTTAACAGGAGTTCCCAGGCCCGGTGCAAGGGTACCGGGCAAACAGAGGCACCGCTCGTGGCCTGCCGAGACTCTGCTTCTCTTGGCAGTGAGCAGGATGGGCGCTGCTCACGGCCCCACCGAGTCTCTTCTCCTCTCGGCTGCTCTTTGCCGCCCCCAATGGCTGGCACCCTAGGCAACTGCCTCATTCACCTACTGGGAAGTGCAGACTCTGGGAGT
Organism: Rhinatrema bivittatum; assembly: GCF_901001135.1. NCBI lineage: Eukaryota > Metazoa > Chordata > Amphibia > Gymnophiona > Rhinatrematidae > Rhinatrema > Rhinatrema bivittatum. The sequence continues at coordinate 15,575,473 of NC_042631.1, forward strand.
TCCCATCTCATGTAGGGCCCTAGGTCAGCACCACTTCAAAGGGGCGATACCATGTTATGATGCCTCCCTCCTGCTCTCCAGGGAGGACCCTTTCCCTTGCTTTCTGGTCCTGCCTGGAGAGGTGGTTCTGAGAGTTGCCCAAAGTACATTCTCCTCTTGTGATTGTGCAACTATGGCAGAAATATCCAAACTAGGAGCTGAAACCAAAATATCTTGGCCCCACCTTCTGCTTCATTCATTTACATCCTGTGGCCAGGCAAGTAATAAACCCTTGGAAAAGATGGAACAGATTCTTGAGGATAATTAAGGACTTCTACGAAGTATTTTTTTTGAGCATATCATGTGGCCAGGTACGAGTAACCCTGGAAGTGGTCGGGATCGCATTGGACTGTGATCCCAGCATACAAGCAGGGGGGTCCTGAATCAGATACCAGGTGGGTGGAAGGGCTTCCGGGGCAAGATGCCGGCATGGGTTTTGGAGGGGGGAGAGCAGGAGGGCTGGGCACCGTGGCACTGTTTTTTCTTTATTTTAAACATATCAAGGAGTTGGGGGTTTCCTGGCCAGTGGGTGGGTTGAGACTTTTGGGGGGGGGGGGGGGGGGGGAGGAAATCGGGCAAGGAGGCCTGCAACTTGTATTCTTTTTTATTTATTTATTTATTTATTTATTTGGGAGCGTTACTTACCTGTAAATCTTTTGAAAATATCTGGCCAGATAACTTTAGGCCTACTCCGAAGCAGGTTTCAAATGATCCAACTTACTTAGGGCCTGATTCATCGCGGCATTTTCCCACAGACACAGAATGGAAGAGATCCTTTACTGAATCAGGCCCTTAACCGGTTATAGTTTAAAATCTGCTAAGTTAGCCGGATAACTTAACTCCTCCCCGAAACGCCTCTTTTTTATCTGGCTACATTTTAGCTGAATAAGGGGTTGGATATACGAAAGACCTTAAGTTATCTGTGTAAATGGTTTTTGAATGTTGATCTCACTATTTGTTAAGGGCCACATCCATTGCTAATAGAGCAGAAAGCTGATTTTCACAATGCTACAAGTGTGCTCTGCACTATCTTCATCAACATCTTGAGTCTTGAATTTCACAACAGCTTGTTCAGAGGAAATCCATAGTTCATGTATGCAGCTAGTCATGAAAGCTTTGGTCTTAGAGGCGAGAGGCCAAATTTGCTGTAAAGAAACAGTTGGATGTAACTGCTGGCAGGGGATAAAACAAACTTTTCTAGGGCAGGCATTGAAACAGACCCCAGTTCTGCCTGCTCAGAAGTAATATTTGTGCTGTGAAGAAATAATCCACTGCCTCCTGTCTGCAGTGGGCTCCAGATAGGATCAGATGGCAGGATTATATCGGAAATCATATGCCATTATAATCCCAAATCAATGGTGCAAAAATCACTTATGTCCTCCTTGTAAAATCACTTCAGATCACGGTGCTCAAATTACTGAGCCTTATAACTGGAAACAAAGTTTGTCAGGGGCACAAGCTAGCAAATTTCTGTCTGGCAGTATCAGCTAAATTGTAAGGGGAAGACAGATTGCTCGATAGGAGAATAACAGCTTCGTTTCTTCTATGCAGTTCACTGGTGCAAGGGCCATCACGTGGCTTGGCTTCTGTCTTGTGTTGCTCAGGACTGAATGCAGTTTGGTTCAGTTGCACACTCCTTTTTAGGGTGACTGGCTTATGCCTACAGCCCAGTCAGTGTTAGAATAATCATCTACAGGTATAAAAGCAGGTTTTATGCATAGAATGGCTTTGAAAATTATTACCCCCATATGTATATTAACTGATTCATTTTTTTTAACCAGTCATTTTAACGATATATTGACCCTAACTCTTTAGGGTATATATGTATATGGAACTGGTTCACACTCATTATCTAGATGATGTAAATGGTCTAAAACCTGACCTTTTCTGTAGATACTTTTCATCTCTTGGGTTTATAACATAGACCATTGAAAACTCAGCTGTATGGCAGAAGGATGCAAGATGCATGACTGTATCACACCAGTTCTATACAGATTACATTGGTTTCCAGTCCACTGCAGATCAAATTAAAAACTCTGACACTAATTTTCAAGGCTCTAAGAGGAGACAGACCAAATTACCACTAAGGTCCTTCATTGCTGCCTATAGGTAAAGAGGTAGTATCTTTAATATATAGTTCTGGGGCAATCCTGCAGATTTCTGCCACTGTGAGCGCTATCACATGGAAGACAGCACAGAGAGAGAGAGAGAGAGAACTGTATAAGGGAGAACATGATTCCATATATATATATATATATATATATATATATATATATATATAACCACTGTAAGAGGGGCACTTTCATTTCAGGGTGGGTTGGGCAGGGGGGTGATGTTACATTTGTCTCCTAGGGGCACTACAGACCCTTGCTAAGTGAGAAAAATGTGAAGGCTGCTTGTTTTCTGTACTATTATTTAAATGAAAATACTGGATTGAACTGAAATGCAGAATGATAATTTGTAAAAAAAATATTGGGTTATTTTGACAAATAAATGTGCAGAATTTTGCAGAATTTAGAAAATGTGTGCACAGAATGTTTAATTTTTTGGTGCAGAATTTTCAACTTTTTTTTGCACAGAATTCCCCCGGGAGTAAATATACAGGATAGCAGGAGTGAGTATGTGTTTACATTTTTTGTATATTGGCTACTTATTAGTATTGTTGTCATTGAGTTTTTATTTGTACATTGCCTTGAGTGGCCATTGTTGGGATCAGGAAGATCATTTAACATTTTTTTTTAAAATAAATAAATGGTGCCTCCATTACAATGCCAGCAACAAAAGAAATCAAAAGAGTAGCCATACCAGGATGATTCTTCTCAGGAATAGCACCTGCCTTATGGAACTCCCTTCCGGAAGAGCTCTGCCAAATAAATGACTTGCTCCCATTTCAGGAAGAAAGCAAAAGCATGGCTTTTCTGCCAGGTCATTAATGCCAGACTCTCCAGCTGTGGAAACTGAGCTAAACTGCCAGTGCACTACGTTGAACGCTTGAACATGTTGCTAAAAATGGTCCCTGAATATCTCTCCAACTTTACTGTTGCTATGTCAGGATTTTTATATTTAGGGATTAACACCTCTACTAACATTGTGGATCTCTAGAGGTTAAACTACCCTCCAGGTTACAAAAAATAAAAGTCAATATGGATAGATGGGTCTCAATACCAACTTCTTTTACTTGGGCGGATCAATATGATTAGAATGATGATGTTTCCTAAGCTCTTGTACTTATTTCAACAAAGTTCATGCAGTATTTCAAAGAAAGTGTTTACTTCACTGAGGGGATAGATTCTGTCCTATATTTGGAACAAAAATGTGCCATGCATTAAAAAGTGAATTTTCAAAAGATACGCGCATAAAAAATAGCATGTGTTTACCTAGAATAGCATATACATGAGTATGTGGTATTTAAAAAAATGATACATATGCAAGTAAATAAATAAATAAAGTTGCACATGCAAAAAAAGGACAGGCCAGGGATGTTCTGGGGGGAGGGCAACATTTATGCGAATAAGTTGCTATTTTATAGCTTGTCAAAGGGATGCGTGTAAGATAATATGACCAGATGTAAATATATTTGCGTATATTTACATCTGTCATTAATATTGCATATATTTACATCTGTCATTACATCTGTAAATTATCTGGCATAAGTGCTCGTAAACATCTTGAAAGTGAAAAATGACTGGGTGGGGGGTTTGGGTGAAATGGGGGGCGTCAAGGCTGAAGAGCCAGGAGGACCTTCATGAGCTGCAGGGCAAACTGGTAGACTAATTGGTAAAACTGGTTATTTCATCATTAGAAAATCCCCTGATTTATGCATGTAAAAGCCGACTTATGGGGGTAAATGTGTCTAAATAGCATGAGTAAAATCTACTCGCATATCTCTTTAAAATTTAAAGTATAAATACGTGGGTATATCATTTGCACACACTTATCTGGCTACATTCTAACTTATCTGGCTAAGTAGCACCTTTGCTGCTGCTTAGATGGACATATTTGAACTTATCCAGATAAGTTCAGCTTTTTTTTTAGAATTATCCAGCTATTTTACATATCCAGATAAGTCCAGAAAGTGTTACTTAGAAGTAACTAGCATTTTTCGGACTTATCCGGCTAACTGCCGCTACTTAGCTGGATAAATCAGAACTTATCCGGATAAGTGCTGCTACTTTTCAGGATAAATCTGAACTTGTGCAGCTCATGATTTTTACATGAGCCACACTCGTATGTACACATATTTTATAATCTGCACATATCGTATCCATATAGGTTATAAAATACAGTAACAATTTTGCATACACTCATATACACGCGTAAATGGGTGCACGTGAGTGGTTTTGAAAATTATCCTCCCTGTATGACACATGCAATTGCCAAGAGATATTGAGGGACTTGAACTTCCTTTTATAACTTTCACTTGTTTACGAGGATGGATGGGCATGAATGAAGGTATATGTTGGTGCATTCTTGAAAGCGCCCAGGCAAAAGGACATAGTTTGGCTGCAATGTTGCCTTACTCATGACTCAGTTGCAATTAGCAAACTTAGCAGAGCCAGCTCTATCATTTTGCACAGTTTGAAAATGTGGCAGCTTCTGTGCAAATAAATTGATATAGAACAGTGGCATAATGGGGGATTGAAATTTTAAGGGCAATTATGGAGGGGTAGTCTGTTTAAGTCCTTTGAAGACTTGAAGTCAGAATTTAACACTCCAGCTTATATACAACTAGCCGTTAAGCCCATAACAACGGGCTCGGTCCGTTTCCTTCCCACTCCCTCCCCCTCATTCTCCCTCCTCCTTCACGCATCTCTCTCCTCCCCCCTCACTCTCACCTTCCCTCCCCTGCCCTCCCTCTCACCCCCTCCCCCCTCTCTTCATCTCTCACACCTCCTCCCCTCTCCATCACCTCCCTCCCCCTCTCATCTCCCTCCCCTCTCTCTTCACCTCCCTCTCTCACACCTGCCCTCCTCCCCTCTCTCTCACCTCCCTCCCCCCTCTCTCACCTCCCTTTCTCACACCTCCCTCTCTCTCTCTCTCACCTTCCCTCTCTCTCTCTCTCACCTCCCTCCCTCTCTCTCACCTTCCCCTCCCTCTCCTCAGTCACTCCCCCTCTCTCAATCCCCTCCCCTCTCTGATCATCCACAACCGGCAGATCTCGGGGGGGGTGTGTCCCTCCCGCGCGTGCGGCGCCGCTACTTCTCCTCCCGCTCCTGCCGGCAGATATCGGGGGGGGGGGGGAGCTGTCACTCCCGCACGTGCGCGCGGCGCCGCTGCTTCTCCTCCCGCTCCTGCTCGTCTTCGCTACTGCTCCTCCCACTCCTGCTTCGCAGCTGCCGCCGCTCCAGCTTTTCACCTTCGCCGCCGCTCCTGCGGCCCCACCGCCATTTTTTTTTTCGGGCACGCACGGCTCTGACCGACGTGCTCGCCCGCACATGCGCGGTAGAGCTGCTCTCTACTGCGCATTTGCGGGCCGTCGGTCAGAGCCCATTTATAAGGTAGATATGGGGTAGATTTTAAAAGGGTTACGCGCATAAGTTATGCGCGTAACCCTTTAAAAAAAACCCTGCGCACGCCGAGCCTATTTTGCATAGACGTTCACTGGTGTACAGCTAGATGTGACAGCACAGATATGCTTATGGGATACACAAGTATCCCAAAAAGAACTAAACCTCTGTCTCATATTCAGCTAGGGCTGGCTGGATTTCTTTTATTAGTTAGTTATAATAATATCTTTCCTAGCTATTTTTAAAATTCTTGTATATTGATTTCAATTATCTTTGTTGTTAGCCTACTTTTAAGTATGTTTTCATTTATGAACCACTTGGGTAAAAACAATTTTTATAGGCAGTATACAAAATGTAAATAAATGACAAAAATAATAATACATGCAGGCTGTCTAACCATTGTATTTTCGGGGAGGTAGTAGCTCACCTTGAATTCTGATACAAACCAGTGGCAAAGATTGAGGTGCTAGAAAGGATAACCTATTTATTGAAGGGCAGGTTGGAAGAATATGATAAGGTAAATGGTGCTCATTGGGACTGACACAGAACTAGCTTGCATCAATAATGTATTGGCATATTTAAGAATTGTCAGACTGAACTGAGGGTTTGGCATTATGGATCGATATGTTCTAAATAAGCCAGAAAGAACTATTTATTCACTTCTAATTTGCAAAGTTTGTACTATATTCCCTAAGGTGTACTTGCTCCTATAATTTTGTTCACCTGTTGTGTGTTTTGAATGAAAAATGAAGAGTTATAAAAAGAAAAAACATGTTGCTAAAACATGGAAATTGGTCTGAAATGCTTATATATTTAGTTTAATTTAAGTCTATTATGTTATTACATCTTTATTTAAAGTAGACAATAGGCAATAATGATTTAAAGTTTTGTAATAAGGTTCTTCACCTTATTCTATGTCAAACTATCAATAATCCTGGATTATAACTGCCTTATACTTCTTGTACCTGCCTTGAGTTAATTTCTTATTCTAAAAGGCAGGAAATAGATCCAAGTGATACATACATACATACATACATACATAAATAAATAAATGTCTATGTCAGTTTTTATAACTTCCTCTGAGATCAGACTGTGCTACGAAAAGACCACAGCATCAGGGCAAGATGACTGCAAACTGCACTTCCATGAAACTGCAGTGGGTGAAGGAAGGACAGGAATCCCAGGCTGCAGCTGTGCAGAGTTGAAGGATAAACTGCAATGTGTAGAAAGGGCAGGAATCCCAGGCTGCAGCTGTGCAGAGCTGAGGGATAAAAGAATGAAAACAGAAGGCCTGCGAGCACACAAGTGAATCCCTGCAATACTGCTATGTATGCACAGTTTAAGTTCCAAAGTGATGCCCATAGGCGGTGATTTATTAGCTGTGTATCAGTCACTAGCGACTGACTGATGATGCAGATCCATGTAAGTGGCAGTGTGCCTATGTCTTGTATATACATGCCATGTCTGTATACATAGTACAACAGCTTCTGCAACATTAATTCTATTTAACTGTATTGACTGACTATCCTGAATCCAGATTATGGCTGATTCATGTTCTGTTTGTATAAAATACTCTAAGTCGGCTACATAAAAAAATCCACCAATAATGTTATATTATATATGGTATGTTATTCATTCTAATATTATCATGTTTAAAGCATAAATGAGTCCTAGAAATGTTATTAATGTCCCAGCTCCTTTGAGCTTCCAGAGCCCTCCCTGGGGTCTGGCGCTATGAGCCTTCATTCTCAACTTCCCAGGAATTATCCCCCTGTTTTATTCCTCTCCCCCAGCCAGGGGTTATGCTCCTTTCAGAATCTGAAATAACAAGCCCTAATCCGACCACTAGGGATCGCTGTTGCACCAGGACAATGACTCCTCTCCCCCTTCGAGGGTCATACATGCTGCTCCGCACCAACTCCAGCCCTGGATGACCCAAGCAGCAGGAAACTTTACCCCAGATCCTCTGCATGGCAATGCAGCCACCGTTTCGGCCACATTCCTAGATATCTTATGACCAAATTCATGATTTAAAAAATTGAATACATTTCCCCCCCCAGATCCAAGCTTAACGCATCCAGCATCTGCAAGTTTTTTAGGCATGAGAAAATGATAAATGATGAGTAGCGCACATCTGTCTCTCACCAGAGGACTCAGCAGCGACAAGCACAAAGCCCCACAGTTACTTCTTCTGGCAGCAGTCTGGTCTCCTGGAAGTCCCTGAAGTCATTGCATTCAGAGATTTAGAGCTGCTTGTTGTTCCCTTAATTCACTACTGATATCGATACACTTTTATATGAGAATGAGGGTCATATCAGATGGATCATCACAGTGTGGTTTGGTACAAAGGATGCAATGACCCAAATGCATTCTTTTATATTCTATGATAATTCATGATTTGTTCAGTAAACATCCATGTTCAAGTATGAGACCTACTTGGTTTACAAAATTCTCTTTATAAACTGCAGAGAAATGCAACATCAGGAGCATGTTTTTTAAAATGTTCTATCGTGACAATTTTCAAAGCCATTTACCCACATTAAGGAGAGGCCCAGCTGGGTAGGCCCATGCGACAGGTTAAATTTTGGCAGGGTGGGAAGATGTGTGAGGGCTGTTAGAGGCCTGATTTTATTTTATTTTTCAAACAATGAATACCAAAATACCCCAAAGTTTTCTGGTATTTTCATTGGAGGCTATTTCCAGTTCCATCTGGAATGAACCACAAATAGCCTCATTTGTTGTGGTTTTTGCATTCGTTTTAAATGAATACACATCCCCAACATCAGCATGCAGCCTAAACCAAAGAATGGCTGCCTTAAGGAATGTAAATCTACAGTATAAATCGGGTCTTCCAACATCTGTCGTGGGGACCCCCTAGCCAAGTAGGTTTTCAGGATATCCACAATGAATATTCATGAGATAAATTTGCATATAATGGAGACTCGGTACATGCAGATTTATTTCATGCATATTTATTGTGGGTATCCTGAAAACCTGACTGGCTGTGAGGTCCCCAGGACAGGTTTGGGAAGTCCTGGCATAAGTATTTGCACAGGTTGATAAAACTTACCATTGCATTCTGAATGCTGAACAAAACTTTCCATGAGCTGTGACTCGTTTACTGTGTATCTAAGCTATCTACTGAACTTATGATCTACCTAGCATACACATGTCATGATGTTCTGCTGTAGCTGTACCAACAAGCAATATAATGCATTGATGTAACTGCACTAGGAAGCGCATGGGACTGGATACAGTTAATACAGAGCATGCCTCAGAAACCTAACACATAAATGCTTACAATTGTCACTGCATGCACTTCTCAGCAGATGTCTCTTTGCCTGTGTATACTCTGTGAGCTTGTGCTAGGAGCAGAATACTTTTGTATCCATATTTACATATATCACAAACATGAATAACTGAAGCAAAGAGTGAGCTGTATGAGAGCCAGGCTAAGATGGTGCCACTTCTTCAGAATACAACAGGAAAAAAGCATGCAAATGGAGATGAATGGAACACAAGCCACTCAGGTAATTAAAAATGTATTTTCCATCTCCTAGTAATTGAATTGTGTACAAGCTGCAAGTTAATGAGGTCATCTACCCTCGAGCACTGACAGGAAAGCAGGAATAATTATCTTTCAGTTTTTTCTTATGTAGCAATTAATTTTAACCATTCACCTACATCCCACTCCCACTTCCCTTATTCCAGTCAGTCAAAGTCACAGCTAAGCCGAATTGACAAGCAATTGATATGGTGGTGGCAGAGAATTGCCGAGGCGGGTAAAGGTAATCAAGGGGCTGCAGCTGTTGAGGGATAAGTGCTACCAGGTGAACGTCACCTGAGATTTCGCATTCTGCCATCCAGAGGCTGTGGGACACACAATGGTGGCAGACAGCACATCTGGTGCCAGGCGGGCAGGGAGGGCACAGTGCTGAATCGGGAAGAGAACAGAAGGATGGGCGAGGATTGATGAATGGACAACACTTTGAAAGAAAGTATCTTCTTTTAAGACTCGCCTGCTAATATCATGCCATACACAAGTTTTCGGAAGAGAGTAGTTTGCTAAGTGTTTGCATTGAAAAAGTTTACTATTTCTGCATTGCCAATTTTACCTTGTAGTGTGCTGGTTTGAGGTAGCTACACACAGAAGATTTGATTGGAATGGGGAGTGATGGTCCGGTCCAGTCCAGTTCAGTACTATCTATAGTAAAAAGGTGAGCAGAGATACTTGCAATAGTCATTTTCAGATAGAAGCAGAAACCATCTCGTTGTACAGCATGCACACAATTTCCATCTGAACAATACCATCAACCTGTTTTTTTCATAAACATCTTCACATTTTCTCCTTAACCCTTTGATGTCAGCATGATCAGAGTTTGTCTTATTCAATGTGAACAGACTTGAAAATCAAATCCAGAAGTTTCAGCTTTAGCTGGGAAGTTACAACTGGGACTAGGACAAAAACTAGCAAATCATTTTCTTGCATCAGGAATGTTCTTCAAGCAGGCTAATTCCACCATGGCCAAACTATACAACACCAAAGGGCTATAACACAGAAAGCATATAGTACTGCAAGCTATATATCCAACTCACAGGTCATGTAATACTGCACGCTATATATCCAACACACAGGCCATATAATATTGCAGTGCTATATATCCAACACACAAACCATATAATACTGTAGGGTTATATCTAGTAAACATAAAACCATCAATAATGTCACTCAAGAAAGAACGCTTCCTTTTTCTAGTTTTCCTGACAAAGCAACCCTTTCCTTGCTTCCATATTTGCTCTTCACACAGAGTTCCATGCGGAAAGGTGACAATCTGTTCCCCTTTTCTCTCGGGTCCATGTTCAAACAATCTAGCTACCTAAATTTGAGAGTTAGGTGGCCTCATTAAAAAATGAGTGGGCTGTACAGAAGGTCCCCACATTAGGTCTTCTGTTCCCAGGTCAGCTAGGGCTAGCAATGCTGCGGAGAGAGTGTCCACAGCTTCTGTGGGATGGGAGGGGGAGATAGTTGTGGTCATAAATAAGGGCAACATCTAAGGGCCGGATTCAGAGCCCAAGATGATATAGGGTACCTGAAGGAGTCCTGATACACGGCTCCCAGCCTCAGGACCTTTGCTTCAAAGACCACCCTAGGGAGGGAATGCCCTAGTTGCTGTGAATGAAGGGTCATGGTGCCAAAATCCCAGTACTGGTTCAATTGAGCCAAAAGAAGGAGAAAAGAGGATCTGCCAGTCTGAAAACACTAAGGGTTGCATAAGCTCTCAACACTGCAGAAAAACCTAAGCAACTAATTCCTTCATGTTTCATCTGTAGGATAAACTTCAGTCACAAAACCTGCAACATCACAACCCAAATCAACCCACAGAGATGCCGCTCACCAAAAGGGATCGAGAAGGAATCCTATCTGTGCTTTTAAATATTAATTATGCATAATGTTATGAACTTAAATATACACCTAAATACAGTAATTGCTTCCTAGCTGAAGGTGTCTCACTGGACTCATCAGAGCTAAATGGTTAATTGCTGCAGTTTTAAAACTGCACTGTTTGCTGAAATCACTTTACATAAAGCACCCCCCAATGTATGTTCACAGATATCTCTGAGCTGTTCCATCGTGCCTCATGCAACCCTGAAAGAAAATCATTGGACGGGGAGAGGATTTCACATCTGCAGAGCTCTGAATAGTTTGCATGTGCTGTGCAGGAAGGCAGAACTTGGGTCTTCCTTGATTTCTTACTAATTGCAGGGTGACTGCGCAGGGTCCTCCCCGCGCCCCTACCGGTAGAAACATGGAAGTGAAATGTCTTCTAACGCTTTCTCTATGTTTCTTGGGGGTATCCAAACTGCATGAAATGCCTCACCAGACAGGAGCTGAACTTGTGTCTCCTCCATAACTCTCAGCATGGTCACCAAGTCCAAAAGGCAATGTTTTCATGCTGAGAAAATATTTTCCCTTCCGGTCTTGCTGCAAGCACAAACATTATTGTTAGCTTCATTCTCTACACCTCACTATTTATTTATTATTTTATTTATTTCATAATGTTTATATACCGCCTTTACAATTCAAAACGGTTTACAATAAACATACATAAATAACATAAAAGTAACATAAAATTTTGACATAAAATTTAAATTGTGCTAAGCAGGTAGGAAATCCAAGAGTCCCAAATTAAGGGCCTTATGCACTAAATGATTGTCCCCATATTGTGTTTATGGGAAAAAGAACATCAGGTCCAAAGTTTGTAGTAAAGGTGGTGGAGAACCAGAGAGACCCTCAAGCCTCTCCAGGTGGCCTCTCTTTCCTACTCTAAACCTGCAGTCCCTATTGTATACCCTTCCTTTTCCAGGCCCCCCCACATCCCGAATCATTTTGTCCTCTAACTCTTCAAATTCACATAAGTATATGGGGGTAATTTTGTGACTATCTGTACTGCTGGAAAGCCTGAGGTGTAACTTCACTTTGAAAATGAGCTCAGCAAAATCCACCTGCAGACATTTACAACTGCAGACTTCCATGGAAACATCTGGAGGAAAAACGCTGCACACATTTTTTCAAAAAGCACAAGTATGAACACAGTTCCAAAGTTCTCCCCAGCCCTGCCCCGGCCTCAGCAAACACCTCTCGTCTTTGCTGGTGAAAATACTCAAGTGCCCTACTGGGCCGACCACGGACACAGCGCCACAGCCAGCCTGAACTCACTCAGTACCCCATCGCCACTTCCAGCTCCACACTGCCCTCACTGAGGTCCTCGCTAGGCCTGCGCAATTAACTTCCCTTGGTAGGCCCCATGGTGGGGAAACTCCTTGCGGCGCTGGTGGCTGATGTCAGCAGAGGCTGGTCATTTAAATGCCAGCTGATTCCTCACTCAGCGCCTCAGCAATAGGTCCCTTGCGGTCCTGTGCAGTGCTTGTTGCTCTGTGGGTCCTGCCTTTGTTCCTTCTCCTCCAGCCTGCCTTCGCCTTGCCTGTCTTGCTTGCTCCAGCCTGCCTCTGCCTAGCCTCGCTCCCGCCTCGTCCTTGCCTTGGACTGATGTTCGTGTCTTTCACCTGTGCCTGTCTGCCGCTTGCCTTGACCATGCCTATCTGCCGCCCGCCACCTGACGTCACCTGGCCACCTTCTTTGGAACCTTGCCTGAGTCCTGCTAGTCCCCCAACCCAAGGGTTCAACCTGTGGGGAAATGAGCTTGGTAAGACGAAGCTCGACCTGGTCCCAGCCTGTGCGGTTCCACCTATGAGGCTGCGTCAATCACGCCACAGCCAGAAGGGCTCATGCTCCGTGGCAGAGGTCCCTGTGCACGCACTTTCTATCCGCATATTGGGCTGCAAAGTTTCTAAAAATTGGTTCTACCGAATGACGGTATATAAAACTCAACAACTAAATAAATAAATAAATAAAAACCTGTCTTCCTGGTTAAATCATGGTTTCCCCCTTTACCACCAATCTTATATCTTTATATCCTCTCTTTCATATATCCTTGTGTCAGTTGTAAATGGAATTTAGTTAATTTTGATTGTAATTCACTTGGAGACTATCTAGGAAAAGGTGGATAATAAACAAACTTCCTTTCTGCCAAAAACTGTTTCCTTTTCATACATCAGAAATCAACACAGAGTATTAGAATGTCTCAACCATATCGCCTCCTCTCCTTCAAAGTATAGGTCTTGTCTCACTTTATGGCATAACCTCTGTACTACTTTGATAGCATCTTCCAAAATATCTCTACTGTATACAATATCTCTATGGTATATATTCTATTATACCCCTCCCTATTGAACAGTTTTGCCTAGCACAGCATACAAAATTAAAAACTATATTTCATTCAATACATACATTTAAAAATACAAATTACAAATACCACTAAATAAGCAAAATGTAATTCAATATGATACTGTAATACAATATTATATTGTAATATAATATTACAATAATACAATACAATAATACAGTGCAATAATAAGAAAGCATATCCTCGATTACCACTGAACATTCACCCCCCACTCTTTCTAGGGAAAAGGTCAGTGGTAACCTAGGAATTCCACAACATAACTTGATTTAGTTTTGTGTAAAATCCCTTTGAGGATTCCCTGGAGGCCCCACCATTGGTTTTGTATATTTCTGCCAAACTCTATACAAAAGTAAAAAGTAAAATTTGTAGTAAACTGTAATCAGCAGAAAGCAGTTGGAGACTTCCTCTTTCATTAACCTTATCAGATCTGCATGCAAACTGATAAAAGAGGTTACAGTCCAGGACCAAAAACCCAAGATATCTGAGTGATCGAGATACATTGATAATAAGCCTTTAACAAATCAGTGTTTAGCATTTGCTTCTCTATTTCAATATTCATTAAATTCCTGTAATTTATCCTAAATTCCTGTAAATACTTATGCATAAGCTTACATCTTGCCTACATGATCTAATGGTCAACTTAAACAGTAAGCAACTTTCTTATTTCTATATAAGGTAAACGTTCGCCTCTAATGATTATTTATTTATTTCCTAGCATGCTCTAGCTATATGTCATCTTTGGTCTTGTTGCCTAACACTATAGCACAGTCTCAGATCTTATGAAAGCTGTTAGGCTCACCTACAAAGAGATTCTAAGCTGTATTTCCTGAAATTTACCACAGTTCCCAAACACCCCCCTCAAAACCATCTTACCAACCCATCTCTCTGTAGATGCATCCCCCAAAACTAGACACAACACTCCAGATGAAGACTCCCCAATGACTTTGGACACAGGTCTTGCTGTCTCCTTTTTATTTTAGCAGTTGTTTCTCTGTCTCTGTCTGCATCCTGCCTTTATGCTGGCTCTCCCAGCTGCCTTGTCACATTGGAGCCCTTTGGTGACTTCACTATCTCATCTCCCCTCATTTACGGCTTCCCTGGGCTTCTGCAATCCAGAAGTATGACCATGCATTTTTAGTCTTGACCACTCCTCGAGCTTTCTTACATTTCTCATTAGATTGCCCCAGAATGTATGCAGGAACCGGGAGATGTCATCTGATAATTGCAGAAACTACTGAAGAATTACCGCAATAACAGCTAATCTGGCAGCAACCTATGAACATTAGTGTGAATCTCAGGCCAGAGCTGTTTAGGATTTTTCCTTCTTCCATCCCCAATGATTAAAGTAGAGGGAATTCATTTTAGCTACAGTCCTCATTTCTTCTCTAAATTAGAAGACTGTAATGGGATTTCATCCGGAATCTCTTCTGGAATTACTTTGTAGTGCCTGGTAGTGCATTCTCACTCTGCTGCACGACCACATATGGCAAATCATAACAGGATCGCATTTCCTGCAAGGGATGATGGACAGTTCCAGTCTGCACATAGACACAGAGTCTGCTGGCAGATAAGAACCAGGAGGCCCATCAAATCTGCCCCAGTTATTTTCTGGTGGTGCAGTTGCCACAGACCCTGGATCTACAGCTGTCCTTTCACTTATTCGCAACTGGAGATGCCTTATCCCAGGCCTTTCTGGATTTCTGTTATTGTTTTTGCTTCCACTACGTCTCCTGGCAGGCCCAAACGCCCACCATCCTTTCCTGAGTCTAACTTCCATCATGATCTATTGTTTTACAGTTTGTTTCCACTGAAAAAAGTTTTCCTGTGCATTATTTATACCCTTTGAGCTTTTTGAATATCTCTATCATATCCCCTGTCTCTCCTCTCCTACTGAATATATATTTAGGTTTTTAAGTTTTATTTCACAGGGCTTTTGATACAGACCAATGCATGCTGGTAGCTCTTCTGTGGACTGCCTCCACTCTGCCTATATCCTTTCCGAGATTTGGCCTTCAGAACTGGACACAATACTCCAGGGAAGGTTTCACCATCAACTTGTACAGTGGCATCATCATTTCTTTTCTTCTACTGGTTGTGCCTCTCCCTGTGATCCTCAGCATCTCTCTGGCTCTGACACTGCCTTATCACATTGTTTCACTACCTCAAGATTTATAAATTTACTTTTATGCATCAGAGTTTTATATAAATACTATCTGATGAAATGCTCTCAAAACAAAAGTACCATAAATAAAAATGGTAAAGCTTGTAGGCTTATAAACACATATTCTGCCATCGCATTTTGATCCCACAAAACTGTAAGATAGCCACAATTTGTAACAGCATTTTTTGATCTAGGAAAGAAGTGTTTGAGCTTTACATGTTGCATTGTGATTGCTCAGTTATCTAGCTGACCTATGGGAAACATGTTGAGCTCTGCTTATAAGCATCTTCTAAACAGTCCCATCAATTACGAAGGTTCATTTACAGGAAACATGTAAAAGGGCATTCTCTGTGCAGGGCCACAGAGATTGCCACCTGATTAAAAGACAGAGAAAGAAAACAGAGAGTAGGGCTAAATGATACATTTTCCCAATGGAAAACAGTGAATAGTGGATTGCCCCAGGGATCTTTTCTGGGACCGATGCTTTTTAATGTATTTGTAAATGACCTGGAAATGGGAACAACAAGTGAGGTGATCAAATTTGCTGATGATACAAAATTATTCAAAACTGTCAAATCACAAGAGAATTGTGAGAAATTGCAAGAGGACCTTGCAAACCTGGGAGACTGGGCATGCAAATGGCAAATGAAATTTAATGTAGACAAGTGCAAAATGATGCACTTAGGGAAGAGACACCCAAATTATAGCTACAAAATGCAAGGTTCCACATTAGGAGTCACCACTCAGGAAAAGGATCTAGGTGTCATCATTGATAATACGCTGAAATCTTCTGCTGAGTGTGTAGCAGCAGCCAAGAAAGCAAATAGAATGCTAGGGATTATTAGGAAAGGAATGGAGAATAAAACAGAGAATATCATAATGCCTCTGTATCGCTCCATGGTGAGATCTCATCTTGAGTATTGTCCTCAGTTCTGGTCACCACATCTCAAGAAAGATACAGAGAAGGGTGACCAAGCTGATAAAGGGGATAGAACAATTCCCCTATGAAGAAAGGCTAAAGATGTTAGGACTCTTCAGCTTGGAGAAGAGACAGCTGAGGGGAGAAGAGACAGCCGAGGGGAGAAATGATAGAGGTCTAAAAAATAATGAGTGGAATAGAATAAGTAAATGTTAATCAGTTGTTTAGTCTTTCAAAAAGTACAAAGACGAGGGGACACAAAGAAATTATTGGGTAACACATTTAAAACTAATAAGAGAAAATATTTTTTTACTCAACGCATAATTATGCTCTGGAATTCATTGCCAGAGGATGTGGTGAAAGCTGTTAGTAATGCTGCATTTAAAAAAGGTTTGGACAAGTTCCTGGAGGAAAAGTCCATTAACCATTCATTATTAAGGTAGAGTTGCAGAAATCCACTGCTTATTCTTGGGATAAGCAGCTTGGAATCTCTCTACCCCTTGGGATCCTGCCAGGTACTTGTGACCTGGCTTGGCCACTGTTGTTAACACACGGAAGTGTGTGGCCTTTGAATCCATCCTGTCCTTTTAACAAATTTGAGGGATTTCCCCGTAACCTACAGGACTCCAGCGCTCCCATGCAGGGTCCCACCGAAGCACCTCTCCCTGGCTGAGTGCCACAGGGGCTGTGCTCCATGGGACGCATCACTCCACAAGCTACTGCAGTAAATATATCCTCACTTCTCTTCTTCGCCATTCTGGGGCAATCTGCTTCTTTATGGTCTACCCTCTTTTCCTTCACAAACTGCTGCAGCTGCTTTTTAAAAAATTTTTCTCTGTTTAATCTCTTTCCTCTCTTGGTCCTGTTGATCTCTTTTCTGTTTAATCTGAACTCGGTAACTAGACGAGACAGAAACGCAGCTGCAGCAGTCTGCAGAATACGACAATGACCCAAGATGCGAAAAAGGCAAAGCAAGCGAGAGTGGGAAGGGACGGGCCCGGTCCATGATTTAACCGGAGAAGCCCAAAGCACCATTAGAAGTAAAAGGGAACAAAGATAGAGCAGTCGCTGAAAAAATGTTTTGGGTTTTTTTCTTTAACGGTTTCCAATGCAACCGGTTTCATGATGATAAAAATTGACGTAAGAGCTCAACAGGTAGTAAAGCAGCTGAAAATTTCTTGGATGCATTTTTACCAAAAGATAAGCCCATTTCTTCCTAAGAACTGCACTCTTGGAACCGGGGAGGTCATGTTCATGAGGAGTTTCATAAATCTAATACCTTTGTTATATAAGAAACTAATTCCTGTTGCCCTCATTTCCTTTCAAGATACGATATTAAGCCAGAAAATGATTCATAATAAAAAAAATCTAACCGCTTTTCTATTCTCATTGTGTAAGCCAAATATTTCTAGCAATAAAACAGCTCTGGTAGTAACAATCTTCCGAGTGGAGAAAGTCTTTTAAATCTGGCTGAAATATATACCAAAATCCGGAAGCCTTTCTAAATAGAAAATTCACCCCTATAGCCAGCCAGCGCTAAACTTCCTGCACCCCCAGGCAATCTATGGTTTACTGTCATGAAACAGAAGGGAGAGGAAGGAGTGAGAAGGGAATCCTGGGTACCAGGCCACAGTCATCTGCAGACTTATTCAGTGCCTGCTCTGCTCTTACCGTAACTAATGGGATGACTGGCTGTATATTCTCTTTATGGCTGTTCATTATATCGCCCTTACATAAAGTAATTTGATTTCACTGAGATAATTAGGATATTTCTAATCTAACTGATAGTCTGAGTGAAATGAGATTCTCAGAGCGAGATTTGTGTACCAAGAGACAGACGACCTTTATTCCACACGTTTCTTGCCGTGTATAAAAGCAGAACCCTTTTTACAGGGCCCAGAGCAACACGTTCCTCTGTCTGAGGAGGTGACAGAGATAGTCTCTTCACACACTACAAAGTTAAATCATGCCAGCATGCACTTTTACTTAAAATTTTAAAAAATGAATAAAGGTAAAGAGCTTGAAAGATTTTGAGAAATGAGTGCCAGCCTTCCCTCAATACCTTTAATAAGGTACCTGCTAGCCTCCTTCAGTGCCTCTAAGAGAAAAGTGCTAGCCTTCCCTTAGTGTGTCCAGTAGGGGAGTGCTAGCCTTCCCTCTGAACCTTTAATAGGGTCTTGCTAACCTCCCTCAGTGCTCTGGAAAGAGGAGTGCTAGCCCTCCCTCAGTGCTTTCAATCAGGGGTGTTGGCCTCCCTCAGTTTCTGCAATAGGGGATTGCTAGCCTTCCCTCAGTGCCTCCAAAATGGAAGTGCTAGCCTTTCCAGAGTGCCTCCAACAGGGGAGTGCTAGCCTTCCCTCAGTGCCTCCAATGGCCACCATTTCCTCCATGCTAGCCTTCTTTAAAGACTAGTCAGAAAAACTTCTTTTATCAACACAGTCCAGGAACCACCTGATACAAGAAGCCCAAGGTGAAAGGTTCATGAAAACTGCCTGGGAGCTCACACATTTCCAATACTCCCGGTTTGTCATCCCAGACCAGTGCAGGTTTCTGGTCGCCATTACCAGTGTGTCATAGTCCCTTGCTTTATCCTGCAAAGCTTCCCCTCCCAGTAGCCCAGGCAGCAGCATTCTCCATGTAGTCTGCAGATTGACCTTTCAAGCTGCTTTTACTGACCAATGTTCTTCAGTTGGCCATAGCCAGCTCTTTCCTTCCCAGAGTCCCAGCTTCTGGGACCCAACATATGCACTGGTCAGATGTTGCTGACTCATTCTGCTGTGTTATCTGTACCTTGGGGGCCGTTTCCAGCTATCACCCAGTTCCTTGTTAATTCAGGGACTACTGGGCGTGCCACAGCCCAGCATACTCCTTCTCCTGGGCACTTCACGCATGCACTCTTCCAGGCACTAAGTACTTTGCCCTCATCATAGCTAACTTTGGTGCGCCATCTGTCAAGCTGAAGACAAGCTTTTGGTGATGGCCCCAAGCTTTCATGTGTCCATATCGCAGGTTTCTATTCTCCCTAAAAGGCTGGATCAGTCAGAGAGTAAGCATCCGATACGTGCCCGCAGAAAAGGTGTGAGCTGGGCCACATTCTCTGAAATATTCTGTGTTACAAGATTTGCCTAGTGTAAAAGAAGTGTCGTGTATTCCACTGACTGAGGAAAGGCCTTGGAATTACTGTACTAACTAATAAAGGACAGACAGCATGTCCAGGGACCTTTCTAATTCTTTCTTGCTTCAGGAATTGAAAGGCATCTCTAATGAAGGAACCCGTGTGGTCTGGCACCACAATTAGAAGTATCACATACAATTCGGCTGCCAGCACCATGGCACAAAACGAAGCACAGGAAATCATTTTCACTGCTGCACTGAAAACTCCACAAGGGAAGCAACTTTGGTGATTTATAGAAGGAAAAAACAGGGCTGAACCATAATCAGCTGAGCCCTTACGTTTCCTTCCATAACTCTTTGATATATTCTCTTCTAATTTTTGAGTGTGAGAATTATCCGGTTGAACAGCTGTTTTGGGAAGCATTGCACTACAACATAACAATTTCAGGGTAACCTCACTGCCTTCGATTTTACAGTGAAACATTGCAAGCAGAGGGGTTAGAGCTACACCAGCAAAGCCCATTTCTTTGTGCCTTTCCATCTCATTCATCACACATTTTATATGAATGTGTAAAATCAGAGATGATGCTTGCCCAGTAACATTATAATATGTAATGTCAATATAACTGCATACAGTTATTTAAAAAAAAAAAAATGTAAATTCAAGACTAGGATTATGGATGCACTGCAAGAATTGAAAGCTGGCACATCTGGGATGAGAAAGGAGGACATGGCTCTTGGGCTCTGGGCAGGATGATGAGAGAACAGGGTACAGGTGCATCACCCCAGTGTACCGTCTGGAGGACAATCTGCTACGACTCTACCTCCCTGGTCACCAGTGTGGGAGGGTAACTGAGATACAGAATGGAAAACTGACCTTGGATGCCGACCCCGGGTAACGCTCTGGGGCTGCTGTTGGCCAGACTCTAACTGTCTGCCTGCTCTGTCTTGCCAAGAAAAGCCCCCGAAGATAGTAGCAAACCACAAAGGATGCCATATGGCAGTTCACTAGGCTTGGAAAGACCACAAACTTTGTGGTAGGTGGCCAAAAAAAGAACAAACAAACACTGCACTCTGTAACTAGGCTCACCAATGTTTTTCCCGCTGATGATGGTCTAGTGAAGGTTTTCACCTTGGAGTCCTTTATGTTTACAAAGCTTACACTTTGCATCAGTGTCATTTAAAATGTTAGAAAGCTGTGTTAAGGTCCGGGCACCCAAAATCCCCGTTTTCCACTTCCTTAATCATTTGCAGTGTTAAAAGTACTTAAGATATTCATCGCATAATTAATCTACTGGTCTGATAAGGAGCATCTTATAGAAGAAAATATTATACAAGAGTTTTGGCATTTGAAGAAAATCTAGTAATCAAAAAGAAATAAATAATAAAAAAAAACCTCAAGCAAGGCGTTTATTGATATAGTTTTGCAGTATCATTCCATATGTGGCTAATTTCCCCATGCAAATATAGACACAATCTCATTTATCAAGGGATGGTGCGGCTCAGTGGCTGCTTGGAATCCTTTCAGCTACAGGCAAGCTGACAGCAGAAATTCAAGTCTTGGGCACTGTATCACTGATATCTTCTTTTTATGCTTTTATTTAGTTTTAAAATTCACTTGGGACCCAATGACCGAAGCCAATAATTTAAGTAAAATCTCTTTTGGCAAAAAAAAAAAAAAAAATAGACATGTTCCTTTTTATTTTCTCTGGGAAATTAAAACATTTCCCTCTTGTTCCTCCCCAAATGTTCTTTAATGCTTTGACAGGTTGCTATGCACATTACTTAATATAGGAGTACAACCTTACTTCCAATGAGAGCCTCCTGCAAAATAAAAATGCTGCAATGGCTAGAAACTTGAAGTGACCAACCTACATTTTGTTATTCTCCTCCCATAGTTAACACCTTGTGTGCACTGCTGGACAAATATTTGATCATGCCGGATGCATGGCATGACTGATATATTAGAAGTCCTGGATTTGTCAATAGGTACCCTTTATGTCCGTGCCTTGGGTGGCAAACATTTAGGGGCAGCAAGCTCACTAAGATTTGCCATCTTTCAGCTCTGATGAATCTCATTCAGCAGAGAACAGCCCTCTGCTACCCTGTAACAGACCCTTACAGAAGATGGGGGTGGGGGAAAGGGTGAAAACACCAAAAGTGCTTAGGGGTGACAAAATCCTAAATCCGTCCCTGAATATTAGATGAAGCCAACAGATATTAACCAACTTTTATTATGTATACTGGCACCCACCTAGGTAGGAGCTGCACAGCCCAAAATGATAAAAGACAGGAACACGAGCATCTAGCACAGAACCTGAACATTCCATACAACCAGAGCACCCCCTGCTGCATGCATTTATTTATTGGATTTATATTTTGCTTTTTGGTGCTTCAAAGCAGGTTACATTCAGGTACTGTAGGTATTTCCCTGTCCTCAGAGGGCTCAAAATCTAAGGGCCTGAGATTTATCAAAATGCTATGAATAAAGCAGAAATATGGTGTGATAGCATCCACAATAAAAAAAAAAATGGGTGTGGTTAGGGAAATTTCTGATCTACTGCATTACGTAGGTAAATTGTGCAACTCGCAATACTTTATCACGTCACGTGATGCAGTATTGCGTTGTGCGATGCATTAGCACGTCGTGCATCATTTTACACATTGCGTGTCAGTTAAGTCTGGCACATTATTTTCTTTGTTTATATATATTGGCTTCCTGTAGCTGCTTCTTTGAGGGTGTGTCAGGCATGGGAGAAAGCGAAGAGGTGAGTTCTTGGAATTCAGTGGATTGGAGTTGGAGTTTTGCGATTTCTAAATGCATTGTCTTGTTGTTTAGTGTTATTATCTGTTTACTTTTACCTTTGTCTCTTGTCTTTATCTGTGTGTGGAAGTTTTTGTTTGTCAAGTTTGTCTTTGTGTGGTGGAGGAGTGGTGGTGGAGGAGAAGTGATGGTGTGGAGAATTGGTGATGGTGGTGAGGAGTGGTAAGGAGTGAGGAGCTGAAGAGGATGGAGCATGAAAGGTGTGGGGAGTGGTGGGCAGGAGTGGTAGGAGGAGGAGGAGTAGAAGTAGAGACAGGGACAGGAGTAGAGATAGGGAGGAGGGAAGGGATATGAGGAGGCAGGAGGGGGAAGGGGATAGGCAGGCAAGTGTGAAGGGAGGAGGACGGCAGGGATAGACAGAGAGGGCAGGGGATAGTTGGCAACAGTTTCCACCTAGAAGGATGGGCCAGGGTTAGGCCCACCAAAAAGATGCCACCTCCAACCCAAAAGCCCAGGTGAGAAAAAGACCCATGAGGCCCCCCAAGTTGGAAAGGTTGTAAAGAGTAAAACATTTTACTCAAACAACAAGCCAGGCCATTTCTCTGTACAGAGTTCCTGTGACAGCTAGATGGAAGATGCCTGCTGGGCCCATCCTGTCTACAGAGTTCCTGTGCCGGCTTGCTGATGTGGATGGTCTACTCTCTCCCAGTGTTGTCTTGCTGTTTCCTTCTTATGCCCTCCTCTATTCTCTGCCCATAGTCCTGCCTCATTGGTGCAGTCTCTAGTCACAGTCCTGCTTATGTCTCTTCTCATCATGTCTCATCTCCTGGTCCTGCTGCTGCCTTATCTAATCTCATCCTGCTGCTGCCTTCATGCTGGTGTCACTTTTCGTCTCATCCTGCTGGTGTTACTTCTCTTCTCATCCTGCTGCTGCAGACATATTGGTGTTACGACTCTTCTCTGGTGTCTCTGCTTATCTCATCTGGTGTCTCTGCTTATCTCATCTGGTGTCTCTTCTTATCTCATCCTTCTGTTGCCTCCATGCTGCAGACTCATCTCCTGAAGCTCCTGCCTCCATGCTGCTGTTTCATCTCCTGGTCCTGCTGCTTCTATGCTGTGCTTTCCAGTCCTAGTCCTGCTGCCTGCTACTTGAACTTTGCTGCTATGGCCCTTAGGCTGTCCCCTTGAGTGCACTCTTTTAACATGGTCTATCTGGGCCTTCACTTGCCATCACATAGTTGCGCGGGCATTATTATTTATTATTATTTAAGGCTTTTATATACCGACTTTCTTGATACAGATCAAATCAACTCGGTTTACATCGAACTAAGCAGAACTATAACCAACTCTAATATTACATCAACTCTAATATTACAACTGTACTGTAGCTTTGGGTTACTACTTCCACTCTCTATGCTCTTTGCTGTAATCATTATTTTGCAAAAGGATAAGAACATAATACTATAAATGTCATGTTGCCATTTAAACAATATATGTACATGTCTTCACAAAATATGCTGCTCATTTCAGTTACAATGTCACATGCTATTTGATGTCTGGTCCTTGCAGAATTTGATTACCAAAGACATTAACTTGCTTTGATTCTGGTGTCTACAATTGTTGGTTAATAAAGTGGTCACATGATTTGAAACTTCACTTTCTGATTGTGTCTTTTCATTGTGTGGCTTTTAAGAGCTCACTAGCTAAAAGGTTTGGGACCCACATGACCTTACATGCTACAGTGCCATTGGCCATTCCAGCTAGGCACATTTCTCACATGTAAGACCATATGGCCTAGGCCCTAAAATTGAAAGCTTATTGTTTGTTCCCAAGGAAAAAAAGCTAGAGAAAAACAGAAAACTCCTTACTGTGGAGCTTCTCAAGTGGCTCATGTTGTCTTCTCCAGAGAGCATACTTGTGGGTACCTGGGCATATATGTGAGATGGGTACTATCTAGCTGGTTTTCACCTCTGTATGCTGTCCAGTGCAAGAGGAGTAGAAATGCTTGGCTAGAAGTGCTGTAGCAAGGCCTTCACTCTGTTGGTGACCATAGGGCAGCTAGAACAAACCATTGGCTTCTTCCATAGTTAAGATCTATTACTTCTGACCAAACAATGGGCCTTCTCTCTGTGTCTAGCACCAAATGCTGTCATCACAGAAGTCTATAGTCAGAAGTGTACCAAAAAAGTACATAAAGCACTAGGTCTTCTTCAGCTCTAGGGAGCAGAAATGTGTAGCTGCAGGGTCCAGGCCCAGATAGAATATAGTGTACATGTAAATCTTGTGTGATGTTAGATGCACTGACACTAATCAGCCCACAAGAGATTACGTTGGGCTCTTTACTTGTGTTTTCACTCCTCTTAAAAGGCATTCAAATATAAAGATTTTTTAGGTATGACCATTTTAAAAAGATGTAATCTTGCAGTCTGCTTGAAAATCGCATCATCCCAGAAAGTGGCCTCTATGAAAAGTTCATAGAGGCTGCTGTGTGACAAGTGTGGACAAGTCATGGAGATGTCATGGAGGTACTGTAGGTATTCTCCATTGTCCAAGAGCTTCTCCACTGTCCAAGAGTAGACAGTGATGAGGCCTTCTGTTGTTAGGGACCAGGCAGACTTAAACAGCCTGGCTCCTACCCTTGCATTACCTTGGGTTGCTGATCAGTACATACCTATTAGCATCCTTAGCGTCCAGACAGAGGATGAACTGAGATGTTAAAAGAGAAAATCAGCGATGTGAAGACTCGCCCCCCCCCCCCCCCCGACGTCATGACGACCAGCCAGCGGCGACCCGATTAACGGCGCAATTACACCAGGCGTCGCGTGCCGGGCGTGACAAAGGGGTTTTCCCCTTTGTGCTCCCCTTCATGCTAACCTTTGTGCTCCTTCTAATATAATTATATTATGTTTATGTTAATAATTTAACTTTTATTAATGTTATTTAGCTTTTTGCTTTGTTTAAAATTATTTCATTATTGACGTTTAAATGTATTAGACTAAGGAATTTTACTTCCTGCTCATTCTGTTTCATTGTAAACCGGTTTGATATGCATTTTATGCAGGAAAATCGGTATAAAAAAACTTTAAATAAATAAATAAATAAATATTATCATATTTGCATGCAAATGCGCGATGCGATAAACATCATGCATTTATCATGCGTTAGACCCGCCCTTTTATTGCACCATAAGGCTTTAATGTTCTTTGATGAATGACCTTATTAGTTTGTACTTGAGGCAACAGAGGGAAAAGTGATTTGCCCAAGGTCACAAGGAGCAGCAATGGGATTTGAACCCTGGTTTGTAACCCACTGCACAAATCACTAGGGTACTCCTCCATTCCCTTACATAATTCCTCTCCCCCTCTGGGTGACACAACTGTCCAGTCTCAAGGTCCACACTCAACTGCACTGAGGTCTCTGCAGGCCCCTGCACTGAATTGGTGCTTATAAAGCTTGGGACAAAAAATATCTTATATAAAAGGAATTTTTCTGAAATGGTGTCATATAAATAGTGCTGAATAATGGCTATAGAAAAACCTAGCATATAGGCAATTCAATATAATCATCCACCTACAACACTTATTTTTTAAATATTTATCTCACGGAACAGTAGTGCTTGTGACCCAAAAAGATTCAGTTCATAAAGGAAAAAGGAAAAAGCTACAAACTTATCTTATGCTTACTGGTACTTCCCAGAGTCCAATAGTCCTTCTCAAAGTCCAAAACTGTAGTCAAGCATAAGTCTGAAAATCTTTCTCACAGTTCAAAACTGTGGTCAAACATTGAATCCCAAAGAAACCTGATGCTAGCATTTCGGTGAAACACACTCGCCTACTTCGGGGGTAACCGCTCAACCGTGTCCACAAAATAACCTGTTAATTTCTATAGGCAAACAAATCCACTCTCATTGCAGCAATGTGAAATTAGCATGTAGATTTCATAATAGGCAGCACAAAACCTCTCCAAATGTTGATTCCTGAGAACAAAACACACGCAAAGGACCCAATTTAAAATATAATGGACAATATAAGCTGTCTCATGACTGGACACAAATGAATTGATGTATGTATTAAGAGCAGTCAACGTAATAATGCACAAGCTATTGCAATAAAATGAAGGTGCCCCAAAGATCTCCTACAGAAAAACTGTCAAATTTAATTCATTGTTCAGACCAAATGGAAATAAAGTAATCAATGAAAAAATCTATCACTATTCCCGCTGTCTAAGTAAGCGATCATAATCTCCTCCATGCTTCTTCTTTTGTTGACCATACCATCCGCTCTGCCAGGCCATTTGCCTGGGGGTCAGTGAGGTGCAATGGTGAGAGTTCTAATGAGGTTTCTTTGCACAAAATCTTTGAAATCATCAGATGTGAAAGGAGACCACTGTGACAAAAAGGATCTAAACCATTGGTGGGAAGAGCCAGAGATACCATGTTCCTCTAACTGATGTAACAAGATGGAATGATCAATCATATCAAATGCTGCGGTAATGTCCAGAGGAATTAGCACATAGCTGTTTCCAGTGTCTAGGCCCCTTCCAAGGGTGTCTAGCTTCTTCTCCCAGGCAGGAATGTTGGGAAAAACTTCTTCCCAACATAAAGGAAGAAAAATTCTCTTTACAAACAGCAAACCTTTCTTTTGGGCACGGAAACCGCTATCCTTTTCTATGTTATAGAATGGAAGCCACAGGATCCTTTTTTGCTGACCTCCTCTGGGTGGGGGAAATCCTCCAGCGGCAGGACCAGGATCCACAAATCTCCTCTTCACAACATTAACAACTCTCTCTAAAAAAACTGCTCTCACAAAATGGAGACAAACCCTGCCAGACCAGCTGGGTACAGATCAGGGATCTGCCTCTTCCCCTCTCCTTGGAATCAGGCTGCGGGGCCTAATGTTGAAGGCTGCTCAACTCCTCCCTCTTCTATTACCTTAACTTAAAACTCCAACGCCGATTTCCCACTTGGCCTGCTCTCATAGAGGCTGGGCTGATCAATCCAAGCAGCCTCAAGGGAGGTGCCAGTCATGGAAGCTCCGCCTCCTCTTCCTTCCTGCATCCTAACTCAGGGCTTGAGAGACCTGGGGGGGGTCTCTACATAACCGAACAACTGAGGGATCAGATTCCAAGCAAAGTGAAGGATGGCCCCCATGCTCTGTCCTTCCTGTAGAAAGTGGGTTAGACCCAAATTAGAGCTGACAAGAAGTTTCCTCGCATAGATAAGCAGGGCCGAAGATGTCTGACAGCTGTTTCATGCTCTTCATCTTCATCGAAACAATCAGGACGCATTAGAGAGTACTTTTTCCTTTACAAAGGTGATAATTAGATAACAAGCCGAGATTAAAGTAATTACAGTTAGACAGCTGGCAAGACACCATAGTCATGTTGAATATTGTTGATACTTCAGCATCTGGTTCTAATAACAGCACAGGCTAAAAGATTCTACATTAATTACAGCACCTAATTTAATATAAACATATTTAATTACAATTGATGAGCGATAAACTGTTCAAGAATGATTTAACCCTTCATGTGTTTGAAAAGGACTGGAACTTGGTGAGGTGCTGTATCCTTCCTCTACAGGATCACACTACAACTAGAAACAAAGAAAGAAATAATTTCTTACTGCAAAATGTGGATAACTACAAATCAGTTTGGTGTACGTGAAGAAATAAATCATTAAAGCCTTTGGATATTTCTTTTAAGCTGCCTGAAATTAACATATACCACTTAAAGATATTTAAGAAAATGAATTGCTATGATTATTTACAGGGCTTAATTTGCAGACAGAAAGGAAAAGGAACTGTGGAGGGGGTGAGATGGACGGGGCCAGGGCTAGGTTCGACTTGTGCAAAGGGGCAGGACCAGGGCCAGGTGTGAACTCTCTCTCTCTCTCTCTCACATACACACACATAAAACACACACACACAAAATACACACACACACACACATGCACATACCCAAATCAAAGTCATGTGCCTACCCTTGTCTCATGGTAAGCAAGCAACTCTGCTTCCTCCAGGGGGGCATAAATAATCCATGCAACTACTGGGGCTGTTAGCTTTCTCAGGGGAGTCAGAACTGATACACACCGCTGGCTCTACTCCGCTTTCTCGGGTCCCAGAAAAAAGGTGGCAGAACGCCGTTCTGGGTTGTTCTGCCCAAAATTAAGCCCTTGGTAAAAGACACAAAAAGGGGCTGAATTAGCGTAAGATTGAAAGTGTCTTCCTTCAGTATCACCCGTTCCCCTTCTTTTCCCTGCAATACAGGAGGAGAGGTAGGGGAAGGGGGAACAAGAGAGGAGGGGTTGGATTAGGGAGCAGAGTGGCTGTTCTCTTTGTGTTCTTCAGGCTCACCCTCTCCCCTTTTCTGCCCTGCAGGCTGCCTGGAGGGGAGGGCTGGAGCAGGATACCCCTGCTGCTCTGCCTCTTAAGCCTGAAAAGAAATGCCGATACTGTGTTCCACCCTGTTCCCCTACAAATTAAGTCCTGATTATTTACTATAATTGGGAAAATATTTGAAGAAACAGCTGGCCTTGGAAAATTCTGTGGAATAATCTTATTATAATAAATAGTTCTGGCTGCCTTAGCTTTAACCTTCTTTGACCTGACCTTGCATATCCCAAAGTCAGGAAATTTTTCTCACATACATGTTCATATTTATATTTGATAAACTGTTGTATCTGTGGACCTTTGGGCTGGGGTGAGATTGGCTCTACCTGCAGGGAGGAGTCAGGCTAAGGTTGTGGGCAGGTGGCGAACAGGCATATTGAGTGTCCAGGCAAGGGTCAGAGGCAGGCAGGCAGCAATCAGGCATATCGAGAGCCCAGGCAAAGGACAGGACCATATATCCATCCAAGGGAAAGGAAGAGGGACAGATAGGGCTGGAGCTGGCTGGGCAGATGAAGACTGGAACAGGCTGAAAGCAACATGCATTATAGAATGTAATAGGACATGTTGCTGAGGCAGAATGTGTTGGGAGAACTGGCCTTTTATAGGGTGAAGAGGATATCAGTAGGGGCTGTGGGGACTTTCTCGCTGTGGTCCCTTTAAGAAGACTGATGTCAGGTGTGTGCATGCCTAAGGGGAGCAGGAAGAGGCAGGAGCTGGCAGCATTTGGCGGTCTCCTGCCACGAGAGAGTTATTTACACTTTCGAATAATAGAAGGACTAGGGGGCATTCCATGAAGTTAGCAAGTAGCACATTTAAGACTAATTGGAGAAAATACTTTTTCACTCAAGCACAATAAAGCTCTGGAATTTGTTGCCAGAGGATGTGGTTAGTGCAGTTAGTGTAGCTGGGTTCAAAAAAGGTTTGGATAAGTTCCTGGAGGAGAAGTCCATTAACTGCTATTAATCAAGTTTACTTAGGGAATAGTCACTGCTATTAATTGCATCAGTAGCATGGGATCTTCTAGGTGTTTGGGTAATTGCCAGGTTCTTGTGGCCTGGTTTGGCCTCTGTTGGAAACAGGATGCTGGGCTTCATGGACCCTTGGCCTGTCCCAGCTTGGCAATTTCTTATGTTCTTATGTTCTTATGTCAGTGGTGTCCAGTCGTGTTGGGTACAGAGGCAGCCGGCCAGAGCATGCTGTGAAGGTGAGGGTGATGGCTCGTGGGTTGTCCCTGTGAGCTGTCAAATGCAACACAAACCAATTTATTCTTTTTGAGTCCTATAACTCATATTTTCCAAGACCTTCAATCTTCTGAACTTCTGTTAGGATGCACTAAGCATCAGTGATACTGAGTCTTGGATTTAGCTTTGTGTCTTGGCAGAATTAGGTTTGCATCTCCAGTCTGTTGGAGGGTATGAGAAGTCAAATGTCACAGAAGTGAAAGGCCTGTGAGAGAACAGAAGAAACTTGGCATAGTAACATAGTGAATGATAGCAAATAAAGACGAAAATGGTCCATGTAGTCTGCCCAGCAAGTTCTTTTAAAAAAAAAATTAAAGTTATTATTTAAGGGGAGTAGCAACTGCTACTCCATTCATGCTACCCCAAAACTTCTGTTAAGGGTAGTAGCAAATGCTTCTCCATGCAGGCTACTCCCAAACCTTCTGTTAAGGGTGGTAGCAACTGCTACTCCATGCAGGCTACTCCCAAACCTTCTGTTAAGGGTAGTAGCAACTGCTACTCCATGCAGGCTACTCCCAAACCTTCTGTTAAGGGTGGTAGCAACTGCTACTCCATGCAGGCTACCCCCAAACCTTCTGTTAAGGGTAGTAGCAACTGCTACTCCATGCAGGCTATCCCCAAACCTTCTGTTAAGGGTAGTAGCAACTGCTACTCCATGCAGACTACCCCCAAACCTTCTGTTAAGGGTAGTAGCAACTGCTGCTCCATCCATGTAGGCTATCCCCAAACAGAAATGTAAACTTTAGGTGTAATAGTAAAGTTACCCCATTTGTTCATTTCCAGTCTCTAGCCAGCAGGGATCCTCTGTGTTTGCCCCACGCCCTTTTGAATCCCATTAATATATTGTTTTCACCACCTCTTTTGGGAGGGCATTCTATCCATCCATCACCCTAGAAGAAAGATTACATTTGATTCATATGTCTATGAGTGTCCACTATTGCTCTGCACAACTCTTCACCATCACCACCACAGTCTAGGCTTAGAATCTTCTATGGAGTTAAATATTATTTAGCCTTTCCTACTGTCCTCCTACAATATTTCTAGTAGAATAAACTGAAAGATGTTTTCAGCCTACAAATTAGCTGCTAGCAATCCAAATTTACTGTACACACAGAAATATCCCCTGTAAGAACAACATAAAATTCTTGCACAGATTGTATTTGCATTTTCCAGCTGCTCCAGACTTAAATCATGGAAAATGGGGACCTTCCTGTCTCACCTGATCAGAGACTGCTTAATTGCTGTGTCATATTAACAAGGGATTTGCACAGAAAAACATTTCTTCCTTTTCTCTTTTTTTGGGGTTTCTTTTTTTTTAGTTGGATTTTGGGTCATGGCCAGCACCATTTTTGAACTGGGAGTGGCGGAACAGGATCCACTCTGGATCAATCCTGCCCCTTTGTACATCAGAAACCTACATGGAAGGGGTAAGTGTGGTCCACGGGGGAGGGGGAGGAATTTTGCAGCCGTTAGGTTATTTTTCATTGATTTTTCGCAAATAAGAGAAAATGAAATAAACATTTCTCAGGAGGGTTTTGTTTTGTTTTTTAAACAGAAAATTGGCTAAGGGGTTTTATCACACTTTTCATTTCATTTAAAAACAAATGCAACCCCTAATTATTAACTATAACAGATAGCAGTGTTTACCTGACTGGCCTGATCATTGTCCCACCACCTCATCTGGACTGATAAAAAAAAATGAAATGTCCTGCTTGTAAATTCCCAATTACAAACTGGCTCTTGCTGAACTGGGGAATGAAAACAGATTGCATTACAGATTATAAGGATAAACATCTGAAAAAAAAACCAACCCCATTGCACTCTCACTCAAACCAATGAAATATTAATGAAACAATAAACACTCCATCACTGCCTGCAAAATGCCTTTGAAAATTACCCTCCCTATGCTTACATTTGTGCAATTGGTTTGATGAGAAATTCCTCTCTCTACAAGGCTGATCCAGTAGAGAAAATTATAGAAAGTTTGGCATCAAAGATGAAACCAAAGAACCCAAGAGAATAGAGCTGTATCAGAGAACTTCAGAAGAAGGGAAAGCTTGCCGCAGTGGCATGCAGGGAGAAAGCAGGATCTCCTTTAAGCTGATTTCTCAAGTATAACCCACTCTTTAATCAAACAAATGTAATCCACTGACAGGAGGGCATATTTTTATATTTTAAATGAGACATTATAACTTGAGCTCCTAACAAGGTCATAGAGCATTGACGAATTAGCATATCTACCATGCCCATTCTTCTGTAATTTGCATATATCATTTGTTCTGATTGGAGGCCTCTGTGCTACCATCCAGCCATGCATACATAAGCAGATCATTAAAAAGAGAAACAGTGTGTGCCCGGGAGGTGCCACTGATATCTCAGAAACTAACTACAGGCAAAAGAGTGGAGAATGCTTGTCTCCAATTCTAAACTTTATTTGATATCTGGTAAATCCTTCATCTTTTTGATAGTTACTTATTTGCCATTTTTCTCTCTTTTTTTTTACTTTTTATTTATCAGTTTTAAAATATTACAAAGAACAAACTTTGCACAATAATTTTAGAGAGATATACAAATAAGCAAGACAAATAATAATTTAAAAAAAAAACCCCAATTCACAAGAATATAAATCTTGGAAAGAACATTTTCTCTCTTAATATAGACCTTCCAAACTAGGAGGAGAGGAAAAACTAGGAAAAAAACAAGAAAAACATAATAATAATTAGGAAAAGGCCATAACAAGAAAATCTAATCCCTATACACAAAAAGAAATTAAGCTACAGGGGACACAGGAAAAACAGCCAACTTCCTCCTATCCAAAAACATTTTTAGCTGTTCTGAAATAAAAAAGATATAACATTAATTTTTCAATTTGATGTTACATTTACAAGGATATCTGAGCAAAATGATGTGCCCAGAGCCTGCACTTCTTGGCACAAAGCCAGAAATTCTCTGCATCAATAAGAACATAAGAACATTGCATTGCCTTAGCCAAATCAGGATAAATCCTGACCGA
Source organism: Rhinatrema bivittatum (assembly GCF_901001135.1). Taxonomy (NCBI): domain Eukaryota; kingdom Metazoa; phylum Chordata; class Amphibia; order Gymnophiona; family Rhinatrematidae; genus Rhinatrema; species Rhinatrema bivittatum. The sequence continues at coordinate 15,608,425 of NC_042631.1, forward strand.
TTGTCCCAAAAAGTCCACCATCATATTTTCAAAGTAACTTTTCATTAACTTTTCATGTGAGATTCTCACATCAAGCTCACAGAAAAAAGAAACTAACAATGTAGATCTTTCAATTATTTCCATAGAGGAAGATTCCAAAAAAGGGGTCAAATTAGCCATATCTGATGAAACTTGTGAGACAGCTTGTTGGCCAGGGGAATTTTTAAAAGGAAGAAAGTAAGTCATATTAACAACAGAAATTGATGCCAAAAGAAGATGTCAAATAGCCACAAAAAAATTTCCTGTGAGTCAATTGGGGAAACGCGCCCATAACCTTAAGAAAATTAGTAAAACATAAATTCAAACACTTCAAACGATTCTCTACCAATTCCAAGCTTCGAGTAAAGTATCCACATTCCTGGATCATAGTGGAATTAACTGACTCCACATTCAGAAAAGCATTCTCAAGTGAAAGAATCTTATCTGAAAGCTCAGTCACTATTTTCTTATTGTCCTGGGCAATCAACTTTACTGTAACATTCAGAAAATGAAAGGGAAAGATTGGCTGTTAAGTCCAACAATGCTTCAAGGGTTACAATGGATTGTTTTGGTGGAAGAAAAAACCTCTTTACTAGGGTTGCCTCCAGATTTGATCCAGTTCTGGTTTTACCCCATTGCACGCTGGGACTTATTCTGATTTACCTATTGCATGTCCTAAGAAAATCGAGACTATAAGTACCTGCGTGCAAGGGAGTAAAACCAGGACTGGATCAATGTGTCTTGAAAATATGAAGCCAGTTGGCAACCCTACTCTTTACCCTCAATGACTCATCCACTGCCGCATAATCCACAGGAAGTATGTCCATTTCAGATAATGCTACTATCGATGGATATTGATGCACAACATTCGAAACGCGAGCCCGTGTTGGAGTATATGGACTATTTGCCATGCAACACTGAAAGATAAGTCATGAACAGTCATTTTAAGTGCAATATAGAAACAAAAAAAAAACCCCCAAAAAAAGATACATGTATAATTGACTTAAGATCAGTTGGAAGATGCAGACCTTTGACTGTGAATAAGGTAAATGAAGGTTATCACTAGAAGTGCCTAGTAGGACGGTCTAAATCTTAAGAAGTATGATTCATTGGAGAGTTTTGTATATTGATTACACTGTTTTGAAGCCTCCATTTAGTCATTCTGTAGATTTCTTCTGTATAAAAATAATACAAGCGTCTTCACAATGTAATCATGCAATGGATGCTGAATAGTAAACAGAGAAACATAGAAATGACAGCAGAAAAGGACCAAACAGTCCATCCAGTCTGCCCAGCAAGCTTATGGTACTATTTGCCGCACTGTACAGGTCACCCCGTTGCTTATCCCAGACTGTAAAAATCAGGGCCCTTGTTAGTTGTTGTCTGAGTCCAATTTCCCATTACCTCTTGCCGTTGAAGCAGAGAGAAGTCTTGGAGTTGCATGATAAGTATAAGGCTTATTAGTTAAGAGTAGTAACAGCCTCATCAGCAAGTTACCGCCCCCCCCCCCCCCCCCCCCCAATGTTTATTTGTTTTCCCAGACCGTAAAAGTCAGGGTCCTTATGGTTGCCATCTGAATAATCTAAGTGCTAAGTGCAGTGCATGTATTACATTCCTTAAATATACAATTATCTATCCAAACAGAAATCCCATGGTACAGAGGGGACTTATGTAAACCCAAAGCAGTGAGTCCAACATGTAGAAAAGGTCAAAGGTCAGCAAAGATTGGATTTTGTGGAACTGGTAATGGAGGGAATACTTGAGAGTTCTGATTATGGTGGCAGAGGGAAAGAGTTGGGGTCCAGTGCTGCAACCAGACTTTTATTGGTGGCCTAAAAACATAGGGGCAGATTTTAAAAGCCCTGCGCGCCGGCGCGCCTATGTTGCATAGGCCGCCGGCGTGCAAAGCCCCAGGACGCATGTAAGTCCCGGGGCTTTGCTTGGGGGGTGTGTCGGGGCGGTGTGGCATTCGGGGGCATTCCGGGGGCGGGGCCGTGGGGATGGTGCCGGCCTGGGGGTGTTCCGGGGGCAAGACAGAGGCCTCCGAACCAGCCCCCAGGCTGGGGAATGGTGCACCGGCAGCCCACCAGCAAGCGTAACTTTCTTAACAATGGTGGGGGGGGGGGATTTAGTTAGGGCTGGGGGGTGGGTTAGGTAGGGGAAGGAAGGGGAAGGTGAGGGGGACCAGAAAAAAAGTTCCCTCCGAGGCCGCTCCGATTTCAGAGCGGCCTCGGAGGGAACGGAGGCAGGTTGCTCGGCTCGGCGCGCGCAGGTTGCACAATTTTGCGCACGTATGTTATAAAATTGGGCGTAGATTTGTTCGCGCCAGGTTGTGCGAACAAATCTACGCCCGCGCATAACTTTAAAAATCTACCCCACAGTGGATAGCATCAATCCTAAAGGAGGACAAAGCATGAAGGGGATACCTGGTAAAAGGAATACAGAAAGTCCTCGGATTTAGGTCACACTTAGTTGCTGAAAATCATATCTTAAGTCAAAACATCTTAAGTTGAAAAACCTATTCCCCCATAGGAAATAATGTTACACAGAGGATTGTTTCCAGAACCAGGATCCATGCCCTCATTTTCACCAAAATAACCTAACCCTCAACTAATTTCTGCTTTTTAGGCATATTGGAGTTTCACAGGAGATACTGGTTTAAACAAATGCAGGCAAAGGACCCATGCACACTTTAGCAAAGTTAAGCCATCTTGCTTAACAATTTGTATCTGGTTAATGCAGCATTCCTGTTTTTATTCTTCTATCTTGTCCAGTTTTGACTCAAGTTTGGTACTGTATTAGGTACCATATTTTGTTTGACTTTTGTACTATTATGTTGTAACTCAATGAACAGTCTTTCAAAATAGAGAAACATTACCATCCAGCATCTTCTTCACTGCAGGGGACTATCACTGGCTTTTTAAAGAGCCCAGCTCCTCCTACATGCTGAGCAACAGGGGTCAGGATTGGTTGTGCTGACATCAATGCCTGGCGTCAGAGAGCAGATCAAGAGCCGCAAATCTGAAATCGGGCACAGGACATCACAAGTCGAGCAACATAAGAGTGAGAACTTCCTGCCCTTCAGCAGTTGAGAGGTTTAACATAAGAAAGAATACGAGGACCATAGAATCTATCGTCTCTGTCCAATGTACTTCCTATTACAATGCCACAGACCCCAGTTAAGGGGAAGGTGAAAGAAAGAGGAGAATCTGCACACTGTCAATGAAAAAGAAAATGATGGACCCAAGAGAACATGGAAGAGGGAGAAAGAGAAGGATATTAAGGAATGAACGTTCATCCAAAACGTTTCCTTATTGAAGCTCAGGCTTCATGATCATATTTCTCCAGTTCTGAGATCTGGCTGCTCATTTCGCATAGCTCAAGACACTGTCATTAATAGAAACAGAGAAACGTGAGGGCAGAAAATCAGCATACGGCCTATCTCATCTGCCCATCCGCACCAACTGCTCAGCGCTACAATCCCTGCCACTCCCTCAGAGATCCTTTGTGTTTATCCCATGCTTTCTTGAATTCAGATGCTGTCCTCGTCTCCACCACCTCCACGGGGAGGCTGTTTGATGCATGCACCACTCTCTCTGTAAAGAAATTATTCCATGGATTATTCCTGAGTCTAATACCTTCACTACAATAAATATACTTCCTTTTGCTTGTCATGTGTCTTTCTCTTGATTAGGTTGTAAGCTACATGGAGCAGGGATCTATGTGTATATGTAGTATACAGTGCTGTGTATTTCTAATAGTAGTAGGTGGTAAAGTAGGTTAGAAACTGGTTGAGTTATAGGCAACTGAGGTTAGAGATAAAAGGATTTCACATGGAGAATGGAGATCGCTATGAAGAAAAACAGTGAGCATGAGACCCGCCCCCTTGTGATGCCGTCCAGCCCAGCATCGAGCCGGTAAACGGCGCCATTCCACCTGGCGTCGCGCACCGAAGGGGCATTCCCCTTTGTGCACCCCTTGGTGCTACCTTTTTTCATTTTTTTTCTTTTTAACTTCTATGTTTCTTCCACTTTTGTTTACCTTTCTCTTTTTTCATAGTTGTTATCCCTTGTTAACAATTTTCATTGTTATTAATGTTAAATGTATTTGACAAAGGTAACTTTTTTCCTGCATCTCCTGTTTTAATGTAAACCGGTATGATTTGTATATTATACAAGAATGTCGGTATATAAAAATTAAAAATAAATACATAAATAAATAAATGTCATTCTCCCCCCCCCCCCAAAAAAAGCTTACATCGTGAAAATACCTTCCACAATTTCAATACAATGAAATTCCAACACTATAAATGACTCACAGGAAAATACAAACTACATCAGTCCCCCAACTCGTGACCCAGCCCCTGTGGCAGGGTTCTTCTTGTGCTGGCCCCTCGCTGACATCAGTGAATGAGGGGTAGAAGCACTAACTTTGCTAGTTTTATACTAATCCTGCTCCCCTACTGAAAAGTGTCCATGATACTAGTGGCTTGACCCTGGACAATGTGTTACAATGATGATTAAAAAAAAAAAAAAAAAAAAGGACAGAAACACAAAATGTACTTTACAGCATCAAGTTTCTGGCTGCAATTCAGAACTCTTGACCTTGACACTGTTGAGTACCCATCTCGTGCTTTCAGTTCAGGGTCAAACAAAAGGAAGCAAGACTTCCTGATAGTTAATAAATTGGGGATGTTTCGCTTCACACCGGAAACACCAGAGTTTCTTTTTCAGGCCCCAGGTGTGGAAAAAGTGAAGGGAAAGCTGAAGATACAGTGGGAGTCCAAGGTACTGCAACAGGGTAGCAAAAGAGGTAGAGACTAGAGATTGGCCTTTAGGGTCCTTAGCTGCAGTCAGACTCTGCTGAGATGTCTTGCCCCCAAGTGGGGGTAGAAAGTCAATAAAATTAAATTCTCCTAATTACTCTCTGCTGCAGGTTGAGAGCTCATACCTGATATGAGATCAGCTATGATGACTTCCCCGCTCCAGCACATCCCAGATTTTAAATTCGCTCAGAGAAAGCAGGAGGGAGGCTGAGAAAAGGCAGAGCAGCACTACCTCAGTCACAGTTGCCAGCAAGAGGGAAAACGCATTTGGATGGCTACCAAATCTCCCCCACTAGAGACAAGAGCCCATCTGCTCAGCCCTACAAGTCAGCCTCAGCTACCATTCAGCTCGGGTCTCTGCAGAGCTGGCAGATGGACCCTTGCTTCTCTGAGTCACTGGGTTATTTGTTTAATAAATTTAATTAATATCCATATTGTACTGCTTTGCTCAGAGGAACGAGGCTGCAGCTCTCATTCACCACAGCTACATGCTAACTGATTTGCAAGAAAAGAGCAAACAAGAGTTTTCCCCAGGCAAAGGAAGCCCCGGGTGCTAAACCCCGCATCACACCTCTCCTTTGTTTCAGTGCAATAATCCATTCTTGAAGACTATTTTAACTGCAGGAACGTATAAGATTTTGGAGCCGAAGTGCATCTCATTTTATATCACTTACAAATTTAGTTGGAACAAAATAATAATCAGATTTAATTATATTTCAAAATACAGTATTTTTTTGTCTATCTGCTAATGAGAGTGTTCCCGTAAATTTAGTTCTGCTATGGATGGCTTGTAAGTCCTAAAACAAAAAAAACCAAAATACTAGGCTAAGAGGGATGCTAATTAACTAGCAGGGTTAGGAAACCCTATCCTTTACCTGAGCGAATTGGGAACGAACTGGGAAAACTGGTAATTACATCGGCACGTGTGTCTACTAAAATCCCCCTACTTACATGGTGCAAGTGGCATTTGAACGCACATGTGTGTCCGTATTAAATTGTGTGCAGATGTGCGCACATACAGCCTATTTTGTACCATGCACACATATACATGTGTAAGTTATAAAATGGCCGCGTCCTTTTGCACAAGCCGGTATATGCGCGCACATGTGCGCCCAAGCAGCTGCTTAAAAGTTACTATCCCATGGAATATTTAAATGAGTTGTGTTGCAGGCAAATGCATGCAAAGCTTCTCATTAATATTCTCAAGAGCTACCACAAGTTACAGTTTAAGCCATGTGATTTGCATTAACTCATGTACTAAAGCAAAAAATGTATTCTGCCTTTGCAGATGTTATGTTATTGTGTTAGCGTTCTGCAGCTACGTAAGAGCAAGGCCCGATGGGAGCCACAATCTCTTCCCCATCCTTATCCAGAAATCAGCAAGCGCCCTTCTCGAGCTAATCCCCCCCCCCCCCCCCATCTTCCATCCCCAGAGCCAGCAAGCGACACCTGCCAGTCCTCAAATGAATTCATCAGGAATCGTCACTAGCAGGGCTATTACTCATCAGAAGTTGTCCCTATTACAGTAGTCATCGCCAGCAGGACAAGACAGGGGGGCACTCCCTCCTGCCCTGAATGTTTCCTTTGAAGGTATCTGAGAGAATAGGTGCGGGTGGAAGAGCCTGGCAAAGGCTACTTGCTGTCTTGGTGGGTTGGGGCTCTACAAGGGGCTGTTTGCTGACTGTGGGAAGGGGATACCGCTGCCGGTAGCATGCATGCATCAACAGAGGCCGCATTTCATCTGCATAAAAATTCAGCCACACTGTTATGTTATTGATTTTTTTTTTTTAATGTTTCTTTTGTTAATTTGTAAACCACTTTATAGTTTGTACTGATTATGCAGTGCATCTGCCTGTTAAATAAATAAATGCCAGATATACTAAAGACTTAAAAGGTGAATTTTAAAAACCCGACATGCACCGAAATTAGGGGATGCCACGAATATGTTGGGCTGGTGCACGCCGAGAGGATTTTAAAAGCCGCTCAGACAGTCACATACTTGCCACTGCTTGTATAAATGAAAAGTTTAAAAAAGGGGCGGGGCATGGGCATGGTCTGGGCGGGGCATGGGCGTTCCTGGATTTAAACTTGCTATTAATAAATTTGGATGGTTCACTTATAATGCCCACTTATGAGTGTATTTAATGCAGGCTTTAGAATATTCACAATTAATAAATATTTGTGTCAAATGCACTGCTTGATTTTATAATCCTCTAACGTCATACATATTCTATGCAGCTTTAAAAATTACCCCCACAGAGATATTATCTTTCAATAAACGCGGATGAAAGCTTGCATAATGTAAGACTATTTTTGTCAGTGCTTTTCCTACAAATAGAAGTAGCCACTGTACCAGCCTCTTTAATTCGTATGTCCAAAAATAAAATTCTCTGAGTATGATATTGAAATGTAAACTGTAAATTGGAATCTAACCTATTTACCAGTGAGCAAATTCAAGTAATTATGTAAACGTATGTCCCTGTCCATATCCAAAATACATCATCTATAAACCTTCTCCAAAAAATTATATTCAATGAAAAAGAAGAATTATAAATGTTGTTTGAATGCCTCTAGATATATGCAATCTATCAATGGGGCTGTCGATGATCCCATCATGATCCCTTTAATTTGCTGATAAAACTCTGATCCACATTTAAAGTAATTCTGAGTTAATACAATTATGGCAAGCGATTGAATGATCTTCTTTGTTCATCAGATATCCCCATATCTATCAATGAACATTCTATAATATTTAATGCCACTCTTTGTAGGATAGTTGTGTATAGCAATATTAACTCCGCTGTCACAAATATCCAAGAGGTACCTATCTCTCTGTCAGTCCCTGTAACAACGTGATCATATGAGCTGAATCTTTAACATTTGAAAGTATTTTCAGGATCAATGGCTGCAAAATGCTGTCTATATATTTTGGTTCCAACACAGAACGTGTCCCTGAAATGAATGTGTGCCCCCGAAGGGTTATTTAAAGATTTGTGAATTTTCAGTAACACATAAAATGTAGGTTGAGTATAAAAAAATTATACTCCTCAGATGTAATTACTTTCTCATGAACACCCTGTTGTAACATCCCTTCAATCTCAATTTGTAAGGATTCAGTAGGATCACTAACCAGGGTGCAATAAACTCCCTTTCATTTAACTGGCAGATTACTTCTGCCACATACTGTACTGTATCCATCACCACAATACCCTCACCCTTATCGGCCACTTTGATTACAATCTTTGAATTCCTTAAATCATTCATAGCCTGACATTCAGTTTTACAAAAATTGATGTTCATTTGTTGTTGTGAAGATTCAAGAACAGCCAAATCCCTAAGTACAAAAGTTTCAAATATTAAGGAATCAGATGGTTCAGGCAATGCCCATCTTGATCACCTAATTAATTTAGATGCATCCAATGTATCAGGTTTGGATGCAAAAAAACAGCTATTTTTAATCTTCAAAAAAATTAATATAATTCAATTCTCATAGTAAATGAGTCTTATTTCTTCAGGGGAATAATGAAAGACTGTTATTTAATAAATTCAGCTCAAAAGACGACGATTGTCTAATGGACAGGTTAAATACTATGGATTCATTAAAAGTCATGTCCAAACACTGCATCTGAGAGTGGTTTGTAGCCAGATCTTTGTCATTAATTTCGAGCTCCCCTGGGGTACCATATTTGAGATTGTAAAAAACCTGCTATTTCAGATGCAGTACCCTCATTCAGTTCTGTCAATGGTAAATCAAAGGATATGGATTTCTTCCCTTGTGATCCCATATCAGCCAAATCGTCATCCGAAGCTTTCTCAGATGACAAGGAAAAAGATCCATCTTTCTTTTCTTCACCACTTCGCACAAAGGTCTAAAGATGGGGTCTGTTTTTTAAGGAAATTTTGCCAGGACATTTTAGGCAAACTGGAGCCCCAAGCAGAAACTAAGGAGTGGGCCCTATGAGTGCTGGGCACTCCGAACTAAACAGGCTCTCAGTGACACCACTCAGCTTTGCCAAGGGGCTCCTTGTCATGTTGGAGCCCTGGGAAATTGCCCTGCTTGCCCTCCCTAAGAACATAAGAACACGCCATACTGGGTCAGACCAAAGGCCCATCAAGCCCAGCATCCTGTTTCCAACAGTGGCCAATCCAGGCCATAAGAACCTGGCAAGTACCCAAAAACTAAGTCTATCCCATGCTATTGTTGCTAGTAATAGCAGTGGCTATTTGCTAAGTCAACTTAATTAATAGCAGGTAATGGACTTCTCCTCCAAGAACTTATCCAATCCTTTTTTAAGCCTACACTCACTGCATTAACCACATCCCCTGGCAACAAATTCCAGAGTTTAATTGGTAGTTGAGCGAAAAATAACTTTCTCCGATTAGTTTTAAATGTGCCACATGCTAACTTCATGGAGTGCCCCCTAGTCTTTCTATTGTCCAAAAGAGTAAATAACCGATTCACATTTACCCGTTCTGGACTTCTCATGATTTTAAACACCTCTATCATATCCCCCTCTCAGCCGTCTCTTCTCCAAGCTGAACAGCCCTAACCTCTTTAACCTTTCCTCATAGGGGAGCAGTTCCATCCCCTTTATCATTTTGGTTGCCCTCCCTCCCCTACATCAGCCCTGGATATTCCCAAACATACACCTTGGGGGAGAGAAATCAGTTTACAATGCATTGAAGCAAAATATTTTCCACAGACATACACAAATTTTACCAATGTTTGCTTTTTAAAGATAACTTTTTTATATGGAGCCCAGTATTCAAATGAGGGATGAGCTCCTCAATAGAGGCACCTACAGTAGTTGCTAAAGCTGCTGGCTTTGTTCTGGGATGTAGTTAAGTTACAATAACAGAGAGAAGCAAAAACACAACCCTAGAACAATCACTACATCAATCAAAAAAATTAGGGTGAATACACAGTCAATGTACAATCAACATTGATAAAAATCAAATCCAATAATTAAATATTTATTGCATATCATTTTTATCAATGTTGATGGCATATTGACTGTGTAATCACTCTACTATTTTTTTTAATTGTTCTAGTGGAGTTAATTTAGCCAGATAACATCCCTATAAGTTTGGTTGTGCTGGAGAGCAGTGCTAAAGTTAGCCAGACAAGTGTATGCAGCTAACTGGGACTGCATCTGACTAGATTCAGCAGTACTCCACTTAATATCCGTGAAATATATCCAGCTAGCCTTAGATTTCCGCTTGCTGCATTGCTGAATTTTAACCTCTAGCCTCTTAACTCTTAGTTATTTGCTTAGATCTTTTGACTATTGGACCTATGTTCAGCAGCGGAGTCCCAATGAAGACCGGCCCGGGGATTCACTGCCCAGGCCGGCCCAGGAAATACCACGTGGTCTGCCGAGTGCGGCTCTGTCACGGCTGCGCTCGGCAGACCACGTGACTAGCGCGACCAGCCCACCGGGGGATGCCCTATCCCCCGATAGGCCAATCCGCCCCTGCCTATGTTTGTTATATAATTTGGGGCTTAGTAGATCTTAAAAAGCATAACATTGAAGCTCTTTCTTCATAGACACAAAATGGGATAAACCCTTTAGTACATCTGGAACCTGTTTAGTTAGTTAGTGTTTTCTACAGACACCAGGATTAGCTTTTGTGTCTTCCATTTTATGTCTTGGAAATTAACGAGTAACTAAATGTTGAAAAACTCTTTTTGATCTTCACTTTTCATTTAGAAACATCAGTTTTTTGCATCTAAACCCAATACATTGGATGCCTCTAAATTAATTAGATGATCAAGCTGGACATCACCTGAACCATGTGATCCCTTATTTATTGTTGAACAATAAATGGCGGAGGAGCATCACTCTGCACCTGTTTGATTTCTTTGTAGAGAACTCATACATATTTCTACAGATTCCACTCTCAGGTAATTAGAGAAATGTCTTAGGGTAGAGTGTGTCTGGCACCCGGCAGAAGTGGTGCTACAACGCCGCCTCCCAGTCAGTCATCAAGGACCAGCTGAGCCTAATCCCACTCAGGCAGGGACTTATTGTTCCAAAGTCCCTTAGAAAAACATGACTGCAAGGTCACTTCTAAACAGAACTGGCCGAACCGGTCCCTCCTGGCCACCTGGCCCAGGCACCAGCAGCATCCAATAAAGTACCACTGCAGGAATCTGTCTTTAATGTACTGCAAAATACTGAAGGATACAACTAAGGACTCACCTTACAGCTTCCTAGTAAAACTTCATGGGAAAGCTATGGCTAAAAGTATTGGACATGGATGTAGGAAGCAAGAAAGAATTTTAATTTGTGATACAAAGCGGTAAAGCCTTTCCGTGAAATATCCCAGGTGAAAGCCATAAGGTTCGTTAGATGGCAGTTCTTTCTGGGCTCGGCGTCATTGTTTGCCCAGTCTTATTCTGGAGATCTTTTTCCCTTCGCTAATTTATTGTTTTGCGATATATTATACATCATGTTTTTTCTACATTGCAGAGACACTGTATATTTGGACTTGCCTGTTTTTCCACATTCCACTTAATGACTGTGGGAGAGGATCTGTTAGGCAGTCAGGAGTTGTGGTCTGCTCTTCTCTCCCTGGAACCTGCATTGTATCCTTAAATCTATAGGGACGGATCACTTCTCTTGGGTGCCACCCACATCTTTATTGGCCTCTAAGGGTAAACCCTGCATTTTTTCTAAGAAAGCAGTAATGTGGGGTTTTTTTCTTTTTAAGTAAAAGAGATTCTTTATCATAAAGAGATTCTCTATCATAATCTCTTTATTAAATAAAAGATTCTTTATCTGGTTTGATCCAACACTGTAGACATCCTATGTCCTTCTTTAATCTCCTTTTCAACATAAATTCTTGAATTTTTCATGGATATTCTTTTCAGGTCCTGCATTCCTCCAGAAATTGTTTCTCTTTCTGACCTGTGTTTGGGACAGCGTAGCGGCAAAGCAAAACTTTACACTTCAAAGTCATTCATTGTCTTAAATATCAAGGTGCAGACAAAGACATTCCCTTCCATTTCAGACAGGGGACCATGTGTTCAGACTTTTCTATTCCCACTAATGACTCATTTTCCCTTAGAGTGAAAATAGACCCAGAGCTGAAATACAAAAAACACATTGCAATGAAAATCAAAGAGGGCTTCCACAAATTACTAATCCTCAAACACCTAAAACAACTACTGTATCACCCTGAATTCAGAACCATTCTCCAATCACTAATATTCACTAGCTTTGACTATTGCAACTCACTCCTGATAGGCCTACCCAAATCTACCATACGAACACTCCAATTGCTACAGAACGCCTCAGCCAGAATCCTTACCAGTCACAAAAGAACTGACCACATCACTCCTGTGCTAAAACGTTTACACTGGCTACCTGTAGAAAAGAGAATCGAATACAAAACTCTAACCATTATCCAGTGAAAGCACATGCCTAAACACCATTATACAAAGACACAACTCCCAACGCAATACGAGATCAACAAACAAAGTACAACTAGACATACCATCAGTGACAACTGCCAAACTCACTACCGTAAGAAACAGAGCCATTTCAATAGCAGGACCTCACCTCTGGAACTCCCTACCAGAACACCTAAGATCACAAAACAACACTAAAATATTTTAAAAAATTACTCAAAACCTGGCTCTTCAGACAAGCCTACAAAGACGGGATCGGCTAATCATTCACACAATCACCGTCACCTCCCACAATTACGAATGGAAAGCCCACATCACCCCCCACAGTTATGAACGTAATAGTTAATCTCTTTGTAACTGATGCTATTCCTAATCTGTTGCTATATAAGCTGTTATATATAACCTATTTGTATCCGATGTTATAACCTATCTGTAGTTATACCAGTTGTGTTTCGCCTGTAATATGTTGTTATACCTGTAAACCAGAGTGAAGGCCTTTCGCTAAACTTCGGTATATAAAAGCTTACAAACAAACAAATAAATAAATAAGAGTGCTTCACACTCTTTTACTCCTGTGGAACAATGCATTTAAGGCAATGACGGACCTCACGCAATCCAAAACAATCCAGAGTATTTCATGGGAGAAAGTTTAGAAGAAAAATCTTCTCTTATTCTAACAGTATAATAAAATGACACATTAGCTTCTATCCCAGACATACAAATGCATAACTAACCAAACTCCTATAAACAGAATAGTTCTTCATTCCATAGGTCAGAGGTAGATGAGACAATGAGATTAGATCTTAAAATAGATAGCAAATGCATGCACTAAGATGTGTTCTGTTGAAAATACCATATTGCCTCTTATTGAGCCATGGTGTGCCCATAATTTGAGTATTGTATGCAGTTCCACTATGTCTCAAGAAAGACATAGTGGAACTAGAAAAGTTGCAGAGGAGGGCAAAAATGATAAAGGAATAGAACATTTCTCCTAAGATGAGAGCAATGGCATAGCCAGAACTGATTTTTAGATGGACCTGCTAGTTTTATTCTTACTGATAAATAATGCCTTAGCATGTAACTGACGATGGATTTGTAAGTAGTCTGCAACAGCCATCATGAGTGTCAATTTAAAATATTATAACAATTATTTCAAGCACTTGCCAACATTAAAAATTCATAATTTTTAATGACACTAATTGAAACAAAAGCAAATCAATGCTGCACATCCCCAACTAAACTCTGTTTATCTTTTCTTTTTTTCATTCCAGTGCATGAAGGAGCAGTCGTGATTAGTATTACAGTTGTTAGCACATCTATACAATTGTGTACGTTATTTACTTCTAGGGGAATTTTGCATCTTTGCATAATGCAGAATTTGTATAGAATCCTCCTCCCCCACAGTATTTTCGGTGACTTGGCTGGGTCAACAGGAGAAAATACAGCATAGAGAGAGCTGCAGGAGTCATAACACCCCACTCTGGCTCTCTTATCTCCCCTCCCCGCTCTCAGCCTGTCCCCACCAGCTTGTCAAGCCCTTGACAACTTCCTTTGCCACTTGCAGTCTCCCCCAGCACTGTCCCCTGGAAGATCTGATGCCCTCTGGCACTGTATGGCTCTCTGATTCTGTACTCCCACACTGATCTCACAAGATGCAGAGAGCAAGACCAAGCTGGAAGTGCAGGCAAACTCACTGAGAATCACTGTGCCAGAGGGGGCACCAGGTGGGACTGCAAATGGTAGAGGGAAGTGGAAAGGCAGTCTCAAGAGTCTTCTGAAAAGCACGCCATTGATATCAAATTGCTCTAAATGCTTGTTTATTGTATCATGGGATGAACACATATCCTCTGAGGACTAGGTTAAGTACAACAAATAGCGTTAATAGATTTATATTGGCCCTCAGGATGAATATAAGCCCTGCCCTGGTCTGCAGAGGTAACAGTTTAGCTCAGCACTTTGCTATTGTGTCCAACACTTAACTCGTCACATACTCTGTGGGCAAGTAAAGAATGCTTACACCTGTATGTCTAACCCAACTGTGTACCGGAGTTCAGACATTTACAGCAATTAAATTCAGCCTTCCAGGCACAGATGCTATTTTTAAAAAATGTTTGTAGATATGTTTCCTAATACTTTAAAGAAATCTGTTATTTACCCCAGCAAAATAATATTTTTACAAGTAGCTTCTTCTCTGAAAGCATCAATGTAGTTTGACTCTCACATACTTTGAAGCTGATAATACATTAAAAGCCAATCATATAGTGCCACCATGTGGAAATTTATAAAACTTCATACATGAAAGAATGGACTCCGGTCTAGGGGTCAGAGGCCAAGCTGAACAGCATACTGTAACATAAAGCATTGCGAGGCCTTCTCTTGTTTTTCCATTTTTCCATTGTTTAATAGGATTACTGATTTGGAAAAGAAGAAAGCTAAAATAATAACAGTGGAAGAGAGTGAAAAACATTCTTGCTGCAGGCAGATATAAGCGAACTCATCCAATCTTTCGGCATCAAGTGCCTTCAATTTGTGGATGGCATATAACTCTGCATCAAAACCGAATCTGATCAAATTTCATCCATTATCAATCTCTATAACTGTCTTTCAGCAGTAAACCAATGGCTTAGCAAGCACAAACTCAGACTAAACCCATCAAAATCAGAACTCCTCTGGCTCAGCTGCCAAGGTCACCCTGTACCGTCTCTTCTGTTACTAGCAGGTATCACCTTATATCCCAAGGAGTCAATTCATAGCCTAGGGGGTCCAGCTCGACCAAATCCTCATAGTGGACCCTCAGTCTTTAAAATGGTACGGTCCTCCTTCGTTCGTGTAGGTGCATTAGATCCTCCAGCTCCATAATTTCTGTGATAGGCACAATCTTGCTACTGTGAGCCATGCACTAATCTCCAGCAGAATCGATTACTGCAATTCCTTATACAACAGCACCTCACAATACAGTGTGAAGTGCCTCCAGCTCCTGCAAAGTACCACTGCAAGAATTTTGGTAGGTGCAAAAGCTACTGATCATATCAAGACCGCGCTGCATCAACTTCACTGGTTTCCACGTGTCATAAAATCGGGCGTAGATTTGTTCACACTGGGTTGTGCGAACAAATCTGCGCCCACGCGCAGGTTTTAAAATCTGCCCCTATATGTTCAAATTAGTAATTTTGTTCTTTCAGGAGCGCATGATGATGGGTGCCCTGTACAAATGTGCTAAAATTATCCAGTAACCCCTTGTGGGGGTCATTTTGTAGCATTGCACATCAGAACGTCATCAAAAACGTGCATCAGTTACACCAATTCTGTGCATCAGTTATCCCACCCAGTCTGCCCTGCACAAGCTAAAATGTCCACACAAATTTTCTGTGGACACGTACCTGCGTACTTTTTAAAACCCAAACGTTTGCGCATAAGTCCAAACCCTTTCCCATCTCTACCCTGGGAATGCCTCTGCTGAGTCCAGGTAAAGTCAACTATGAACATGAGATACAGCACGCGTTGGGCAGGCAATTCTGTAAAAGGCCTCTTCTTCAGGTGAAATGGTGTTTTATCCATAGAAATGCCTCTGAATAAGAACAGAGCAATACTGACTCCTGTATTGCTTATTACTCAGTATGCAATCAGATCTCCTAATCAGCAGAGGACACATTTATCCATTTACAATGAGGAATGCAGATAGTACATTAATAAATATACACGGTATGTCTAGGTAGCAAAACGGTGTGTGCTAAGGTGGTGGCCAGAGCTGGGAGGATGCTTGAATGAATAGGGAGAGGCAGAAAAGCAGTAATTATGCTTCTTTCCAGGTTGTTGGTGAGGCCTCACCTGGTGTACTATGTTCAGTTTATGACAGAAAGGATACAGATAGAATACAGGATATCCAGAGAAAAGCAACAAAAATGATATAGGGTTTGTATGGGAAGCCCTTTGCAATGAGACTGAAGGAACTTAATATGTATGCCTTAGAAGAGAGGCAAGACAAGGAGGATACGATACAGACTTTGAAATACCTGAAAGGTATTAATGCAGAGGAGGCCAAGGTTTTTCAATGGAAAGGAAGTTGTAGAACCAGGGGTCACAATATGGAACTCCAAGGGGACAGATTCAGGAGCAATAGCGGGAGTTATTTTTTCATGGTGGATGCATGGAATGCCAGAGGATCCCTGGGGGCAAGTGAGTGGTAACGAAGGAATTGCACAGCCTTCACAGAGCGATGGCTGCAGCTCAGGGCAGCCGTGATCTGGCTGCATTGTGCTTCCAGGATGGCACAGGGTAACCTGCAGGGCGCGTCAGTTGTAACTCTGAAGGGGAGACAGACAGACTGAGGGTTGGGTTCCATGTGGGAATTTATTCTAGTATGGGTGCATGGTATAAAATCACTATGGGTACACTAGACGAGCCATCAGTTACTGTGTTATTACATCACACACACACACACACACACCAAATAAACTGCAAAAAAAATGTGATAAATCAATTAATTCTGAGCAGAATCATGTTTTAAAAATCCTACAGCTCATGTGCTCCGTTAAATTTGGCTCATCACAAAGTCACTGCTGCTGAAGTTTCATAGGATTCGAGTGGATGCGCCTCAGTATAAATGTATTGCAGAGTGATTACCCTTTTTGGGCCTCTCAGATCCTGTAGATCTGTCTCAGGTCTTTCTTCAGTTTTATGATTAAATTATTCTCGAACTCTCTGTGCTTTTATGAGTTTCCTCAAAACTAAAAAAAAATTGACCTATCACCACAGTGCAACTTATCTTCAGCAAATTAGGGTCATTGTGTTCCTGACTAGTGAGTGTGCAGCTAATTTACAGAGAAACTTATGTGCTAATTAGTGTGTGCTTTTTGTGTGCACTGTTGCATTTTGCATGCAACATTTTTCTGTGCATGCAAATGAGCCCAGTAGAAAAATATTACATGGACTTTTTTTTTTACAGGAAACTTCACAAAAACTTTAATCTCATTTTGCTTTGTGAAACCTATTTCCTGTATACTTTCACAGTGCATTAATAGTAAATGAGTTGCTTTGCATAATTTTGCATCGCAGCAACTCTAACTATAAATGTCAATAACATTTTGCAAGTGCAAAAGTACATATAATATTTGACCATTTGTGAAACTGAAAAACTGTGCAAAATACTCTTTGTGTGCTGAATGGGAAAAGAGTGTGCACGATTGCAAATAACATGAACTATTTGCTGTTTTTCTACATATAGAGAACACCGGGAAAAATGTCTCCCTTTAGTACATCTGCTTCAGTGAGTCTATCCACTAAAAAATAATTAGCCCTAACAATTACAGGGCGCCTTAACAAATCACTTACAATATGTTTTTAATTGGAAATAAAATAAATCAGATACAACTGCATTGGGAGTTCAGGTGCCTCCTGCTATAAAGTTCATTTCTCATGCACTGATCTACACCCAAGGTGACAAATGTAACTTCCCTCCAGTCTGTTTTTTCAGATCCAAATCCCTGCAAATCCTACACAAACATCGTGTTGTAAATTTCACAGTGTTTCATTCAAATATTTATCTTTTATTTTTTTGCAGGATTAATGTTGAATTAGGCTTATGTGTTCCATTCATTGTAAAATTCATTACTTGTACAGTGTATCTGAAATCCTCAAATCTAACCCAATGACTTTTATATGAATTTCTCATGTTTGGTTGGGAAAGAGGTGAGTGCAGAACCGTAGGGGACAACTGAACTGCAGAAGTTAATGTTGTATTTAGATCTCTTGTACACAGACCAAGATTTCGGCATAAGGAACACAGGCAACTGCCTGCGGCACCAGATTTTGATGGGCACTGGAGGAACATTGCTACTGCTGCTGTGCGTTGATCCAGGCCTGCCTCCGAGTCACTGCCTCTTACCTACAGGCTGATGCAGAAAGGTGCATTTAGCCGAACACACCTTTCTGTGTGCATTTCAACGTGCATTTTCTGTACGCAAAACTTACTGCTGATGCAGCAAGGAGTTTTGCACGCAGGAAATGTGCATTTCCAAACAGGAGTACTGCTCACCACCCTTGCATTGAAATCCCATGCAAATGAGGACATTAAGCAGTTCTCCCCTATGCACAGAGTTGCACTGGGAATAATTCAGGTTTCCCCTAATGCTGGAAACTTAATGCCTGCTCAGAGAATGAGTTAAGTAAATCAGAGACAGCTACATCTCTCACCTCTTTATGTGACTCCCCAAAATCTTTCTTCTGTCTCCTGGAAGCTCCTGAAAGCAATAAAGCCTGTACAAGCCTGAAGAAAAGCCAGATGTTGGGGCAGTCTTATAGTCAACTGGCCAGTAAGATGGGTGAATCTCTGGTTCCTTGTTTGCCAGAAGATAAGAAGCAGACGTCATGCTCTTTTAACATAAGAGGTCATTCTAGAGGATCCAGGCATTTTCGTCCCTATAGAGGAACAACCCTTCAGAGAACTTGAACCTTTGGTAGGTCTCAGTTCTTTTGTCCATGACAGCCAAGAAGGGGTGCAAGTTCAGGGAGTGGAACCTCCCGACCCTCCCAATGAAAATTTACTAACTCACCACTGAGAACAGGAGATAGAAGAGAGAGAGAGAGGTGACCCCCTATCAGTGATGGGTTGAGATCACATTGGATCAATGGATCCTGGAGGTGTTACAAGAAGGATATATGCTGGGGTTTTGCAGTGTTCCTCAGGACGTGTTCATAGCATCTCCCTGCCACTCACCACAGAAGAAGCAGACAGACAAAACTACATTGGAAGGCTCCTCAGTCTGAGGGCTGTGATTCCAGTGTCCACGTCTCAAGAAAATATGGGTCGATATTCCATTTATTTCATTATGCCCAAGAAAGAGGGCTCCTTTCATCCATCCTGGACCTCAAAGGTGTAAACCGTCATGTGCGGGTGACACATTTTCACATGGAAACATTGTGTTCAGTCGGGGGAATTTGTGATCTTTTTGGATCTATCCGAGACGTACCTTCATATTTCCATCCAACTAGAGCATCAATGCTTTCTGCGGTTCACAGTTCTGGGATGCCATTATCAGTTTCGGACCATGCCCTTTGATCTGGCCACTGCCCCAAGGACTTTTTCCAAGGTAACAGTGGTAGTGGCAGCAGAATTGAGAAAAGATGGGATCCTCATACACCTGTATTTGGACAACTGGCTGATTTGAGCCAAGTCACTAGAAGAGAACTGCATAGTGTCCCGCAAGGTGATCTCCTTGTTGCAAGAGCTCGGCTGGGTGGTGAACCTGGCCAAGAGCAGTCATCAGCCTGCTCACTCATTGGAATACCTTGGGGTTCAGTTCGACATGAAGCAGGGCAAGGTTTTCCTGCCAGAAGCATGAATTCAGAAGTTGACAACACAGCTACGTTTGTTATTAAACACTCTGCACCTGACCATATGGTCCTACCTGCAAGTACTTGGCTTAATGGCTGCAGTAGATCACCTAAGGAAGGGAGTTTCCTATTTGCACCCCCAAATAGTTTCAGTTTCTCCCTGGATGCACTTTTCTTAACAGCAGTGGTCCTCAACCTTTACTACATGAAGTAGGTGGCTTCCTTCCAGTGGCTGTGATGCAACTGGCTCCTCTCTCCCCTCGATGTAATATCTAGGGATCTTTTGGATGATTTGGGTGAGAGCCTTCATGAGATTTTTAAAAAGTTTATTATGAATATACTGTTATAGTGGTCTGAATAGTTTGGTGCTAAAGTGTACAACAAATAATTGTTGGTGGTGGTGGGACAGGAAGTCTCCCTCTCCCGATTCCTGTCTCCTTCGGTACTGGTTGGGGCAGGCAGCTTTCCTGTCTGGCTCCTCTCTTGTTCGGTGGGACAGGAAGTCTCCCTCTCCCGATTCCTGTCTCCTTCGGTACTGGTTGGGGCAGGCAGCTTTCCTGTCTGGCTCCTCTCTTGTTTGGTGGGACAGGAAGTCTCCCTCTCCCGATTCCTGTCTCCTTCAGTACTGGTTGGGGCAGGCAGCTTTCCTGTCTGGCTCCTCTCTTGTTCAGTGGGACAGGTGGTCTCTCTCTCTCTCAGGCTGATTTGGTTCCATGGGGCAGGTGGCTCCTTTCCTGAATCCTCTTTCTTTGGGTGGCAGCAGGACAAATTGCTCCTCTCTTGACTCCTTTGTGCTTTGGTAGCCCTTCGACAAGCAGCCTGACTCTCCTTTTGGCAGTGGTAGGGCAGGTGACTTCTTTCTCGTTCCTTTCTCAGGGTAAGAAGGCAGAGGTAGAAACAGACCATCCTGCCTCTTTCTGGTTCTCCTTTGCTTTGGAAGATAGGTAGGAGGAGAAGGAGGCAGAGGGTAGCACACTTCCAGCGTTGCTGGTTTCTTAGTGCCCTCCCACCCCTTGGGGTGTGCCCATCCATGCCCCAGATTGAACCACTGTCTAAAGCATCTAATCTCATCACACACTCATTCATCTTTTTTTTCTTCAAAAACACATCCAGTCTTTTGAAGTCATTTAGTGTTGCTGCTGCCTCCCCTGATTTAATTGATCTCTGACATTTTAAATGCATCATAGATATATTTTACAAAAAATACCCAGTTCCAGACTAGTTTTAAACTACAGAATGAATTGTATTCAGCCATCTTGAAAAGCATTGTGAACTGTTTTGAAGCTAGTTTTGTGGTGATTTTACATGGTGGGGGCCCTAGTGTTTATATAGTATGTATATGGTATCATAGCTGTGAAAATTAAAAATATTAAAAACCCAATTGTAGTGAAAGAAAAAGAACATAGTTTCCTCCTCTTATTTCTGAAGGTTTTTACACATTCTTTTAGTAGTAAAACTTTTCCAGACTGAGGTTTGCTAATATCTATAATTAGTCCTAATCATGACCTGACTTAAGCAGTGCTGGCTGGGAAATCTGCTATTATTAAGAGCTGGGAATAAATGCCCCGAAGGTGCTCTCAGCAGCCCTCTGTCAATCACAGCTCTGCAGCTTTCCAAATCCTTTATGTGCTATCTTGTATTATCCACACTCACAGCCAGACTGCTTTGTTACGCCCACAGATTTAAGAGTAACTTGATTGGTCAGTCCTAGAAAATTCAAAGAGAAATTCTGCCATCCTGGCTGGAGACAATTTATAGATCTTTAAAATAATCATTGCTTCTAGTTTCTTTAAAATATTGAAGAATTGAAATAAACATTATCCAGGCATTCACCTGCACAAAATGTATGTGGTTGGCGGGGGATATTCAAAACTTCTGTGGGCATAACACCTAAAGGCTTTTGAATATTGACCCCTTATTATATAGAAAGGTACAATAGAGCAAATTGCATTACAGACGGAGCTCCCTCAAAAACTTGCCGCAGCTGCATTTTATTCATCTGTAGGGACTGAATATGTGAGCAGGAAGCATCCCTTCTCACTCATAATCAAGTACATTTGTTTACAGTTATGAAGGCCAAGTCATGAAAGATCAAGTCAATAACAAATGTTCAGCTGTAAGCATGATCTGCGTCTATGATTATTGCCGGAGGGGTTTACGTGAACTATGAAGAACGTATCGCCTTGTACCCACTAAGCACTGCTTGTGAGCTGCGCGCTCTGACCTCTTCACGGTCACCAGTAGAATTTGCACACCACGGATGACAAGGGACCAGTTCCTCTGTGCATGCTCAGACCCAGAACCTCTCTCTGCTATGGCCACATGGAGGCATCAGTGAGAAGCTTTGAACATCTCCACTGTTTCCCATGCAGTGCCACAGCTGTTTAATCCTTTGGGTTGTCAAGGATGAGGACAAGACAGTGAAGAAGTATCCAGTCCAGGCCATGAGTCCCACAGCTGTCCAGTGCTCAGTAATATATGCAACTGTCATGTCATGCTAACAAAGACATATCTGCCCTTTTCTTGCACAGACCCTGCACTCACAGGTTTCAGCTCTCATGAAAAACTGTTGTAGATCCTAATCTGAAACTTCTCTTAAGCTTCAGATGTATCTTTTGTTTCTCATCCACGTCTTTGGACTGACCTTATTGAAGCTTTAGTACCATAAGCCTTTGCTCACAGCTACTTGGAGTTGTTTCCATTTCCCACACCCTTCCCATGTACCCAGCCATCGCTGCCACAGTTATTGACTGGGGGCCACAGCTCCCTCCAGAGCCAAGTAAGCACACACCCTGTCTGGCCACTGGGTGTCACTGTTGGGTGATGGCTGAGGCTGCATCCTGTAGGCAGAGGCAGCCTGGGAATCAAACACAGATTATCCACATAAACGTTCATAGCACTGCCGCTGAGCCATCAGACGGCCCCCGCCTCCCCGCCTCCCCTCCTCCCCACCTCTTTGCTTATTCAACAGCCATGTGATTATATCTTGCACACAATTAATGTCACTTTCTTGGGAAAAACTGAATACCCTAACATTCAGCGTGGACTATTAATAAAGAACAAACAGAGAAATAATTACCCTTTCACCTCTGAAAACACTGGTGGCAGCTCTGAACGATCTCTCAGTGGCATTCTCCTGCTGCAGATAATTGATGGAGCTGAGTAAAAGGATATTGGTGTGGCACTTTCGCAAGCTGTCTCTAGCACAGAGACTGTTTCTTTTCATATTGAATCCAGCTCTAATTGATTTACAGCATTGTATTCAGCAGCCCCTTTGACAAATAGTCATTGGCTAGCTGCTATTGTTTTTATTACAGTGATTAACTTACTGCCTAAGGGAATAGAGATTTACCCATCAATACAGTATGTAAAAGACCGAGTTAAACTTTCATGAGTCACTCCCGAAGCCAGGGAGGGCATCCTGTGACTTACAGCGACCTGGTGGCTAGAGTAATGGGCAAGAAGGCAGGAGAACCAAGAAAGTCCTGCTTCTTCCCATGATACTCCTTGTGGCCTGGAGATCCAGGGAAGGGATTTGTGGCGCCTGCATATATTTTGTTGTATGATGCCCTGGTCTCGTGTACTAAAAATAAAATACAAATATTATGTTCTGCCAATCCGTGGGCTATGTGAGACTGCCAACAACCATGTGTGCCATAAATTTCCTTTATGGTGAAGTCTGGGTGCAGGCAGCACATACAGCCCGATCCAGTAAAGTCCGTGGGAGAGCGGACTAACGCCCGCTCTCCCGGCGCGCGCACCGGCCCCTCGCCGGTGCGAGCGATCCAGTATTTAAATTAGGCGACGCGGTGCAAACGAGGAAAAGGAGGCGCTAGGGACACTAGCGCGTCCCTAGCGCCTCCTTTTGGCCTGGAGCGGCGGCTGTCAGCGGGTTTGACAGCCGACGCTCAATTTTGCCGGCGTCGGTTCTCGAGCCCGCTGACAGCCACGGGCTCGGAAACCAGACGCCGGCAAAATTGAGCGTCCGGTTTTCGGCCCGACAGCCGCGGGCCGAATTCAAAATTTTTTTTTTTTTTTAACTTTTTTTTTACTTTTGGGGACCTCCGACTTAATATCGCCATGATATTAAGTCGGAGGGTGCACAGAAAAGCAGTTTTTACTGCTTTTCTGTGCACTTCCCTGGCGCCGGAAGAAATTAGCGCCGACCTTTGGGCGGCGCTAATTTCTTAGAGTAAAATGTGCGGCTTGGCTGCACATTTTACTTACTGGATCGCTCGGGAATACCTAATAGCGCCCTCAACATGCATTTGCATGTTGAGGGCGCTATTAGGTGCCGCGGGTGGGCCGCGTGTTTTCCTCCCCTTACTGAATAAGGGGTAAGGGAAAACACGCGTCCAGAGCAGGGTGACAGTGCGCTCCGACGGAGCACACTTTACTGTATCGACCTGAATGTGAACAAGAAACCTTTGATGGTTTAATCAGGATTAAAATGAGTGTGTGGATGATCCAGATCTGCATGGAAAGGCCAAGGATTGCATTCATTCTGAAGTAAGGTTCTCTTCCACCCAGAGAGTGAAGCTCAGTCCTTGAACTAGGGCAAGATCACCTCGCTGTGCGACACATCAGTGTATCCGAAGAGGACATCAGAAGCTCGACAAAACGTTCCCTGCATCCACGGCCGGCTTCTGGGGTGCGCGGTTGCACAGGGCCCCATGAACAAGGGGGGCAGGCACTGCCATATCAATAACCCCTTCCACATCATGAGGGCAGGGTAAAAGAGAGGGAGAGGCTGGGCAGGGGGACGAGAGAGAAAGGGGGATGCTAAGCCGGACATTGTGACCACCGAAGGGCAGAGCGTTGTGCCAATGATGCCACTGCCGAAGGGGAGGGGGGGGGGGGGGAGGGCACCAGTTTCAGTTTTTGCACAGGGTGCCAGCTGGCCATGATCGCAAATAAAATTAAATTATTTTGGAGCGGGTTCTCGGGGAAGAGATCAGGCTTTCACCAACACCCGGGATCCAAATTCCTTATCAATAAATTAATGGCCTACTCAATCTGACATGTGTGCTCTATGTCTCTGGCAGTCCGGTGCTCCAGGCGCCGTTGTGATGAACTGAAGAAAGCTAAGGTCTGTTGCTCTACCTCATCAATCTGAGCCCAGGGAGCTGCCTCCAAGCACATTCCTGGAGGGCACTGACTAGTGACCAGGGGCTGATGAGGAGCTCCAGGAGCAGCAGAAGTTTAACTTTTCCTAGAACATGGCAATTTAACCCCCCCACCGCCCACTCTTATCGCTAACATTCAGCGCAGAGCCAGAGCTGGCGACACTGAAGAGAGATTAACGAGCTGTATCAGTTTTATTATAAAATTCGCATGTTGTATGACTGAGGGAGCAGAGCGATTTCAGAAAATGAATGGCAGCCGTTCTGAGCAACTTGCGTGGGTCTCACCTACAGCCAAAGAAAGGAAAAAGGCCTTTTGAAATGAGGACCTTAAATATTAAAGCAGAAACTCGTTGACTTGCAAGCCCCTTGCATCGCAAACAAACCCCACAGCTAACAGCACAGTGAGGCTGAACAGGAGCTTAAGCAGTTCATGTGGTGCTTCCCACATCAGTCGACATCCAACTAATACGGCCCAGTGACAGAGCCAAATGATTGTGAGGTAATCTAGGACTCTGCTACTAACATGGCTGGCCCGTGGGGCTCAGGAGAATTACAGGGGAGCAGCTTGAAAACCTATGACCCTAATGAGTCAGCAGTGAAATGGACCAGGGTGTGTGTTACTGCTGTCTGTAGGCAGGACTCACAAGCCGATGCAATACCATGCACTGGCCACAGCGCATGGCTTGACGCGTCTCCATATCCCCCGATGCAAAACGGGGGTTAGAGCGTCCAAAACGCACATCCAATCGCGCGCATAGGTAATAGCGCTCATCACATGTAAATGCATGCTGATGAGGTATTATCTATTCCTCCGATGCAAATAAAAAAAAAAATGTGCACCCAACGCGCACATTTTTACTCACCAAAATTAACGACTGCCCCAAGCAGGCATTAATTTTGGAGGAGCCCAAAAAGTGTACAGAAAAGCAGAAAATACTGCTTTTCTGTGCTTCCTCTGACTTAATATCGTGGCAAAATTAAGTTGGAGGAGCTAAAAAAAAATTAGAAATGTCCCCCCCCCCAAAAAAATGTTTTTAAAGGGTGCCGGCAGTCAGGTTAGGAAAAGGGACACTAAAATTGAGCGTCTGTTTTCCTAACCAGGTGACAGCCATCTCTCCTGAGCGTCCACTGATGAGGAGGCACTAGGGGCGTGTAATTTCCCCAGTGCCTTCTTTTTACCTCTGCACCCGCTTTAAATATTAAATTGGGTGCTTGGGAGAGGTGGATCAACGTGCGTTACGAGAGTGGGCGCTCAATCATGAGTGCCCATTTAGGGGTGGATTTTATAATGTGCGCGCGCTTCCCAGCACACACACGTGGACGTGCCGATTTTATAATATGCGTGCACCAGCGCACACATGTAATAAAATCCGAGGGTTGTGCCCACCGGATTTTTTTAAAACGCACATGCATGTGTAGGCAGCGCGCGCAGGGAGGAATTTTAGTAGATTTAGCATGGCGATGAAATCGGGCCTTCCCCCGTTCCCTCCCAGTCTGCTCCGAGACACCGGCTGGCCTCTGTCCCACCCTGCCTCGCCCCTCCCCTCCCAGACCATGCCCCCTGGCCCGCCCCCTTTTCGGGGCCTGGCAATTATGCGCATATCGTCACTCATGTGGTCGGGCTCTTTTGAAAGTGCGCGCGGTTCGCGCATGGACAGTTTAAAATTCGGCCATTAACACGCGCCAATATTGCATCGGCCTGTCAGTTTGTAGACAAAAGAGTGGAGGGGCGAGGGGGGGGGGGGTCAGAATGGAGAATAGGGTTAGGGCGCAGTGTGACCTATGTGAGGGGAAGGGGCCACCTAAGTTTCTCCTAAACACACGTATGTGCGAACACATCCAGTGGCAGCAGAAGCAGTGGGGCCCACAACCATTCACTTCCTCTCTCTTCGACCTTGGCACTTCTCCCTCATGGCATCCTCAACTGTGCCAGAGAACTGCCCAAACAATCAAGGCCATGTGGCTGCTCCCGTCTCAGGGTAAGCAACTCCAGCACATTCTACGCTGCTCCCTCTGGGGCCTGGGGGCAGGAAATGATCCATACCACCACCAGTTCTGCTCTTTTTCTGCAAGGGAACTAGAGTTGATTTCCACAGCTGTCTCTGCCTCCTTAGGTCCCAGAAGAAAGGTGACAGAAAGCCATTCTGGGTTGTTCTGCCAGAGATTAAGCCCTGGGTAACAGAGGCAAAAAGAGGTTGAATTAACAGTTGTGAGTTGCAGTGCTAATCATCAGGGTCAGGGCTGAAGCCTTGGCGACTGGCCCTGCTGCTGCTCATAAGTTTCAAACTTGTGCTAATTCAGCCTCTTTTGTACTTGTTCTTTGCTCTGTAGTCTCTGCTTCAGTATCACCCCTTCACTCTGAGGAACCTCGTTCCAAGGCAAGGAAGAACCAAGAAGCAGGGCTTAAATAAGCCAGGGCATCTGACGTCATCCAGGGGCAGTCCTGAGGTTTCCCGCGCTGGCCCCTTTAATTCTCCAGCCCTTGCGCACGTGCGCGTCTAGGGGGCGGGGCCAGCCGCGGCGAAACACCGCCGTCTCCCTCGAGGAGGGAGAGCCACGGCAGAGGCCCGAGCAGGCCTAATCGGATCCACGGTGGCCCGGGCCGGCCTCGAGGTAGGTGGGGGACCCGGGGCCGCAACACACATATAGAGTCATCCACCAAAAAAGTTGCTGTAAACAAAACTGAATGACGTTGGACCTACTCAACACCAAAGAAGTCCCAGAACATATTATGAACAATTGAAGCATTCATCAAGAGCTCAATAAAAATGTTGCCAAAAATCTTATCTCAACATATGCAATGCTACAATTCTTATACTTTTACACTACCATGTTGACTCATGCGCGTGAAATCAGACGTGCCTGTTGTCCACAGCTTTTGGATGGGAGGTCTGGATGAACTGATAAAAGTTCAGGGTGAAATGCTAGAGGGTCTACGTGACCTGGAGAGAGACAGGTTGAACTGGTGGAGGAACTGGTGAACAAGGTGGCAAGTAAGCATTTTTAAAACAGTATACTTAAATAATTTTTAAAATACCTGTTTCTGTGTTATTATGCATAAATGTTATAGTTTTGTATGCATTTAAAGGTGAATTTTCAAAATATGCACGTATAATGAATAGCACTTGTGCAAGTAAAATAGCATATAAGTAAATATATGCTATTTTAAAAACCTCAACATACATGCATAAATAGGGTCTGTGAGTAAATTTATGCATGTGAAAAATAAGCGGGCCAGGGATATTATGGGGAGGGAGCCAACATTTATGTGAGTAAGTTGCTATTTTGCCAAAGTGACATGCGCAATTATTTTGCTTGTGTATACTTACACCTGGTCATTATCTGGCATAAATGCTTGCAAACATCTTAAATGTGAAAAAATGTCTGGGTAGGGGGTCTGGGGGAAATGGGGAAACATCAGGCTGAAGATCCAGGAGGGTCTTCATGAGTTGCAGATGGACTGGGCAAATGGTAGACTAGTTGGTAAAACTGGTTATTTCATTGTCGTATGCAGGTTAGATAATCCTCTGATTATAGACAGTGCTGGGGAGGAGCTGGGGAGGAACCGGCTGTCGTGATACATGTGGGCACCAACGACATAGGAAAATGTGGGAGAGAGGTTCTGGAAGCCAAATTTAGGATTTTAGGTAGGAAGCTGAAATCCAGAAACTCCAGGGTGGCATTCTCTGAAATGCTTCCTGTTCCACGTGCAGGTCCCCAGAGGCAGGCAGAGCTCCAGAGTTTCAATGCGTGAATGAGACGATGGTGCAGGGGAGAGGGATTCAGCTTTGTAAGGAACTGGGGAAACTTTGGGGGAAAGGGGAGACTTTTCTGAAAGGATGGGCTCCACCTTAACCAGAGTGGAACCAAGCTGCTGGCACTAATTTTCAAAAAGGAGATAGAGCAGCTTTTAAACTAGAACAAGGGGGAAAGCCAACAGTCACTCAGCAGTGCATGGTTCAGAGAAATGTATCCTTGAAGGATACTAATGAAACAGGAGAGTTAGGGCATCCCAACAGAGAGGTTCCATTAAAAGCAAACATAGTCCATATTGCCTATATGTAAAAAATCACCGAAGCTAATGATTTCGGAATTATCCCAAACAACTGAAAAGCAGGTTGTTAATACAAACAAAAAACACACTTTGAAATGTCTGTTTGCCAATGCCAGAAGTCTAAGAAGTAAGATGGGAGAATTAGAATGTATAGCAGCAAATGATGAGATTGACATAATTGGCATCACAGAGACTTGGTGGAAAGAGGATAACCAATGGGACAGTGCTATATCAATCAGGGTACAAATTATATTGCAATGATAGGGAGGATCAACTTGGTGGGGGTATGGCACTTTATGTCCAGGAGAGTATAGAGTCCAACAGGATAAAGATCATACAAGAGACTAAATACGCAGTAGAATCTATATGGGTAGAAATCCCATGTGTGTTGGTTAAGAGGATAGTGATCGGAGTATACTACCGTCCACCTGGACAAAATGGTCAGACAGATGATGAAATCAGGGAAGCAAACCAATTTGGCAGTGCAATAATAATGGGAGATTTCAATTACTCCAATATTGACTGGGTAAATGTAACATCAGGACTTGCTAGAGACGTAAAGTTCCTGGGTGTAATAAATGACTGCTTCATGGAGCAATTGGTTCAGGAACCAACAAGAGAGGGAACTATTTTAGATTTAATTCTTAGTGGAATGCAGGATTTGGTGAGCGAGGTAACGGTGGTGGGGCCACTTGGCAACAGTGATCAATCATAACATAATCAAATTTAAACTAATAACTGGAAAGGGGACAATAAGTAAATCTGCAGCTCTAACACTAAACTTTCAAAAGGGAAACTTTGATAAAATGAGGAAAATAGTTAGAAAAAAACTGAAAGGTGCAGCTCCAAAGGTTAAAAGTGTTCAGCAGGCTTGGACATTGTTTAAAAATACAATCCTAGAGGCGCAGTCCATATGTATTCCACACATTAAGAAAGGCGGAAAGAAGGCAAAACGATTACCGTCATGGTTAAAAGGTGAGGTGAAAGAGGCTATTTTAGCCAAAAAAACATCCTTCAAAAATTGGAAGAAGGATCCATCTGAAGAAAATAGAAAAATGCATAAGCATTGTCAAGTTAAATGTAAAATATTTATATGGCAGGCTAAGAGAGAATATGCAATAAAGTTGGCCATAGAGGCAAAAACTCATAATAAAATCTTTTAAAAATATATCCAAAGCAAGAAACCTGTGAGGGAGCCGGTTGGACCATTAGATGACCGAGGGGTTAAAGGGGCTTGTAGGGAAGATAAGGCCATTACAGAAAGACTAAATTAATTCTTTGCTTCCGTGTTTACTAATGAAGATGTTGGGGAGATACCAGTTCCGGAGATGGTTTTCAGGGGTGATGAGTCAGACGAACTGAACGAAATCACTGTAAACCTAGAAGATGTAGTAGGCCAGATTGACAAACTAAAGAGTAGCAAATCACCAGGACCAGATGGTATGCATCCTAGTGCACTGAGGGAACTCAAAAATGAAATTTCTGATCTATTACTTAAAATTTGTAACCTATCATTAAAATCATCCATTGTACCTGAAGACTGGAGGGTGGCCAATGTAACCCCAATATTTAAAAAAGGCTCCAGTGGCATTCCGGGTAACTACAGACCAGTGAGCCTGACTTCAGTGCCGGGAGAAATAGTGGAAACTATTCTTAAGATCAAAATCGTAGAGAATATAGAAAGACATGGTTTAATGGAACACATTCAACATGGATTTACCCAAGAGAAGTCTTGCCTAACAAATCTGCTTCATTTTTTGAAGGGGTTAATAAACGTGGATAAATGTGAACCGGTAGATGTAGTGTATTTGGATTTTCAGAAGGCGTTTGACAAAGTCCCTCATAAGAGGCTTCTACGAAAACTAAAAAGTCATGGGATAGGAGGCGATGCCCTTTCGTGGATTAGAAACTGGTTAAAAGAGAGGAAACAGAGAGTAGGATTAAATGGTAAATTTTCTCAGTGGAAAAGGGTAAACAGTGGAGTGCCTCAGGGATCTGTACTTGGACCGGTGCTTTTCCAATATATATATAAATGATCTGGAAAGGAATACGACAAGTGAGGTTATCAAATTTGTGGATGATACAAAATTATTCAGAGTAGATAAATAACAAGCGGACTGTGATACATTACAGGAGGACCTTGCAAGACTGGAAGATTGGGCATCCAAATGGCAGATGAAATTTAATGTGTACAAGTGCAAGGTGTTGCATATAGGGAAAAATAACCCTTGCTATAGTTACATGATGTTAGGTTCCGTATTAGGAGCTACCACCCAGGAAAAAGATCTAGGCATCATAGTGGATAATACTTTAAAATCGTCGGCTCAGTGTGCTGCAGCAGTCAAAAAAGCAAACATAAGAACATAAGAACATTAGAAAATGCCATACTGGGTCAGACCAAGGATCCATCAAGCCCAGCATCCTGTTTCCAACAGTGGCCAATCCAGGCCATAAGAACCTGGCAAGTACCCAAAAACTAAGTCTATTCCATGTTACCATTGCTAATGGCAGTGGCTATTCTCTAAGTGAACTTAATAGCAGGTAATGGACTTCTCCTCCAAGAACTTATCCAATCCTTTTTTAAACACTTCTATACTAACTTCTCTAACCACATCCTCTGGCAACAAATTACAGAGTTTAATTGTGCGTTGAGTAAAAAAGAACTTTCTCCGATTAGTTTTAAATGTGCCCAATGCTAACTTCATGGAGTGCCCCCTAGTCTTTCTACTATCCAAAAGAGTAAATAACCGATTCACATCTACCCATTCTAGACCTCTCATAATTTTAAACATCTCTATCATATCCCCCCTCAGCCGTCTCTTCTCCAAGCTGAAAAGTCATAACCTCTTTAGTCTTTCCTCATAGGGGAGCTATTCCATTCCCCTTATCATTTTGGTAGCCCTTCTCTGTACCTTCTCCATCGCAATTATATCTTTTTTAAGATGCGGCGACCAGAATTGTACACAGTATTCAAGGTGCAGTCTCACCATGGAGCGATACAGAGGCATTATGACATCTCTGGTGGTTCAGTATACTGTCTAATAAAGAACTAGTGTGTGTTTGTCTCCTAACTCTGAGCCGGTCCCTCTCAGGATCATTCCCCGGGGGCATGGTCATCTGCCACTGGTCCAAGGATCCACCCTCAACTCTCATATATAACTGCAAATCCTGAACGGATTGCTAACTTCTATCTGATTGCTCCTCCCATCAAGCATCAGATTCAGAACAGATTGCTATCTCCCTAGCAAATTCTGAACAACATGAGAGGTCTTGAAGGACTTCAAAGGGGCGTGAGATAAACACTGTGGATCTATAAAGTCTAGAGGATGTGTATGAAGTGTGGGTGGCTCGCGGGAATGACGGCTACTACCTGGAGATAATACCAATGACTGCTACTACCTGGAGATAATACCAATGATGGCTGTTACCTGGAGATAACACCCTTATTCAATAAACATACACGCAGTTAATGCGACTCCAACATTAAGCTTCAACGGCAAGAGGTAATGTGGAAAAAAAAAGGATTTCCATTCACAAAAAATGCGGGGAGTAGCTTGCTGGTTACGGTGGTTACTACTCCTAAACAAATAAGCCTGATACTTCACTTTCAATGCCTATCCAGCATAGCTCTCTGCTTCAATGGCAAGGGAGAAAGTCTGATACTTCACACATATCCAGCACAGCTCTCTGTTTCAACAGCAGGGGAGAAGTCTGATACTTCACTTTCAATGCAAGTTAGCTCTCTGCTTCAATGGCAAGGGAGGAAGACTGATACTTCACGCATATCCAGCATAGCTCTCTGCTTCAATGGCAGGGGGAATGAAGAAAAGTGGATCTATATACAGACAACAACCAAAAGGACTGAATTACTTAGACTGGGTAAACAAGCATGGGTGTAGCTTGCTTATTGCGGCGGTTACTATCCCTAACTAATTAAGCTAGATATTCACTTAGATGCAGTTCCAACACTGCTCTCTGCATTATGGCGGGGTGGAAGGGATACAGAACCAAAAGGTTACTAAGGGCCAAGAGTAACAGATAAGTATGAGAGAGGAGAAAAAAAAAAAAAGAGTGCGAAGGCTTGCTGAGAAGACTGGATGGGCCATTTGGTCTTCTTCTGCCATCATTTCTATGTTTCTATGAGTAGATGTGTCTCAGTTATTTACACTTTCAAATAATAGAAGGACTAGGGGGCATTCCATGAAGTTAGCAAGTAGCGCATTTAAGACTAATTGGAAAAAAATATTTTTCACTCAACGCACAATAAAGCTCTGGAATTTGTTGCCAGAGGATGTGGTTAGTGCAGTTAGTGTAACTGAGTTCAAAAAAGGTTTGGATAAGTTCTTGGAGGAGAAGTCCATTAACGGCTATTAATCAAGTTTACTAAGGGAATAGCCTCTGCTATTAATTGCACCAGTAGCATGGGATCTTCTTAGTGTTTGGGTACTTGCCAGGTTCTTGTGGCCTGGTTTGGCCTCTGTTGGAAACAGGATGCTGGGCTTGATGGACCCTTGGTCTGACCCAGCATGGAAAAAGTTCTTTAGACAGAAAAATTGGAATTTATCTTGATAAGTAGCTTTTTTTTTTTTACTAATCCAGCTATCTTACATACCCAGATAAGTCCTAAAAATGCTACTTAGATGAACAAGTAGCGCTTTTCAGACTTTTCCAGCTAAGTGCCACTACTTAGCAAACAAATCAGAACTTATCTGGATAACAGCCCCCTACTCTTCCAGATAAGTCCGAACTTGAGTGGATCATGCTTGCAGATATGCAAGCATTTCTGCGCTCATATGTACTCGTATTTTATATAACCTGTGCATATTGTAGCAACGCAGGTTATAAAATACAGTAACAACTCGTCTGCGCCCTTATGCACGCGTAAATGGACTCACATAAACAGTTTCGAAAGTCATCCTTCCTGAATATACAGGTGTATGCATATAAAACAGGTAGAGAAAGTATGTGTTTTCTTGCATTGGGAATATTTTCATGTACAGAAACACAGGCGCATACTTTCAGAGGAGAAATATGCGGTATTTTATAAACTGTGAGTGCTCCTGTGCAGCTCCTGCCACACAGTCTGTAAAATGCAAGAATTAATCACTACGTGTCCACTTCCACACATAAATGCTGCACCACGGACAGGTATGGAAGTTAGGCTCCTTGTGACCAGCTCCCTGCTTAGTGGCTTTACAGTAGCTTTAGTGACTCAGTTCCACTCTTTGTAGAAATTCTGAGGATCAAGAGGATTTTTTTTTTCTGGCCACAGTCTGCGTTTCTTTGGATAATTATTTTATACCTTTAAAAAAAAAAAGGAATTTACCATTTTTCATTTACTCTGCTTTATCACTTGGATAACCTGTGCATTATTTCTCTCTTAATCCTTCTATATGGAGTTCATCATTCAAAGTGAGGCTATCTTATTTCAGAAAACAAATATGTTCCCTTTATGCAGGCCTGAAATTCTTGAGTTATATTCAAACTGATAATAAAATTCTCTGAGCATAATTCCTGGACCTGAAGACGAGCTGCTCTGATTTATGGGGTTCTGGGCTGCTTTCTGCAGGATTCGCCTTCCTTGCTATGTCCTGTGCCTATTTTCACAGATGGACACTAGAGGGCGCACATCCCCGCTGCGCTGCCCTAAACTGTACATGGAAGAGGAGAGGCACTACTAGCCTGAGGATCTTTGGCAGAGTCAGAACTAGGCCATATTCTGTCAAACATATGGCTGAAAATATTTTAAACAACAGGTATAGAAGGTTAAGGACTGTATCAAGCACACAATGGACAATTCTAGCATTTCAAGCATAGTGGATTATGATTTTATAAACCAGTCCATAGATTTTATAAAAGGAATGGGGAGAGACATAAAACTGCTAGGAAGGGTTTATTGAATGGATGTGCAGGAGGGGTGCAAATGCAGCACTTACCCATGAGAGGGGATGAACTGCGCTGCACCAACCTGATGAAAGGAGGATGACTTTTCAAAACCAATCACAAATAAAGGTGATTATTCCAGCAAAAAGGTGTTAGTTGCACCGCTATTTCTCCATATTTAAAGGCACTGAGATGGTGAACGGTGCAGTACATAGACAGCAACACAGTCTCTCTCTTTAAGATCTTGAATTCTAAAAGTGTACAGTGCATAGGTTAAGGGGCACAGAGAGATACTCTGGCTGGAGGACAGTTAAAATGGTTTTAATAAAATAAAATATTGGTTTAAAAAATATTTAGCATTTTACTTTATTCATTATAAGCTTGTTCAAAACAAACTTACAAGACAGCACAACTTTGCTTCAGTCAGTGGGCAAATACAGCTGACTCCCAAAGGGATTCAAAGCTTACATTTGAGCCTTAGGTCCAAACTGTAGCAAAAACCACATTCTTTCAGCTACTCCAACTACACTATCTCTGCTCCTTCTTACACAACTCCATCTTTGCCATAGACATTCAGAGCTGTATCACCTCATATCTCACTCTACATTGAGCTCCCAAAACAGTATGTCTAGTTCCTGCAATTTATAACAACACTGAAGCTCAAAGGCTGCTGGATGCTAAAATGTCTGAGAGAATCACACCCATCTTAAAATCCCTACACTGGCTACTGATAGTTCACCAAAGTTTACAAATTGGATCCGTCCTTAAAAACTCCAAAAGGCTGTGCTCCACTACACTTGTATCACCACCTGAACTCCTACATAGCTTCCCACTCTCTGAGGTCACTACCACAAGCGTGCCTGATGGTACCAGCATCTCTCCCGCACAGAGAGAGAAAGCCTTCTGAGGTGCAGGTCTCACCTCTCAAAATCACCCTAGCAACTTTTGCAAAAGTGGCCCAGGTGCTTTTAAGTAATGATCAAACAGAGTTGAAAGATTCCAAATTACCCCTCTCAACTGATAAACAGGTTTTTAATTCAAACAAAAAAAACCATACTTTAAATATCTGTATTCAAATGCTAGAAGTCTAAAAAATAAGATGGGAGTGTATAGCATTGAATGAAGAGGTAGACATAACTGGCATCTCAGAGACCTGGTGGAGGTAGGATAACCAATGACACATTGTGATACCAGAGTACAAATTATATCGCAATGATAGGGTGGATCAAATTGATGGAGGGGTAACACTATATATTAAACTCAAACAGGATAAAAGTTTGGTATATATATTAAACTCAAACAGGATAAAAGTTTGGTAGGAAACAAAATGCACTGTAGAATCCTTATGGATAGAAATTCCATATGAAAAGAGGCTACAATAGCACTGGAGGGTATTACCATCCACCTGGCCAGAAAGAACAGAGAAATAATGAAATGCCAACAGAAATTAAAGAAGCTAACAAAATTAGCAGCACAGTGATAATGGGTGACTTCAATTACCCCAGTACTGACTTGGTCGATGTCACATCAGACATGCTAAGGAGGTGAAGTTCCTGGATGAAATAAATGACTGCTTCATGGAGCAGCTGGTACAGAACCAACAAGAGGAGAGCTGTAGAAGTAAAAAGTTTCAAATCAGAGATACCATTCAATCTCTGCTTTTAAACCATAGGGGGTGATGGAATTTACAGTGTAGATCCAGAATTGCTCCTGAAAATTTAATTTGAAGTGTAAATCATATTCTCGATCTGATGGCACAATGTGTTCAATAATTCACCATCGCAGATCTGAAAAAGTGTCAACATCTTGGCCTGATTTATTCATTGTGCATGTGTCTTGTTAGATCTGAATTACATAGTGTTACACTATTACAGTATGTAAAGCAACTCATGATACTGAGGGGTCTGAGGATACAGAAGGAACTTAAACTCTTTACTGATGATGCCAAATTAATAACAAACGGCTAGCGATTCTTAATGAGTGTTCGCTAAATCGAATGGTACTTATAGTTGAGAAAACGAAAAAAGTATCTGAAACACTTCGGATTTCAGTAGATGAATGTAAAGTGAAATTAAAATATTTGATGACAATTGAAGACTATGATCAGTCTTTAAAAGAACATATGCAGACAACTGAGCTATTTAGATCAGTTTTACAGTCAGATAAGATATGAAAAAGCAAGAGTGATGACTCAAGATTACAAAACAGGGAATATCTATTCTTGGCAGAGAGACAAAAGACAATCATGGATGATTAAAAAGTTTTCCTTTGCAAAGTCTTCGGACTCTTCTGGGTCAGATGATGATGGCACTACCAATATGCCAGCCCAGCCTTTTTTAGAACAGAGCCAAGATATTCCTGCCCCTCGACGTGGACAACACAGCAGATATATGAATTGCCGACAACAAGAACCGATGTGGCCGAAGCCCAACACAAGATCACAGTATCAGCAGAATCAGAATCATATGTTATAAAATTTTCTGGTAAGCTCTTAACTCAAACACAGTTATCTCTTCTGAATAAAGGATTGTCTTTTGCACCTACTTATGGTTATGATCTACTCTTATTTTTTAGGTTATTTTGATGCAAATAAAAAATCAACCAACTTATCTTTTCAGGTGTGATTGAATATTGCAATAACCCCAAAAAGTCCTGAAATGCACCATGTTTCAAAATTTGATTTCTGCATCAGGGGGAATTATTAACTCTATAAGAGAGAAAGAAGATCATGAAAAAAGAATACTAGCTTATAGTTCACCGCATTAGTAACTGCACATACCATTCCTTCATGGCAGGGTATCAAAGCATCCACTTTCCTCAGTTCAAGTCTAGTCCCGGAAGTTGAAAAGGGCATTTTTTAAATATCTAAACACGTATTGAGTTAAGCCAATACCAATTCTTGAAAAATCATGATATTATCAAATCCAAAAGCTGCACAGCAATGACATCATTAGTAACTGTAGAAGTAAAAAGTCTCAAATCAGAGAAAACCATTTGATCTCTGCATTTAAACCATAGGGGATGATGGAATTTACAGTATATATCTAGAATTGCTTCCAAAAATTTAATTTGAAGTGTAAATCATATTCTCGATCTGATAGTACAATTTGTTCAATAATCCACCATTGCAGATCTGAAAATGTGTGCAGAAACTGAACACAACGAGACACCATTGAAGCTTGCAATTTTTTGGTGGATAAACAGTTTTTATGCTCATTCAGTCGAGTCCTCATCATCCTTTTGGCACGTCCAATGTATAATAGTCCTCAGGGACATTGACTAGCATAAATAACATGTTTAGATGTATAGTTAGTGTGTCCATAGATGTCATAAGAATGTCCAGAGATAGGGTCTCTCCAACATGATATATTAGATGGGGTATTGCTCTTAGAGCAAGTGCCACAATGGTTGTGTCCTCTAGGTCATTCACTCTCAAAACCTTTTATCTCAGGTAACATGGAATGGACTATAAAATCTCTCACACGCCTTTCTTTCATATAATCCAGATCCTCCAGGTTTGCATTCTCAGAAATGTTTTCCATTCCACGAGCAGGACCCCAGAGGCAGACTGAGCTCCAAAATCTCAATGCATGGCTGAGACAATGGTTCAGGGAAGAGGGTTTTGGATTTGTTAAGAATTGGAGAACATTTTGGGGAAGGGGAAGCCTATTCATATGGGATGGGCTCCACCTTACCCAGAGTGGAAACAGGCTGCTGGTGCTAACATTAAAAAAAGAGACAAAGCAACTTTTAAATTAAACCATGGGGGAAAACCAACTGTTGTTAAGAAGCACATAGTTCGGAGGGAGGTATCTTCCAAAGATACCTGCAAAACAGGGAAGTTAGATTATCCCAGTAGAGAGGTTGTGTTTAAGGCTGAAGTAGCCCACACAGATATTGACAAAGACCACTCAGATGTGAATGACTCTAAGCTGCCTGTACCATTTGCTAACAAGCAGGTTGTGAATATAAAGAGAAAAGAAAAGACAAATAAAAAATGTTTTAAAATGTCTGTAATCGAATGCCAGAGCTCTGAACAGTAAGAATTTATGCATTATAGGAGGATGTAGACATTGGAGGCATTTCAGAGATGAGCTGGAAGGAAGATAACCAATGGTACATTTGTGAAGAGAATCATGTCTATCATGGTCTCAATATCATTATAAAAAGTGATTTTTAAGGTCCCAGTTAACAGTAGATCTTTTGTTGATTTAGCTTATGTTACAGGTTACATTTACATTATGGATTATACAATGTCTTTGATATATCACCCTTGAGACAGAAAGTCAAGAGTGCTTGGGTTATATACAGGTTTCAGTGCAGTATTCCTGATATCTACTCAGCAGAGCAGATAAAGCAATCAACAAACCCAAAGTACAGTAGCTGAACAGCAAATGGAAAACTGCTCAAGTGCATTTCAAAGCACTGTCTTTAAAGAGAGACAGAAAGAGAGAGACAGACACAGGGAGACACAGAGAGAGTGCTTTTTATCAAAACTGTCAGTACGAGAGGGATACTTTCAGGGAAAGGTCACAGTGAAGCATGGTTCATTGGGCACCGTGAGAGAAAGGATTCAGGGTGCAGATGGGCTATTATTCAACATCAATCATAGTATAAGTGATATCTGGACTTGGTGACTGATGAAGTAAAGTTTAGGGAGACACAAACACAAGCACACTCTCATTCTCACACACGCTTGCTCTCTTGAGCTGAAGACATGAGGACACTGTCTGTAGCGTTTCCCTTTGAGGAGATGAGGGCCAATATGCACAGCACAGGTAGAAAGTACGAGCCATAGAGTACGCATGGAGATGCAAAAATACAACGTCTATGTGTACCTTGATGCCCCTGGCCTGTGCTCATCCTTTTTTACATGGGTAAGAATATGTGGGCTGTGAATATACCTTTACCCACACTGGCACAGGTAGGGATAAAGGGGGAAATCATCAGACTCACCCTTTTTACTCAGGTAACGACGAGCAGCAGAAACCACCCGTGGACATGACTCCAGGCATGAATGCTCTGCCCACAGGCACTGTCAGCACCAAAGAACAGGAAAACTGGACTTCCAGACAGCCACAGCAGTACACAAAAGGCAAAGAACCATATGTGCTGTGGGGTTTCCCGGTGAAAACACTAGTGGCCACCTAGAGAGCCACTATTCTTGGTGCAGCACACAGTGGTGGCATCTCCTCCTTCCTGCCCCCGTGGCTTGGAAAGGAAAGCGGTGCCTGCACTGGAAGGAGGAGATGCCATGGCTGCTGCTGTTGGGAGCAAAAGAAATCTGGAGCAGCGGGCCTGGCATTGGGAGCAGGAGAAGTGGGCTTGCGTGACCATGAACAGCAGAAGCAGGCTGGAGCCACGGGGCCCACCCAGCGTTCAGGAACAGAAGGTTAGAGCTGCGAGCCCAAGTGGCTTCAGGACCCAGAAGGCTGAAACAGTAAGCCTGCACAGTCATGGCGAGGAAAAGCAGCTGGAACCGCAGGGGTGTCTGACACAGAAGTCTGGAGCCATGGGGTCTGCTCCAGTCTTTTGGAAGCAAAAGAGTGGAGCTGCGGACCACACAGCATTGGGAGCAGGAGCAGTGGACCTGCAGGGCCATGCAGAGCAGCAAAAGGCTAAAGCAGTGAGGTAGGAAGGCCAAGAGGAGTAGAAAAAGGCTGTAGCAGTTGGGCTGTCCCAAAGAAATAGAAAGAATCCTGACCATGGGGGTGAGGAGATGAAGAAGGAGGTTGCTGCTGGCCCTTGTGCTTCCAGAGGGAGGAAAATGTAAGTGATTAAGAAAGGGAGCATGCTTCTGTGACTGTGTGTGTGTGTGATTAAGGGAGCATGCGTCTGTGACTCGGTGTGTGTGTGTGTGTATGTGTGATTAAGGGAGCATGCGTCTCTGTGTGTGTGTGTGTGTGTGTGATTAAGGGAGCATGCGTCTGTGACTCGGTGTGTGTGTGTGTGTGTGTGTGTGTGATTAAGGGAGCATGCGTCTCTGTGTGTGTGTGTGTGTGTGTGTGATTAAGGGAGCATGCGTCTGTGACTCGGTGTGTGTGTGTGTGTATGTGTGATTAAGGGAGCATGCGTCTCTGTGTGTGTGTGTGTGTGATTAAGGTAGCATGAGTCTGTGACTCGGTGTGTGTGTGTGTGTATGTGTGATTAAGGGAGCATGCGTCTCTGTGTGTGTGTGTGTGTGTGTGATTAAGGGAGCATGCTTCTGTGACTCGGTGTGTGTGTGTGTGTATGTGTGATTAAGGGAGCATGCGTCTGTGACTCGGTGTGTGTGTGTGTGTGTATGTGTGATTAAGGGAGCATGCGTCTCTGTGTGTGTGTGTGTGTGTGTGTGATTAAGGGAGCATGCGTCTGTGACTCGGTGTGTGTGTGTGTGTATGTGTGATTAAGGGAGCATGCGTCTGTGACTCGGTGTGTGTGTGTGTGTGTATGTGATTTTATTTGTGTATATGAGAACCTTCTTAGGGCATCTGGTAATCAAAAGTTCCCAGGTATGGAAAGCAGGGGATATTTTAAAATCCTTATTAGTTTTAATTATTGCTGTTATTTTATGTGCATGTAAATATAATATACATGTTGCAAATCTGTTTTGAAGTGCTCTGAATTTTCATCCATGATTTTTTTTTATTGTGTGTATGGAGAAGGCACAACTAGGGAGAAGAGGGGTCCTAGGCTGTACGGTTTGCTTATAAAGCCAAATATACTTGCCCAAGCCCCGGAATTCCCACATTGTGCATCTGTAGCAAACATCTGGCTGGCAAAGCACATCTGCTCCAAGGTAGAGAAATGAGAAAGCTCAGCTGAAAGGCAGACCCAAGGTTAGAGCACATCATCACATGCAATCTGCTCAGATTCGTATCAGCTACACCAAGGAACCGGAGCAATAACAAATATTACATGAAACAGGCAGCAAGAAACCCAGTTTTTGTGGAGATGCAATCACAGTTCCAATGCACTTACATACTGGACGTCAGCTGCTCCGGCAACAAAACAACTATAAAAAGTTGGTCTACATTTTTCTGACTTTTAGAAGTTACCACAACAGAAGCAATGAGATTTAAAAGCCAGCAAATATTGCATGTGCCTGCTCTAGGTCTCTAACGGCCCTGTTATCTTCTACATGTTTGTTTTTAGCTGTCACTGTGGTTTATTGTCAGGGAAGTGTAGGGCCAGCTGCCTCTACCTCATCATCAAAGCTCCTTCATTAAACTTGTAGGCAATCTTTTACCAAGGTAACACACAAAAATTCCCTTCTGCTTTCAGTTATTTTTCCAGCTATAAATGTATCAAATGGTTGCAATAACCTTCTTTATCTAAGAAAAAACAATTTCATTAAATCAGAGAAAGCACTTACAAATTCCCTGTGTCACTTATTAAAAAGGCCTTTATCTGTGGCTGATTGTAGAAGGCTGGCCAAGGAGATTTGCAAAGAACATCATCTCCAGCTGCCAGGTATGGAAGGTCAATTACCTCATGTCAGTAAACTGCTAACCAGTGTACTGTACATCTGTACACATCTTCCCCCTGATTTAAGTCCACATAATGTACCTATTCATAGCAGGTTTTCTTCTAGCCTTAGTCCATGGCAAAACTCTTTAAAAAATGGATCTGCTAGAATGTTACACATGTATTTTAGAAAACCACTGATGTGTACTGAGGCTGTACCATCATTTCTAACTACTGATTCACACAATCTATTTCATGCAATCTAATATGTAAGCTTTTTTATTGCCAGTGCACACTTTCTAAAAAAAATAATAATGGACAATCATACTCAGGATATACCACGCTTTGCAGCTAACATCCTGCATTTTAATCATCATCCCATCTAAAATATTCTCAAACTGCATAAAAGTCAACTTCCAGATAAGTTAGGTATGTTCTAGGGGGCATAACTGGGAGGAGTTCATTTAGCTAGATAAGTTATCAAGCTAACTCGAATTAGCTGGATAATTTATCTGGCTAAGTCTGGTCGGCCCATAGATCTGTCCTAAAGTTAGCTGGATAAAGTTATCCAGCTAGCCTTACAATAGCCAGCTTTATTCAATAGTGCGGCTCCACTACTGGATATACTACCAAAGTTAACCAGATACGTTCATACAGTTAACTTTGCAATCTGAACAGTGACTGAATATGGACCTCAATATCTACATTACGGTAGTAGCACCTTTCATCTCTCCAATCAAGAGTCTCTTACGTATAGAGCCAATCGCACCTTGAATACTCTGTGCAATTCTGGTTGCCGCATCTCAATAAAGATATAGTTGCAGTGGAGAAAGTGCAGAGAAGGGCGACCAAAATGATAAGGCTCCCCTATGAGGAAAGGCTAAAGAGGTTAGGTCTGTTCAGTTTGGAGATGACTGAGGGAGGGGGATATAATAGAGGTCTACAAAATCATGAAA
Source organism: Rhinatrema bivittatum (assembly GCF_901001135.1). NCBI lineage: Eukaryota > Metazoa > Chordata > Amphibia > Gymnophiona > Rhinatrematidae > Rhinatrema > Rhinatrema bivittatum. Next base: position 15,651,479 of record NC_042631.1, read on the forward strand.
GAGCTTGAATAGATTAACGAACAGATTAATATAAATTAGTTATTTACTCTCTTAGATAATAGAAGGACTCGGAGCACTCCATGAAGTTAGCAAGTAGTTCATTTAAAACAAACCAAAGAAAATTCTTTTGCACTCAGCGCATAGTTAAGCTCTGGAATTAATTGCCAGAGGATGTGGCTATGGCAGTTAGTGTAACTGGGCTTTAAAAAAGGTTTGGATAAGTTCCTAGAGGAAAAATCCATAAACAGCTATTAATTAACAGGCAATAGTAGCTTGAGATTTATTTAATGTTTGGGTAATTGTCAGGTACTTGTGACTTGGATTGGCCACTGTTGGAAACAGGATATTGGGCTTGATGGACCTTTGGTCTGATCCAGTACGGCATGATCTTATGTTCTTATGCTGGTTGTTTGTTTTTTTTCTTTTGGTACCTGGTCTATCATTTTCATTCTATTGTCAGTCTCCAAGTAACAAGAAGTGAAAAAAAATTCTATTTCACTGCATTAATGCTCCTCCTGTTTGGCAGTCAATTACAAACAGCATGTCCTGATTCAATCAAGACACAAATATTCCCTCCAAGTAATCACAGTCATCCATCTGACTTTTTTCCATCAATTACGGGCTCAGACACCGATCTTTACATCTTGCACATTTATAATGTTATTGTCCACTCTGCACATTTCAGTTAGCAAGTTAGGGTCCCTTCCCAACTCCTGAGAGGCTTTCTCTGTTTGTTTGTACCGAATCTGTTTATCGAACTTGTTTTGGATTTGTGTATAGATTTTGGTTTTTTTGAGGTGTTTTTATTTAGATTATGTATGTTTTAAATCTGTAAACCGTTTTGACTAAATTTCTTTTTGAAAAAGCGGTATACAAACATTTTTTAAATAAATAAAAATAAATAAATAACCAAAGCCATATTTCGGCAGAGGCATAATGTCTGGGGTGCCAGAGTCTGAAGGCACCCGAAAAGTTGCTCTCTGATTTCCAGAGAAAAATCCCCCTACCTTGAATCCTCTGCCTATGGGTGCCGTAATTTTAAATCCATCTCTGTTCAAGATCGCTGCTGGGCAGTCAAAACCTGGTGAAGGCGGCAGTGCAATTATGCAAACCTTTCCTGAGAAATCTTTCAGTTTAGCTGTCTGAACAAATGTATTTGCCCAGCTAAAACATGGACGTCATTTCTAGTGCCGGCTGTTTCCAATGTGTGCAAGTTAGGGCGCCAGTTGAAGGAGGCAATACAGTACCGAATAGGGATGTGAATCGGATCCGATATTGGATCCGATTCACATCCGATATCGGATCCGATTCACATCTATAGAGATGTGAATCGGAACCAGAATCGGATCCGATATCGGATCCGATTCACATCCCTAGTACCGAATATCCTAGCCAAGACCCTTGCTTGCGAAAAAGAGGGAATCCAAAGTAAGATCCAGGCAGCTGCAGCTCAGATGCCCGCAGAACAGAAGATAGAGAGTGGAGCTCTGTATGAGTTTAAAATCGATTACATACTACAAAGAAAACCTGCAGAACCCAGGAGACAATCATAAAAAAAACTATTTATACAATCGTCTCAGTAACTTCAGTGACTGCATCTTCCAAGTAACAAGTATTGTAACTATTTCTCAAGCCTCGATGAGGTGTGCGGACATTGAACTGATTTTACAGTCCTGGATGGAGTTAGGTTTCCCGGACTCCGCGTCAGCTAAGCCCACATTCTGGGCAAGGGCCGAGCAGATGCACTGTGTCTGCTCACTGCGTTTCTTTTCGCTTACATCAGAGCTTGGTACACGCTGGTGCAGAAGTGGAGGCCCGAGAAAAGGTAAAGAAACTTTCCCAGATAACTGTTGGAAAGGATTTTCTCATTGCTGCTCTTCGGGGAATCATTCACTTGGACTGAATTCCACAAAGCACAAGCAGTTAAAAAAAAAATAAAACAGTATGTGGCATTTCATAGAACGAAACTAGAGAAAATGATACATTATCCAAGTTAACGTTCATGCAATTTATTTATAAAATATGGCATAGTTTGTTTAAAAAAAAATTAAAGCAGAATTGGAACATTCATTAACTCGAAAAATCTTCTGTATGTCAAAACTAGTCTATATATTTGTAAATACTATAATTTTTAAGTGATTCTTTTCCTAACAAACAGACTGCATGTAAGTTAGAGCTTTTTTCTCGCATTTGAAGCAAAATCCCCCAAAGCAAGTGACAGTCCCCAGTCTGCTCTCTAGGAATCCCTTAAAGAAAAACAATTTATATCATTTCATCTGAAGCCTCCTTGACCTCTGGACAATGAAAGGTCAAATACATAAGGAAATGCCTTCTAGAAATGAAAGGGAATCTGTGAATGCACTTACCTGAGACCGCTTTTTCACTTTCTGTAATCCATGATGATGTCACCAGACAATGAGCTTCTTGTGTGATGTCACAGCTCCTGAAAGAATTCTACCAATGCCGTCATTGTACTGCAGGAATTTCAGGAGGAAAGTGAGGTTCATGTGTTATCTAATTTAGCATCACCCATGGGGCAATACCTGAATTTCTCTTCTCAGGCATGGACTGTGTCTGTCATCACAAAGTATATATTTATATATATATATTTGTTTTTCTCTAGCTTTTCCCCACTGAACCTAGGTTCACTGCTAATGACTTGTTTTATGTTTTGTTTTGGGGGGGGGGTTTTGTTTTTATTACTAGTTTTTTGTAACCAATTGCTGTTTCATGATGTACTGTTATTGTCGTTAAATATTTTATTGTGTAATCTGCTGAGATTTGTGGATCAATGGAACAAAAATGGTTTAAATAAATACATTTACAGAAGTGGAGGTACAGGATTTATACTGGGTTTGTCTTGCACATACAACGACAAGAATGAACCTCTCTTTACTGCTAGTGCTCTTAACCCTTGCATTGTGCCAAACAGCTTCTTTCTGTAGCTTGTTAAGGTGTTATATGTACAGGCAAAATACTGCGGTGAACTTGGAAGCTTTTTTTTTTAAATCAGGTGAGTGGTGCCCAAACAAATAGGACTGTTTCTGCATCTTTGGGCCATATTTTCGTGGTCTTTGATGGCATCTCTTGGTGTTTGATGATCTTCTTTCTCTCCGTACAATGTACTGGGGCTTAATACTGGGGGGAATGGCCAGGAATGGAGTTCTCCTCCACTTCTTTTCAGATGTAAGAGGCAGAGCAGCAGGAATCTTCTGCTCCAGCCCCTCCCTTCCTCTCCAGGTGGCCTGTGCTGGAAAGGAGATGATGGGGTGATCCTGGAGCAGACAGAACAGCCACTCTGCTTCCTAATCCACTAGGGAAGTGAGCACCGGTGGGCAAGGATGCTTGGGGGGGGGGGGGGGCAAGCTCGGTGGGGGGCCGGGGATGGAGGATCATTGGAATACGGAGGGGGAAGAGATTGTTTTCATATGTGTGTATGTGTTTGGGAAGGGGGGAATTTGCATCTGGCCCTGACCCACCTCCTCACACAGGTCATGCCCGGCACTGGCTCTGCTTCCCCCATACCCCCCCCCCCCCCCCGCCCAACATCCGCTCCCCAGCTCTGCTTCCTTTTTGTCTACAAATTAAGCCCTGCATAGTAGAGAATAGACACTTAGAACTGACATTTCTATTAGTAATGCTGTTTTTGTCGTTTTCTCCATTAACGCTATAGTTTTCTTGCATCAAGCATTTAATTTGCCTGGGAATGAATAATTGCACTCTATGATTTATACGAAGAATGTATGTAAGATAGAATGACATTAACTGTAAACGCAAAGTAAACATTTGGCAGTGGGAATGTAGAAGGAGCTGGAGTAGAGCTTGGTTGCACCCCCCCCAAAAAAGGCACACTGCTGCCCCTGGTAAACTCTAGGAAAGTTTGTTTTCATTTACTGGATTTCAGGAGGTGCAGACTGCATGGTTCCTGCACGTGCACTACAACATAAATATGTAAAGGAGGCAGGCCCAGTTCTCGACCGAATATGTTTTTTTTGGGGGAAAGTTTCTGATTCTGTTTATCCAGCATCACTTATTTTTAGCATAAAGCAGAAATGTGATCTCTGCATCCGCATTTTCTCTTACCAGTCACTGAGCAATAAACCTGATACAATTTGTTACAATTAAGTGGGTTAGAAATGAATTAGTCAGACAAAATTAAGCAGATATGAAAAACTTGTTTCCATGCCAAAAAAGAAATGTAAACAAGCTTTGGCTATGAGCCGGCATTCTGGGAGTGCGAGGGTCGAATGCTTTAGATTTCGGCGCATGTTCCTCCACACGCCAATCTGCTGCCTCCTGAATCTGGACAGAGACTCCAAAAGAATGTCCTAATTTGAAGGCTAAGGACCCACTGCGGCAGTGATTTAGTAAAACCTCACAACAAGGCAGCCACTCAGTCGGAGCAGCTCTAATCCTTTAATGGGCCATGGGCGTCTCCCCAAAGCATCCCTGAGCAGGTCCCCTGCACTCAGGCACACAGAGGTGCTTCTTTGCCTCTTATCTTATCACTTACTTAATTCCCACAAATTATCCTGTAGTTCATGTAAAGAAATAAAATTGCTTTTGAATCATAAATTTGTCACACTCTTGACAGTTGTTAAATCAGTGTAATCTTGATCAAGTGGGGATTAGTCACAGGGATTTAACAATTAAGGCCTGTAAGCACTGTTTGACCCTCTGTCAAAGAAATGTTTATTGATTTAAAAAAAAAAAATAGTTTATTGCACGGGTTTGAAGATGTTAATTCTTAAGTGGGGGATAATCCTGCCTCTGGTTTATTAAGACATATCACATACTACCTTTCCCTATGCCGGGCTGGCAGGTTAGAGCAGAGGGTCGGCAGTCTGCATACCTTTAAGGCTTTTCAATCACTAACGTTACTGCCACAGTTTTAAGTGGAAAGGAAAAGCCTGTAACAGTGTGGGTGCGATTCATGCTGTCTCCAGCTGGCATAATATAGTCCACCTTTTGTGACTGATGGATTACGTTCTGGTACTGCAGGTATTTCCCTGTGGCTTGCAGAGCACAGGAGGAAAACCCTTCAGTGTGTTCTGCTTCTTAAAGAACCTGCAATTACCTACAGTCTCCTATCGTTTTGGAATAGTAGACTAGCCTGATAAATGCCTTAAACAGCTGGATGCAAGAACAAGAAATTGTCTCCATGCTATCGAGCATTCTGTATGGGCCTTAGAGAAACGGACTTATGCACATAAATCTATTATTAATTTAGTGCTTCAGCATCAACAGATCCCAGCGCTCAAAAAAAGTACTGAAGTATGAAGGTAAACAGCCATAATCGGATTCCATCTTTAAACTCGGACAATCATTTCGGTGAGTGAAAGGAATGAGTGAGGATGTACCAGCGCATGAGGGGGAAAAGAAGCCAGAGAATCTGAGAAACGAGAGACAAAACACTATTTAGAGAATGGGAGCACCAGACCAGGAAAAGCGATTGGCGAAAGTACAAATGTATGGATCAAAACCTGGCACAGGCATGAGCTTAAATCTCAGGATGAGAGATTGATAATCACAGCACAGCACGGCACATCATGGACAAAAACGGTTCACAGCCAGCACAGAAAAAAAACCCAAAACAAAACAGTAAAACAGATAAATGCAGATTCTGTAAAACAGAAGTAGAAACTTGTTACGATCCCCCCTGTTGCTGCGCTACAGGTGGTCTCTCACCTTCCACCGGAGGCCGCTCTGAAGCCAGGGCCTCGCCTGTGTTCCATCCGGGACTTGCTCCAGGGCCTGAGAGGCCTAGCTGTTCCTGTGGCTTGCTTGGCTGTTTGGACTTCCTGGTTTCCAGCCACGCCCGTTTCCCTAGGGGCTGGCCCGCAGCTCTCCACCTTACTTATAGGACCAGTGAGGGGCGGTCCTGGCAAACTCCTCCCAGGGAGTTGCCTACAACTTCCAGTATATAAGGACTCTCTTGTCACTTGCAACTCGCCTTTGGATTGAGTGCTACAGTTGCCTGTACCTCTTCCTCGATCCAGGTCTTCTGTGGTCTGCCTTGTATTGATGGCGCCTTGTCCTGTCTCTGTCTGGATGTTTGCTTCCTGATGTTTCTGACGGCTGCCTTGATGTGTTCCTGATGTCCTGATCCAGTTCCGCTTGTTCTGCCCTACGTCCTGTCTGACTCCTGAGCCTTCTGGCCTGTTGGGCCCTGGAGTGGCCAACAGGTGGGATTCTTCCCTGCGCTCTGGAGCTTCCCTGCCTGCCAGCCGAAAGGGCTTCGGATGTCAGTATCCCAGCATCGGAGTTCCTGCTCGCCTGGATCTTCCCTGCGCTCTCCTGTTCTCAACATGGTCCGCGACCAGCCTTCCTGGGCTGAGTAGGGCGCGTATGGGACGGGGTGGTCCGTGACTCAGTCCCGTGGGTGGGCTGAGTAGGGCGCCCTCAGGGACAGTGCCCGTGTCTCCTTCCAGCCCTCCTCTTCGATGTCTGCACTAGCCTTTGTCTACGATGTCTGCACTAGCCTTTGTCTACGATGTCTGCACCTGCCTTGTCTACGATGTCTTCAGTGTAAAGGACTCTGTCTGCCCTCGCCTCTGTCCGGCCTGCTGCCCATTGCCGTTCCCAGCAGCAGGTCTGAAAGGGCCGGGAACAGTCGGAGGACCGTTCATCAATCAACTTCCCAGTGTTGGTTGCCATGGGCGTGCAGGTCCGGCTGAGGGTCAGACTCTGTGCCTGCTCCCCTGCTTCTGTACCCGCCTGGCTCACCATGCCTGCCCAGCTCACCTCCCACGGTGTGGCTTGGGGCTCCTCCTTGAGTCCTGCCGTGGCCCAAGGGCTCACCACCCGCTTGAGACGCCCACGCGTGCTCGTAACAAAACTGTTATATACCTGGCTGTTGGATGTCAAGGGATGATGTCAGTTGTTTCCTAGCTGCACAACTTTGGTTCAGCCTCCTTTCCCTCACTATTGTGCTCTTCATTGAAGGGCCAGCATTCACATGACACCTTTCTCTTGCACCATTCATCAATCTTAAACCCTTTCATTACCCTAACAGCCTCACGGTCTCAAAATCCTCTTTGACACAGGCAAAGTAAGACAAGGGGCCCAGGCCGCTGGAGCTTCATCTAGAAACAGAGAAACATGACAGCAGAAAAAGATCATATGGCCCATCCAGTCCGCCCATCCGTCCAACTAAATTAGCTTTATAATTCATAGAAACATAGAAATGACGGCAGAAAAGGACTAAGCGGTCCTTCCAGTCTGCCCAGCAAGCTTTTGGTAGTATCTGATGCACTGTGTAGGTTACCCCCATGCTTATCAGTTTCCCAGACCGTAAAAGTTAGGGCCCTCGGTGGTTGCTGTTTCAATCCAATTTCCCGTTACCTCTTGCCGTTGACGCAGAGAGCAGTGTTGGAGTTGCATCAAAGTATCAAGGCTTATTGGTTAAGGGCAGTAACCACCACATCAACAAGTTACCCCCATGCACTCTTTTCTTCATTTCCACCCTCTAGCCTTTAGGGATTCACAGTGTTTATCCTGTTAAACTCTTAGAGATCCCCCTGTATTTATCCGCAATGGCTCCATCACTGCATCCACTTACCCTGCATCTTCAGCAGTCCCACCATAAAAGAGGGGATTCTGCCTTCATGGAAAGATACATTATCAATCAGGACTGCTGCAAGCACATCTGGCACCCCAGGCAAAACTTTGGACATTTAGCCCTCCCTCCCCTCCCTTAACTACTGTCAGTAGTGGCTCCAGAACAACACCCCCTTCTTTGATGGTATTGGATCTGGAACAGCACCCCTCTAGATCTCACATCGACAGTTGGATCTGGAACAGCACCCCTCTAGATCTCGCATCGACAGTTGGATCTGGAACAGCACCCCTCTAGATCTCGCATCGACAGTTGGATCTGGAACAGCACCCCTCTAGATCTCACATCGACAGGATTTTGCTTCCCCCCGCAAAATCGTGGTGCTCTAAGCAACCACTTAGTTTGCCTAATGGAAGCACCGGCCCTGTCACCAACACCATTTCAGCAGAGTAATACATCCTCCTCCTGACTCACACCCCTCCCCCCCCCCTCACCCCATCGCTCCCCGGCCCCACCTTCTACTTTAGCTCCTGCTGTTATCAAGTAGCAAATAAAAAAATTACTGAGAACAACAGGACCTCAAGGTTGAACCATTTTCTATTTCTAATGCAATAGAAAGCTAAGCCCTTGGCTCCACCCCTAGGTGATGTCATCTATGCCAGTCAGAGGCAACAGAGAGGAGGGAGGAGGAGGAGGGAGCATTAGGAATGGGACTATCTTTGCATGCTCTTTTGATGTCAGCTGCTCCCTCCCTGCAGAGCTTTATTTCCTTCAGTTGCAAGCGGTGGAAGCCTGGATTTTGGCTCTGCTTTCCAGGTGTTGTCATCTATTCTGGTCCTTAAAATCCATGTCAGTCAGAGGCAATGTGGTCACTTATCAAGGGGTAATCCAAAGGGGGTCGCCACTGGAGGACCATGAGGAAATTTTGAGACCTTTGGGTTTTGTAGTGGCTGATTGGACCAATGTTTGCTGTTTCTTTGGGTACAAATCTCGGATTTGTACACTTCTGTGTTGCTCTTGTAAACATATGCTTTGGGCATGGTCTTCTGTTGCATGCAATGGAAAAACACGTGCTGTTTTGTGTTCTTGAGTAGTGTCTGCTGTGTGACTTGCCTTTAGCTTTCTTGGTTATATTTTCTGTTGTCTCTTCTGTATTCTTTATTCATGCTTCTTACTGTAACTGTAAGTCCCTTCTCCCTTCTTCTCTTGTCATCTGAGTTCTCCAAGCATGCATCAGCCTCTCCAGAGACCAAGCATACCACCAGTGGATGCATGCATGCATTGCATTGCCTTGGGATTGTCCTGTAAGAAAAGCAATGTCCCTATTAGAGAGTTAGTTGTATGTGCTGCCTTATTTCTTGATTTGTATCTGCTGCTTGCTGATTTGGCTGGTAGACATCCAAAGTGACCCTTTTTACTTTCTTTTAAACCCATTCATGTATACCTCTAGGAGCAGAAAGAGAAGGAAGATGTCCCTAGAGGCAGAGGCAGTATAATCACCCCTATCTTTAAAAACCCTTCATCCTGGTTCATGTCATACAAAGATCAGTTCCATTGCTGTTGACCTAAAATGTAGGTTTTTAATTTGTCTAGTGGACAGCTTATCTGCTGCCTTTCTATAACCAAGTACAAGAGGTAAGGTGCTATTCTGAGCTGGTGTTGCAGAAAAGTTAAAGCTGTCTTTCTGCTTTAGAAATTTGTAAAGATAAAAGTATCTATAAAACCTGAAAGGAAAGAGTAAAAATGACCAACTGAAAAGTTAAAGGAACTACCATCAAGAGACAGGGGACCATGGTCAACATAAACAGGGTTGACAAAACTAAGAAAATAAAAACACTGTTATAAAGATTTATAGGCAAGCTAAAACAGAGCTAAATAAATGATAACGACCAACGATAGAAAAGAACTGGGGAATCAGCCATGTATACAGGCAGAAATCTGCAGGGCTTCTATGTTACTGTCACACAGCTTCGTTTACACTACTGCTGACCTTTTGCTCCGCAAGAAGTATATTAACCATCCTGGTTCCTTTGTGTTGCTTTACTCATCAAGAGACGCTTGTGCTGGATGGATTCTGATGAATGGCGCTTCAGAAAGCTGACTTATCCTTGACTGGATACAGATGGCCAAGTAAAAAATGACTCCTGCCAGCAGACACTGTCTTTATCAGTTGTAAAAGTTCAGCAGGGACTTAAACTTCCTCATCGCTGGCTGGAGAAAGTCAGCCTTCTGTTTCAGCACCATATCACATATTGTGTTAATGAATTCTTGTAACACACTGCAGCTGAGATAAATATGCTTATATTAATGGCTTCTGGCAGACAGAGCATGCTACAGAATTTGCAAATGTGTTTTCAGTTCTACCTTGGATATACACTGGAGATTTATGTATCCAAAAATTAAATTATTCTTATGTGCTCTCATTCTTCTGTTAATATTATTATTATCTCAAAGTGTTTGTGCTCACTGTCACCTGCATGTCCCAAACAGTAGTTCACATCTCAAAACTGGCTTTGTATAAAGGAAATCCAGCATGTCCAGTACTTATCAGTCATAGGAAGGTGCTAACTCTGCACATGACTGGGAAATGTTGTAGTCATGTGGTGGACAATTTTCAAAGCTATTTACCCAGATAAATATCGATGTATACAGGTGAATACTGATTTACCCAGGAAACATAGTAATATAGTGACTGATGGCAGATAAAGAGCTAACTGGTTCATCCAGTATACCCAGCAAGTTATTTAGGTTTTGATCTGTCGCTCCATGCAGGTTACCCCCATGTCTTCTGTTAAGGGTATTAACTGTTGCACTGTGCAGGTTACCCCATGTTTCTGTTAAGGGTAGAAACTGCTGCTTCATACAGGTTACTTTCATGCCTTCTGTTAAAGGTAGTAACTTTCCATACTGGGTCAAGTCAAAGGTCCATCAAGCACAGTAACTTGTTTCCAACAGTGGCCGATCTAGGTCACAAGTACCTGGCAGGATCCCAAAAGGTAGATAGATTCCATGCAGCATGGGATAGATTCCATGCAGCATGGGATAACAAGTGGATTTCTATAACTCCACCTTAATAATGGCTTATGGACTTTTCTTGCAGGAACTTGTCCAAACCTTTTTTAAATTCAGCTACACTAACAGGTTTCATCACATCCTCTGGCAATGAATTCCAGAACTTAATTATGCATTGAGTAAAAACATATTTCTCTTATTAGTAACTTCATTGTGTGTCCACTGATCTTTGAACTTTTTGAAAGAGTAAACAACTGATTATAACATTTACTCGTTCTATTCCTCACATTATTTTATAGACATCTATCATATCTCCCCCAAGCTGAAAAATTCTAACCTCTTTAGCCTTTCCTCACAGGGGAATTGTTCCAGCCTCTTTATCATTTTGGTCGCCCTTCTTCTTTTCTAATTCTGCTATATCTTTTTTTTTTTTAGATGCGGTGACCAGAATTGCACACAATACTCAAAATGCAGTCACACCATGGAGCGATACAGAGGCATTATGATATTCTCTGATTTATTCTCCATTCCTTTCCTAATAATCCCTAGCATTCTGTTTGCTTTCTTGGCAGCTGCTGTGTGAACTTTTACCTGCATTAAACAGGGGCATTCCCATTGGTATGTTTAATCAGGGAGGAAAGCAGTGCGTGAACATGGGATTTTCAGAAATAGATCTGCTTTTAAATTCTCCCTCCAGCCTCACAAATAGCAAGTGCAGAGCACATGGGTGTTTAACCTCATGCAGTTTATGCTCCCTAACTTTCACAGAGGAACTACCTAAGGACTTTCTAGGGATGTGCTTTAATTTCAAGGAAATGTGGTTTGTTTGCATTTCATTTTCAAAATATGGTGGTCTTTCCTCTCCCCAACCACTTACACTATCCACAGGTCTAAGGAGCAGGAGCAACCCTCAGCTGTTCCTGCTCCTCCCCCCTCAGGTATCCGTCTCAGAGTGGCACTTGCCAGCCCTGAGGCTGGCACCATTTTCTTGTATGAAGATAGGGAGGCACATAGATATCTCCATAAAACAAATTGGTGCCAAGGCCAGCAGATGCCATTCTGAGACAGAGACCTTGGGGGGGGGGGGGGGGGAGAGAGGGTAAGTGATTGGGGGTATGAGAGAGCCTGGGGACACTGTGAGGAGTTTTAATGGTGCTGGCCATTGCAGCAGAGGGGAATAAGGCAGAACAGACCCAACATTTTTTCTTTTTGTTTTAGTTTTTGGATATTTTTTATTTTGGGTTTTTTTTAAATATATTTTTTCTTTTTATTGTATGCAGTTTCATTTTAATGAAAAAAAAAAGAAAAATAACAAAACAAAATGGGAAACTGTTCAGCGCACACTCCTAATAGTTTCCCTTTGAAAGTTAACTACAAACAACACACAGTAAAAGTACTGATGAATCTGTAACCTATGCCTGACACTCAGTTACCCCATGGTATAGAGATTCTTGCCTACATGTGGCTCTTCAGCAGGTTACAGCAGTTTCCAGTGCCTCTCTCTCTCTGTTACCAGGCCCCATGTCATAAGGAACAGGTTAATCCGATCCTGGGTTTATCTCTGACATCCAGGGACTTGGACTTCTGATTGCCCCATTGATTTACCTAAGAAAATCATAAAATCCCTGCATGCAATAGGGATTAGCTTGTTCATGGACCCTGGCAGCAGCCTTAAGTGCATGCAAACCCCTCTCTGAGGCCCACCGCAGAATGAGCATGTGTATGCACTTCAGCATTATATGCACGCGTGTGCATGCTTCTATCAAACCTTCGTGGACCTGGAGCCTCACAAAGCCTAACGGACGCCCATCTCTCCGCGTCCATAGAGGCGTCCATCTCTCCGGTGTCCGTAGAGGCGTCCATGTCTCCGCTGGACCCGGAGCCTCAGGACGCCTAACGGACGCCCATCTCTCCGGCGTCCGTACAGGTGTCCATGTCTCCGCTGGACCGTGTCCATCTCCGGAGCCTCTGAGACGCCCACAGATGTGGATGGATGGTACAGTCGAACCGAAACATATCACATCCCTCCTCCGGTCTTGCTGCTGGGTTCTCTGGTCAGATGGGTTCCCCTTGCTGCTGGGCTCCCCGGTTCGCCTCTCCAATCTACCGAGCATATCGAGCATTTCTCACTCTGCTTCTCAACCGAATGAAAAATAGCGCCAGAGCAATAATATACATGTTGTCCATGGCGCTATCCGGTATGAAGCTGACTGAACACCACACTAACGTCAGGGTAGGCAGTAAATATGCAGGTTAAAGACGTGGCAAATAAGCTGGTTAAAAGGGCGATAATCTGGGTGCACATTACTGTATCGGAGGGAATAGCTAATCCGATCATTAACATATCATATACATGTGGCGGGCGGAGATGGATACGCGTCCATTTAGGCAAGCGGTAAGGACGCGTAAAACCCGATACTGAATCACGGGTTTACCTTACGTGTCCAAATTGGGTTAGAAACAGGGTAACCGCGGCCGCGCTTTACTGTATCAGCCTGATAGTGTGTGTGCACCTCTGTCAACGCTGCTGCCATATGTGTGTGTTCTCACATCTCCTCCAAGTCTCCTGTAATTTGAGGATTTATCTGCCCATTGTTGCTTTGTCAGGTTCTTTCCCTTGATTCTCCTCTCATCCGCCTGCATTAACATCATTCTTCTGTTTCTCAAGCGACACTCACTGGCATTTGGAGAGAATACCTTCAATTCTTTCAGTCAGTGCACAGGCACATCAGTGCCTTTGGGAAAATTATAACCAGATTCTGAATTCAAGTAAGAATAAATATGCTGTTAAATAAAGAGTCTAATGTGCAGCTTTCCTGGGTTGAGCCTTGCCGGGTTTAGCAAACTATCATGTTTGCATTGTTAAGAATTAATGGATCTGTTATGTCACTTAATTTATTGCATTCTTACAACATACTGTGTCTCATCGATCAAAGTATTTTGGGCAGAAATAGGAGAAAACTCTTGACAAACTGTATTGTTATTGGACATGTCACACAGGCATTTGTTAATATTAGAAAGAAGCAAACATATTTGTTTCAGAGCTTCCATTGCTACTGGCAACCAGCGCCCCTTGCTCTTCATGATATTAATGGTTGGCCTGTAATTTAGGTGCCGTCCGTGTTCTAAGTTGATAACACTTCAAATGGGGTCTATTCCTGCCACTCTGCCAGTGATTTTGTTTCTTACTCTACATCTGTTAAGTAAATACCGTCGTGGTTTCTGGGCCAGCAAGACTGGACATTGATATTTAGCTCCTGAAAGCAGTGTCAGAGGTAAGACTAGAATAGAAACTGCAGCTCATTCCATGCTAAGAGCAAAAGCATGAATCCTGTGGTTGATAAGTTCAAATTCTAGGACCTTGTAACCAGGAAGTCAATGTACTAAAGTGCAGCAAAATTTGCAATGTTGCATGCACTAAAATTGCTAATAGCACATGTTATATGGGATAACAATGTTGGCACATTTAGTTTGAGGATGGGGTTTGTCTTGCAAATAACTATTTTAGTGTGTGCAATTTTTCTCTCACAAGTTTTATTGCAATGCTAATGAGTGATGCAAAGCAGCACATTATTTATTTTATATTCCACCTTTCAGACACTTCAAAGCAGATCCCATGCATGTACTAGAGATATTTCCCTATCTCAAGAGGGCTTACAATCTAGAACAGTAACTTTCCAACAGCCATGCAGGTGTATAAGTATGCGCGTATGCCAGCTCACACAAATGGACACGGCCATTTTATAACATATGTGCATATATGCACGCATGGTCTAAAATTGGAAGCATGCACGTACATGTATGTACAATTTTATATGGGCACATGTATGTGCGCACAAATCCGGCTCTATCACATAAGTGATGGGATTTTATTGCATACGCATGCAGATGCAATAATTACCAGTTCGCCCAGGTAAAGGCTAGGACTTCCTATCCTCAGTAGCTAGCCTTGTGTTTTTTTATTATACTAGTTACACGCCATCCTTAGCAGAAGTAAAGATGCGTGGATAGGGACCCCGGCAAGCGCTTGTGCACATAGTTCTGCGGTGTTTTAATGCTAAAATCCGGGAACGCCCATGCCCACCCAGACCAGTCATAGTGAATCAGATACTACGTGCTGCTGGGCTGACTAGATTTTTTAACTCTCATCCAGGCGAGTTCTCTCACACAGTACTGGGGATCCTCGCAATGATACTTAAATAATAAATGCTATTCTGTTTGTGGTCAGTACTGCATGTAAGAACAATCTGCATATAGTAGAAGATTTCCTGTACTAAACCTGACCTTTTGCTGATGGTGACTGAAAAAGGAAAATCTCTCTCCAGAGACTTCTACCAATTTACAGCAAATATTTCTTGCCATTTTGCTGACTGTGATGGGCCATTCCAGAGACACAGGCTTTTTGGCAGCAAATGTTAAGCTGACTAATACAAATGAAGCAACACTAACCCAAGAGTAATAATCAGTAACACAGCATCCCTGTCAAACACACAGTCCTTGTAACATTGTTACTGCTGAGCTTTCGTCAAGCTCAAGCTGCATTTTTCCTAACCAGCAATTATAAAGGGGAGCTCCAGCTTGTACCCTGAAGTAAATGGAAATGAGCAAGTGGCGATATTTTAAAAATGTATCCCATGCTGGCCACCACAATCCTTTTCAGATATTATGGATGTTCCTGGTGCATCTGCCAGCTAATCAGATCTATTTAGGCTCTGAGGGAATGTTGCTGGCAGCTCTCTCTGACTACATTTGGTTTCCTAAAGTTTCTTTTACTACAGACCTGTTGAAAGTAGAGTTCATAATTTTCTATGGAAATAAACAAAAAATGATAAGGCGAAACCTTTTTATTGAACTAAATACATTTCCTGATGAGCTTTATGGAGTTTCTCTCCCTTCCTCAGGTCATCAGCTCCCTAATGAGAAGAGTGTATCTTCTGAAAACTCGTCAAGAACCACATTAAGTTTAGTCTGATAAAAAGTTATTACTTTGTTTGTTTGGTTTTTTTTGTTTATTGACCTTTATTTGGATACATTCAAGTGTACTAACACAGCAGCTACATGACTTTTTCATGGGAGGAGACAGAGAAGAGTGAGCATAGACCACAGGAGCAAGAGAAGGAGGTAGGGAGGGAGCGACTGGCACAACCACACCACCTTATCCATAATTATCCAGGAAAGCCCAAACTTTGCCTGAATTTGGGCGCTCCACCTTCTGCTGGGATGCTCAACTTTCAGGTGGCAGGCATGCTTGTTTGCAGAATTAACAATTCAGAGGATATTATTTTCAGTCAAGCTCTTATCTGGCTCTGTTGGATGTGGTGAGACATTCTTTGGCTTCAGAAACCAATATAAGAACATGGACTGCTGAGTCCTTGGGAGTCCTTTACAGACAAGCTCATCACTAATTATTCTCAATTTTCTTAACAGACTAATACATGGCGGCTACCCACTCCTGGGAGAGAACTGGATGGAAGAGCAGAGGGAACCTGGCACCATTTTGTACAGAAGAAATGAACAATGGTACCGTTGCCATCAGCACATCTCCGGTGGAGCAGGAACGGCTGGAGATCGATCCTGCCCCGTGATGAAAAAGAAAAATATGGAAAAAGCATTTGATACAGATGAGGGGGAATCAGAGGAGAAGCCCGGGGGCGGGGGGCGGTTGTTGGCTGGGACATTAAAAACAAATCAAAAGAAAATTAATGCAATTGAATTTGTTTTTATTTTATTTTGTATTAAAAATGAACTAAAATGAAACATGAAATTTTGTTAACATTTCCTGTTTAATTTCAAATGAATGCAGGCCCTATTTGTAACCCCTCTCTTCATCAGGTCAAAGGAAAATGTGTTAAAGTTGAGGTCAAAACATACAAATATCTAAGTGGAACAGCTTGTCAAACACATCCTTTCTATGAAGAACATAAGAAATCCAACACAACCCCCTGCTTCATCTCACTCCAGGTGTCAGTTCCTGTATGGTCCAGGACTGAAGCTGTGTCCCTGCCTCACCCCTGCCTCACCTCAGTCCTGGTGTGAGCTCCTGTATGATCCAGGACTGAGAATGACTGACCCCTGCCTCACCTCACTCCTGGTGTCAGTTCCTGTATGGTCCAGGACTGAGGCTGTGTCCCTGCCTCACCTCAACCCTGGTGTCAGCTCCTGTATGATCCAGGTCTGAGGCTGTCCAGTCCCTGCCTCACCTGGTGTCAACTCTTGTATGATCCAAGACCAAGTCCAATTGGTCGTGGGATTGTCAGAATAAGGCAGGAATTTGATGTCTTCTGTTTTATCTATTGCATGCAGGAATTCTTTTGCAAATGAAGAACAGGATGCATTTTATCAAACAAAATTGTGCCTTCACACCTTTTTATTTCTCTAGCTTTAAGCTCCCTGCTCTCTCACTTCACATTTATGTCAACAGCAAACCTTGTAGAAAATGGGGTTACAATAGTTTGCAAACTTGTCAGACTGAAGGAGCTTCAGAAGCTTCCTGATGCACCCTGAGAATCTCTGTTAGTGCTTTCTTGAGATGGACAGACCCAACTTCTATGACTTGCAATCACAAACAGCAGTTTGGCACAAACTGAATCAGCAAGGCAGGAATAATTTGTGGAGAGATTTTCAGGTCTATGTCAAGTGACCACAGGAAGCCCCTGCACCAACAGGGGTTAGTCCATCACGTTCTTCCACCCCTTCTGGGGGCTTAACCCTCACCTCCTTTTCTTTGTGATTTTACCACCTTAATGGGACCAGTGAAACCAGCTTCAGCATCGACAAGGACCAACAAAGGCATGTGCATCATGAATTCAGAAAAATTTGTGGGGATTTGTTTTTTCATTTTAAAGTATGGTGGAAACCTAGTAGAGAAGAATACCTTCTTATCTAAGGGCACTATCACTTGCCCTGGCCCAGAGTTTTCCTCATCAATTATTCCAGGACTCTTATAAATGATGCACGCACAGGAGTCTCTTAATGGTGCCATGGACAGTCCATCCCCCCCTGCAGCTGTGGCAGAGACAGAGGTTTACAAAAACTGCCCTGAGCATCTGCAGCTTCAGACTCAGGAACCTGACAGCTATCAAAAGTGCTCATTTTCTTCTTAACGTCTCATAGTATTCTGGCTATTCTGTCACCTGCCTCCCCAAACTCTATCTGAAAAAACAAACAAAGAAAAAGACAAGAGAAAATGGAATTTTTAACACAACTAAACTGAATTCTGAGATTTCCTGCTAAAAAATGGGAAAAAAAAAGTTTATGGCATCTTAAATAAATACATTTCTTGGGAATTTATGGATAGAGATTAATCTGGATTATGTTAATCAGATGTACTCAGCAATTTTCCCATAGACACATAACTGGGGAAAAAAATCCCCTCGAACCTCTGGCCCTAGATATAATGTAGTGTAAGAAAGGGAATGTAGGGCCCCAGCTAAGCATGTCCGCCACGTATCCCCACTGGAGGCTGCTGTAATGGTATATTCCTGCTGGCGTATTAGCAAGCGACCCCTAGTGTCTGTGTGGATTTTTTTTAGTTTGAGATTGAGGGGGGTGGAAGCTTTTCCTCTCTGTTCCTCTAAATGTTTATAGAACAGGTCCACAAACTTGGCTGGGGAGTCTCAGACAGATTTTTTTTACATCTCAGAGTCGGTGGTTGATAATGTAGCTCTCCTTTTTGAGTTGCTTACTCATTGTGTGATTTTTTTTTTGTTGAGAGGGCGTTTTATCTACTCTGTCTACCCTAGAGAGGAAGAGAAAGGGATGAAGACCGAAGTGTTTTTTTAATTCTCAGTGTGAGGGAGTCAATTCAAATTCAGCAGTTGGCTGGACAAGGAGTAGATACCCAGAGCCAGGAGGAGAGAGGATGAACTGAGCACCACACTGGGGTGTCTACAAGGTACAACAAGAAGGAAGCGGGAAAAATTGGAGACTTCAAGATCCAGCATTGGATCCTAGGTATTTCAAGGGAAGTCCTTAAGGGAATAGATGGACCCTTTCCATTCTTGCCCAGGACAACTTCATTTTTCCATCCAAGGACAAAAAAGAGGATTCTGAGGGAGAAGTTAAGGGACCACAAATTTACAGGTTTACTGCATTGAGTTGTCTTTATGGAGGTATCTTGAGAGATTTCTTCATGCGGAACCATTTCTTCAGTTTTTTTGTGTTGGAACACCATCACGGTATCTTACTTCTTTATTGGCACACCGAAGAAGATACGGCATGTAGTGCCCAGGCTCTTGGAGGTTTATCCACCACTATTGAATATGTGCACATTCTTAAGGAGAGCCTGGGTCAGGGTTATAGGAAAATGTAATTTTCTTTATTTATTTTTGCTCAGAGCTATCTGGTTGCAATACTTGATAAAGTTTAAAAGGTTTCTTGTCGCATGTGAGTTAATTTAAAGCATCAGAAGCACAAATGGAACTTTAAGCATTCACTCCTGAAGTAACCATCACACTTGGCTTCACGTAATTTTCCAAACTCAACTTCTAACATACCGTTTTCCATTTGGTTTGTATGCTAAAGGATAACAGTGTAGGCAAGACTTTTGCAAAAGAAAATGAAACACCCTGTGGCTCTAGTACACATCATGAAATCTGTGCTGGAGACCCAATGTAGGTTAATTCCTGGTCCTTATCTACAGAATCCCAAGAAATGTTTGATATAACCCAAGAGACAAGACAGCTATTGGAATTTCGTGCGTTTCTCTTCGAGTGGCTTTAATTGAAAAAAAAATACAGGTTACATTCTCAGTGGCGATGCATCTAATATTTATGCACTTTCTAAGAGCAATACATTTATTACATTATTAGATATATACACAATCATTCCAAGCAATTAATAGGAAATAATAGACTCACCTCCAGAAACAACCTAAATTCCCTACACCAATAAGGTTCTATTTTCATACATACTCATAGACAGGAAATCCTTAAGTTATTTGTCTTAAGTGTATCTGCTAAAGTTTATGGACCAGCCCTCAATTTTTCTTCTCTCTGTGCTCTTATTTTTTTCATTTGTACAACTTTGTCAGCCACAAAACCAGTGCGGCTTTTGCACTGCGAAAGACGCCCAGTTCTTGGCAATAATTTGGCACTGTTGTGTGTGAGACCTCCCGCTCTGAATCACCATGGTCTGGATTTCTCTGGAAATGATGACTGAGTGGGAGATACTATTTTTCTCATGCTATAAAAGTCTACTGGGACCATCTCGGAGACATTCACTGTGATCCCTCCCCTCCCACCCACACCCACCCCCACCCCCCACCCCCAGGATTTTTCACACTCCCTGTGAATTTCACAGAGTAGAGGCCTATAAACACAAACAACTTTGCACCACATAATTTTACTTTTGGAGGATTATTACAATAAAACTGAAAGCAAGTTAACTTACTAGGAAGATTCTCATTCTGTTTGCAAAAAGAAACCACTAAAGTATTTTATTTCACATGGTTCCATAAGCATAATATAGCCCATGACCGGGATTCTAAAGTTTAATGTTTGCAAAAGTACAAAGCTTGCTTGTTCAGTTTTTCTTTCGCTGTATGCATACTTTAAAACTTCTCAACACGGCACGCACCCAGTAACCTGCAGGCTGGAAGAGTCTGGGTGAGACACAGGACAGTCGCTTCCCGCTGGAGAGGTCAGTGCATTCAAAACTGTTGCACAGCTTTTGTAATTGTTTAACAGTCTTACAGAGGAAAAGCTGTTCCTTTCTCTTTCAAGAAACTTAGGCCAGTGATGCATGTCGGGCTGAGGAGGGGATTTTAGTCCAACCTCTCCCTTGCCCCATAAGTGGGAGGCATATAGCCCCCAAAGGTCCAAGCTAAGAAAGGTTTGCTCCCCCTCCCCAGTTCTTCTCATGCCTAGGAACTGGGCTTTTCCATGAAGCAGACCGAAGAGAATCTTACCGGGTACTCAACCTGTCCTAGAATTGCCCTGAAGATGGGAGAGGTGTTAGGGGCGGAGACTGAGTGAACCTGGAGTTCCCAGTGTCCCAGTGACAGTTCACTCATGATTCCATGGTGTTTAAAGAGCCAGCTGAAGTTTGGTCATATTCCTCTGATGCATGTTGTGATGACGAACTAATTCATCTGATCGGGCAAATTTCTTCTGACAACTGGGCCATCGACAGCTGAAGGGCTTCTCACCTGTTATCGTAAAAATATCCACTTATTATCTTATCTTACACTGCATCGAAATCTAACCTCAGGCTTTTAAGACTTTTACTGATGACTTTTAAATAATATTTACAAAAAAAGATCTTTTATCTACAGTGGAGAAAATGTGAGTTTGGAGCTTGAGGGGAATTTTTTATCTTTTTAATGACTTTTTCAAATAATCATCTGCTGCAAAGAAATAATACAGAATTCAAAGTTAAATCAAGAGTCTCTCAAAATGTGAATTTGGACTGGAACAGCAATGTATTTGGGAGAGCTTTCGGTTTGTTACATTTCTTAGGAGGCAGTGATGAAGGCAGGTCGGAGGAGTTGTTAAAGCATTAGGGGAAGGTGATAAATCTCAGCAGCCTCTGAAGGGAAGGAGGGAGAGGGAGGGGGAGGGAGGGAGGGAGGGGAGAGGAGGGAGGGATTTACTGCTTGCAGCGGTAAATCTAAACTAGAAATGTTCCCCGTGAGGTCAGAAATTCAGTACAGGCTGCACATCGTGCTACAGAGTCATTCTGTAAATCTTATGCTGAATGAAATCAGGGATTTATGCTATAAAAACACTTCAGAAAAAACAAAACAAAAAACATTTTCTTCTCTTGCTTCAAGCTTATGTTGGAGCTTTACACCAACCAGTCAGAAAGCCTGGCTATCAACCAAACCTGCGCCTTCCTTACAGCTGCTTCCCGACTGGCTTTTGTATTTTACTCACAGACAAAACTGGTGAAAAATAGAAAACAACCCTTTCCTCCGCACCACACAGCATCTTGAATTATGTGATTCGAATTAAGGAGTTAATGCCACGTAACAGTATTGCAGACTCTGGAAAGGTCTGAGAACGTCATTCTTACTAAAATAAGTTTTCTCTTGTTGAGTCCGTAGCTTACCATAATACTTTGTTCCACATTATCACAACAGAACATAATTTTCATGACGTAATTTTAAGGAGATCAATATAATTATTATTAAAATCCTAGCTACTTCAATTGGTATTATGAGAAATATTGTTGTAGGTGTGCTGCCTCATGATATCTGTTTTGAGGGAAAAGGTTAATGAGGGGGAATAGGGTGTAGAGGAGAAGGACGAGATAGGAGAACAAGGTGGAGAGGATTGGGAACAGATTGGAGAGGGGAGCAGGAAGGGAAAAGGGACAGCGGGAGGGAGGACAAGGTGAAGAGGATTATCAACAACTTGGCTTGAAGTTCCTTAGGACATTCCTGACTTTAATTTATTAAAACTGGTAATCACTGCAAGACAAAATTAGATAAATTAATTTTGTGTGTCACTAGTGTTCAGCTTGACTTTGTTCAAACTGAGGGCCTGATTTACTAAACTTCTTCTCCAGAGACACAGAATGGAAAAAAAAGCCATAGTAAATCAGATCTTAAGTTTCCAGTTTCCACAACAGTTTAGGCGTTGGTAAAAAAAAAAGTCATAATGCTGGGCATGACATTAGCATAAAATGTTTCAGGGACATTAGTACCAAAACGAACGGGACAATAATCGTTTCATATTATATCTGTTAGGTGTTTTAAAGGAGAGAATGAGCTGAGCAGGGATAGGAGTCTCTCCCTTGATTCTATATGTGAACTATTATTATCTCTGAAGAGAATCCGAAGCGGCACTGAAAACCCTTAGCCATCAGACATGGGAGCGCTCATATTATTATTATTGTAGCTAGTGTAGTTGTGGTGACCTTGGCTGATGCTGGGATTCTGGGAACCTACAGCTTTTTGGATCTGCGATCAGTAAGTTTCCAGATGATACCAGAATGGTATACATACTATACAATATATAACAATATACTGAAATTCATTGATAGTTACAGCTTTGTGGGGATAATTGATGAAGTAACAGAATGGGCCCCACATAGGCATAATGTAGACAAAACTCTTAAACACAGAATCCATCTTGTTCATAGCAATAGGTTGAATTAATCGCAATTATTATAATTATTGTTTCTCAGACCCTGATATGTTAATCTTATGAGGAAAGTCTAAAGAGGTTAGGGCTCTTCAGTTCTGGAGAGGAGACAGCTGAGGGGGGATGTGATACAGGTCTATAAAATCATGAATGGAGAAGAAAAGGTGAATGTCAATTGGTGTTGTTGAAGCTTTCAAAAAATTGTGAGGTTGAAATTCAAAAGCCGGATGTAGAACTGAAAAATGGCAAAAACCAGAATACTGAGAGATTTATCCGACTAAATCCTAGCTGGATAACTAGATATTCACAGTCAGATATTTGGAGTTAGCCAGTTAAATTATGCAGCTAACTTTGGTCATGCCACTGACTTGTCCTAAAGTTATCCAGATAAATATATCCGGCTAACTCTAAGATAGAAACTGTACTGCTCAATATACCCTGCTAGTTAGCCAGATAAGTTTATTCGACTAACTAGCTGAGCCACCCAGAGGCTGAATATTGCACTCCCCCCCCCCCCCCAAAAGATTAGAGGACATACCATGAAGTTACTAACTGGTACATTTATAACAAATTGGAGAAAATACTTTTTCACTCAATGCACAATTAAACTCTGGAATTCATTGCCAGAGATTATGGTGTGGTTAGTGCAGTTAGCGTAGCTGGGATTGGATAAGTTCTTGGAGGAGAAGTCCATTAACTGCTATTAATCAAGTTGACTTAGGGAATAGCCACTGCACTTATTTATTTATTTAGGTGTTTTATATACCGTCGTTCCAAAAGAAGATCACAATGGTTTACACATCAATAATCATATCTTTGTTTAATTTTCACAACCTGGGTTAACATTCATCTTTTGGGCCAACAAAATATGAATGTTACTGGCATCAGTAGCATGGGATCTACTTAGTGTCTGGGTACTTGCCAGGTTCTTATGGCCTGGATTGGCCTCTGTTGGAAACAGGCTGCTGGGCTTGATGGACCCTTGGTCTGACCCAGCATGGCAATTTCTTATGTTCTTATATTCTTAAAGGCAGCTAGTGTAGCTGGGTTTAAAAGAGGTTTGAACAAGTTCTTAGAGGAAAAGTCCATAAATCATCATTAACCAGTTAGGTTTGGGGAAAGTCACTATTTATCCCTAGGCATTAGCAGCATGAGCTCTTTCTACTATCTATGATCCTGCCAGTTACTGGTGACTTGGATGGGGCACTGGTGGAAACGGAATATTGAGTTTTATGGACCCAGTATGGTGGTCTTATGTTCTTATGAATAAAATGTATTCTTAATACCAGGCAGAAACGTTAAATTTGTAAGAGAATTCTTTCCCCAAAGAGTTTGCTAAATGAGAGGAAAGAGACCCACATATGAGATATGAGGTTGGGCCGGGTAAAGGGGTTGGTTTGCTCTAGCTGCAGATTTTAGGGGAGGGTATGCGGTTGCTTCTGTACTGGAGGTCTTCAAATTGACAAGGATCAATGGAGATAACAAAGTGCAGAAACTTGCAGCACTAAACATTTTTAGGTTTACAATATGTATGCATAACTTTACAGTTCTCCTCAAAAGAAATATTTAAATTAGTGCATAGGATATGAAATATGAATATCTTAATAACAAAATCCTCCCTTTTTGCAGGCAATATAAAGAGAAAGATTAGGAAAACAAATGTTACTTTGGAGAGATATCCTCACATGCTTCAAAACGTTAATATTAACATCCACAGAATTCCAACAACCTTCTCCTAAATTTAAAATGCCCTCCAGAGATTATTATTACAATACATTCTGTACTTATTAATGCAATAATAAATCAGAAAGAAATGTGAAGAAAAAGTTTACGCACTTGTTTTACCTGTATGAGTCCTGGTGTGAGTTTTCAGATGATCAGAACGGGAGAACTTTCTCTGACAGGTTTTACATTGGAATGGTTTCACACCTAAATAGACAAAAGAATTTCTAGACAGGTGCTTTGAGGCCTTTCTGAAAGGAGATTTGGGCCTACAAGTAGATGCCAGGCCTTCCTGGGAGCAGCAGCTCAGAGCCAAGCAAGAAAAAGGTTTTGCTTTTCACATTTATCTTTGCTTTTCTTGTCAAGACCAAGTAATCTTTCTAAGCTCAAAAAATGAACCTTCTACCTGCTCTGCGAAGACAGTTCTGATTTAAGGGCTCTTCCCCACAAACTCAGGATAGGAATTAAAAGGCCTTACAAGCAAGTTATTGACTTACTGGTAGCTTTTGCTAATTACTTTTTTCCAAAAATGAAGAGCATTGCTGCTTAATTATTCTTATACATTTGTAATTATCTATTTCAAAAAATGTAATTTTCATTCTCTTGATTTACGTTTCTGCATGATTTGTTCTTTCTGAAAATCGCAAACCTGCTGGAAAGCAGGTGATATTTTGTTAAAAAGGGACATTTTAATTTTTTTAAAGAGCGATCTTAAAATTCCATTCCCCTTAAGCAGAATTCCCAATTTGCTTTATAATTTATGAATTCCTAATTTGGATAAAGTCATGTACCAGGAAGTGAACCTTTGTAACCAGCAACTCATCCATTTGCTGTGAACATGACCAGAACTGGTAACATTTCCTGCTTCTGAAGCACATATGAAAATTGTCACTAGGTTCAAATTCTGTAGGTTAACAATTCCCTACATCTGCCAGTAAATCTGCATGGACTAATGCACTTGTATCACTAGCATGCTTAGGGAAACCTATAACTGAATTATTTTGACTTCCTTCTGCTCTGCTTACAAAGGGCGAACATTTATAGGCACTCTGTGAGCTCAAGTCCCTAATAACCCTGTTATAATTGGCATCACTGGATCCTTTTCAGGCTAGCTCGGTAAAGATGTGCCACCATAGTCATTGCATTATGGGAAATACACTGGAACATTCTATCTCAATGATTTCTGTCTTCCTTTTTGCTGCCACTTACTGCTGACAGTCACTGGCCTGAAAAGCCCCAAAGTACCCAGATAGTGTGGAACCAATTAGACACACAGCATCAAATGGGAGTTTCAAGAGAGGGGGGCAGCAGCTACAACTATTAAAATATGTGGCAAGAGCAGGTAATTTGGAAAATTAACACAATTAAGTCTAAGAATAAGAGTCATGAAGCTTTTATTGTGTTAAAAAAGAAAATAAGTGCAAAAGTATGCAATAGCACCAGCACTGACCTCTTTGTAGACTGTGAAAACTTTTATTGTATCAACCAAAAGATGTTGTGGTGCGCAAGCTTTTCAGACCACAGAGGTCCCTTCAGATGTGACTGCACGACTGAAGAAATGAAGGTGGGAGGAGATAGATAATGCAGAAGAACAGTGGGCTAAACTGCAAGCAACAAATGCTTATTTAAGGAATATAATAAATATAAGAAGAAAAGAAAATGGACAAGGTTCTCCAAAGAGGTGGCCGAAAGCTTAAAGACAAAAAAAAAACCAAAACAATTAGCATTAAAGAGTCCAAAAGAACTCAAAAGAATAAACAGAGAAAAGAATATCTGGTAAAGCTGAGACAAAGAAACGAATCGGGATGGCCAAGCTGTGAGTAGAATTCAAGATTGCTATTGAAGAGGAGCCAGGGGACAGGACTTTTTCCAGATGGAAGGTCAGAGATGGAACGGCAAGACCGTAAAGTGCTGGGCAGCAATGTGTGGACGGTGAGAACAAAGAAGCAGGAATGCTAAACCAATATTTCTGTTCACTGCTTACTGAAGAGGACCTTGAAGAAGGACCACAGATGATTGGCAAGAATACAAATAAGTGTGGGATAGACACCATTCATGGACGAGAGGATTTGTGTGGGACTGGTAAATCTGAAAGTGGACTAAGTCAAGGGGCTGGATGGGATGCATCCTAGGAAACCAAGGGTCTGGAGGAGCCACTGGAAACTAAGGGTCTGGAGGAGCCGCTGAAAGATCTGTTCAATAGATCTTTGGAAACAGTTCTACAAGATTGCAGAAGAGTGGTTATGGTCCCTCTTCTGAAAAGTGGAACCAGAGAGGAGGCTGGTTAGTTTTACCTCTCGTTGTGGAAAAATTAATGTACACACCGCTGAAAGAGTGGATAGTGAACAATGGGTTGCAGGATCTGAAGCAGCATGGTTTTACCAGCGGTAGATTATGTCAAACAAAACCAATTAATTTTTGGATGGCTAGAGAATTAGATCAAAGCTGTGTGCAGGAATACAGCAAAGCTTTTCACACTGTCTCACATTAATATGCTTAGCAGTGTGGGGGTGAGTCCCAAGGGGGTGGGCTGGATTACAAACTGGCTGCCTGACAGATAACAAAGGGTGGTTGTAAAGGGAATTCACTCTGAGGAGAGAAAGGTAGTTAGTGGAGTGCCTCAGGGATTGGTTCTGGGGTCAGTTCCATTCACTATCTTTGTGAGCAATATTGTGGAGGGATTGGAAGGAAAGGTTTGTCGTTTTGCAGATGACACTAATGTGCAACATAGTGGGCACAACAGAGGGATTAGACAGCATGAGATGTATTTATTTATTTGCTTTTTTATACCGACATTCAGCCGTGGGTATCACATCGGTTTACATGGGAACTTGTGTGATAGTATGACAAAGGGTCATATTATCTTTACATTGTAACTATTTATTTATTTGCTTAGATGTGATCTAAGAAAGCTTTGAGAGGGGTCAAATGCTTGGCAGTTATGATTCAAAGCAAAAAAGTGCAGTCAAGCATCTAGGGGTCAGAAATTCAAAGGAGGTCTATCCAATGGAAGGGTGGGAGGCTGATCTGCACTATCCAGGAGAGGGACCTCGATGCAATGGTGTCTGATGATCTGAAGGTAGCAAAACTGTATGACAAGGTAATGGCTAGAGGCCAAGGGATGTTAGGCTGCATAGAGACAGAGAACAGGAGGTGATGAGGCCCCTGTACAGGTTCTTGGTGAGACCTCACTTAGATTATGGTGCTCAGTTTTGTAGGCTGCCTCTCAGGATAGTCAGAGTTGTTACATGTGCCGGCTGCGGCAGACCCGCAGCTTGGCCCCCTCACCTCTCTCAAGTGAATCCAGTGCCTGGTCCCTCGTCCTTGGTGGCGGCAGGCTGCTGGCTCCATCCTTGGGCCGCCCCTGGTGCCTCCAGCTCAGCTACTGATCCTTGTGCTCCGCGGAGAGATGCCGCTACTCAGCATTGCACCTCTCCCTAGGCGCGCGCGCACATCACTGTGTCTTAAGTAGGGCCCGCGGCGGGAACTGAGCCGCGGCCCCGGATGATGACATCATCAGAGCTCCGGTATATAAGCCCGGGCTCTGCTTCCTAGGATTGCCTTTGTAACAGGTCTCCACGCTGGTCGTGTACTCGTTGCCTTCTGATGGTTCTCCTTTTGTTCCTGGCTCCTGATCCTCATTGACTCCTGTTTCCAGTTTCCTTGTTCCTGTGTTCCTGACTCTCAGCCTATCCTTGGATTGCCTCCTCAGATCTTGACCTTTGCTTTACCTGACCACGCCATTGACTCTCTCCAAGCCTGGACCTCTGCTTTGCTTGACTACTCCGTTGCCTCTCTCCAGACCCAGACCTCTGCATCGTCTGACTACTCCATTGCCTCTCTCCAGACCCAGACCTCTGCATCGTCTGACTACTCCATTGCCTCTGTCCAGACCCAGACCTCTGCATTGCCTGACTACTCTGTTGCCTCTCTCCAGACCTGGATCTCTGCATTGCTTGACTACGCTCTTGACTCTCTCCTCATCCAGACCTCAGCCTTGCTTGCCACTGCTTCTAGATCGCCACCGGCCCTGACTCCAGCTTGCCCTATGATGCCTCTTCAGTCTACGTCCTGGACTTGGCTCATTCAGGCTTCAGCCTGTTCTTGCTCGGGCACCCCCTGCTTGACTTTGGTTCTATTGGCGCCTGTGTCTCCGGGAGTCTGCTTCATCCAGCACAGACTTCTCTTCTCAGTTGCTGCCTCTGGGCTGACCTCGATCCTTCCATCGATGATGACATACAGAGGCTCACCTAAGTCCAGCTGGCCCCAGCACCCAAATGCTCAACCTGCAGGGAACGAGGGCTGGTATTGGTGAAGCGCCAGCCAGCCTCCTTCAGCTCACTCCACCTGCCAACGGTGGAGACCCATAGGATCCTTTCTATTGGTTGTGTCAAACCCACCTCGGCCAAGGGTCCACCTCCGGCACAACAGAGAGGATAGATGTGACCCAGCAAAAGGCAACCAAAAGCCATATGAAGGATCTAAATATGTATACAAGGAGAGGAGCAAAAGAGGGGATATGTCAGGCATATAAGTACCTGAAAGGTATTAATAATGTACAAGAAGCAAATCTTTTCCCATGGAAAGGACACTGAAGAACTAGGGGTCAAGATATGAAGCTCCAAGGGGATAAACTCAGGAAAAAGTTTTCATGGAAAGGGAGGTGGATGCCTGAAATGCCCTCCCAGAGAAGGTGATGGAGATAAAAGCAGTAACAGAATTCAAAAAGGCATAGGATAAACATCGAATATCCCTAGTTACAAGAGGATGGTAATGAAGCACTGCTGTACCTGCGCAGGATGGCAGTCCAGCTTGCATGGTGTGACAGTCACTAGTGTAAACAAAAGGTGGGAGATAAACTGCACAGAGAGGCAATTACAACCCTAAACAGAAAGCAAGGGGGAAATTTGCACAGAAGCACAGTTACAAGCCTAAAAAAGAAGGTGAGGGGTAACAGGCACAGAGCAACAGTTAGAATCCTGAACACCTTGCTAGGCAGACTGGATGGGCCATTTTGGTCTCTATCTACTGTCATTTACTATGTTAAAACAAAAACATTGCACTGATGAATGGTATAGATAGGAGACGTTCCTTCCCTGAATACTTGTTCTGATCCACAGCACTGTCTCACTAGATGTGTCCCTTATACATACCTGTATGTCTTCTCTGGTGTCGTTTGAGCTGGTCAGATCGGGAGAATCTGCGTTCACAGTCTTTGAAATCACACTGGTAGGGCTTCTCACCTACGAGTACAAAGCTGCTCATTATTCACTAGCCTAATCGTAAATACAAACAGGTCAAATCACCCCAGCAGTCTTGGCCTCCAGGACACAGCCAAATATCAGGTGTTCCTACATATCTTCTGCTGTGAAAGGGAATATTTGCTCACTATTCAGTGTGTTTTCAAACTATGCAAAAGATATTTGTAAGGAAATAGATGCAGAACTAGCTGGGAAGTGCTGAAGGAAAAGGGTGGTCAATGGCACAGGTGGAAGTCATTCCATGTCATTTGCCATAGCTGCCTGTAGAACATAGGGTCCTTTCCTTGCCACCTGGTGCAAGACCTAAGAAGGCACCTCCTCTATAGTGTACTCTATAGGAGACTCCAAGACTTCATCCTAAGATGGATTTAGAGCAATGATTCCCAACCCTGTCCTGGAGGCACATCTATCTAGTCAAATTTTCAGGGATGTCGCAATGATTATGCATGATATAGATTTACATAGCTTGGAGTCCAGGGTATACAAATTTATCTCATCCATATTCAGAGTGGCAATCATGAAAACCCAATTAGTTAGGTGTTACCTCCAGGAGAGAGAGTTGGGAAACTGATTTAGAGGAGCTGAGTGAGAGAGAGCCTCTAGGTAGATTTGGGCTGACTTTATGGTTGACCAGTCACCTCATGGCTCTATGAGGAGTTGTGTGGATGCCTGGCCTTCCTGATCCACCAACCCCTCTCTTGTCAGTAGAGATGAATGTGCTGACTGCTCAGCAAGCATTATCTGACTACTGAGTCCTTCCAAAGAGAGGCAGGAGACATGATTGGCATCATTCAGTCTTCTGTCTCCAGATAGGTCAACTCTTTTCTGTCACAATTATGTTTTAATCCAATATCATATACAATCTTTGAATGGATCATATATAGGAACTTAATGCATTCTTTAACTCAGAGCAAGGAGAGCCCAGAGTGCTTTATTAAATGCTCACTTTCACTCTATTCATCTCATTCAGCCTTCCCCACAACCTCTGTTCCCGCTTTGAACAGCAAATCCTATTACTTGCAGGCCTGCCCAAATAGGTCTTCACCCCAGCCTCCTTTCTAATCTCAACGTGGGTGAATCAACCCCCAAAGATGGAATGAATGATCAGAAGGAAGACTTGATTTTACTCTGATAGGAAAAGTATACAAAGTTTCTTAGATCACTAGACCCACATGGAAATTGTAAATACCACAAGATGAACTTGTCTCATTCTTGACTTCACACCACCCTTATCATCCCGGCTCTTTTGGTTGTTTTTGATTGAAAGATATTGTCTTAGACTGTTTTATTCTGGATTTTATAAAGGTGTCGTTCTCTTATGCATTGCCCACTGTCACCTCCTCACCTGCTCCCCTTTTCACTTCTCCCCCCTCCCCCCAGCACATCAGACGTCTCCTTCATCTTCTCCATCTCGCTCCCCTTCCTAACTTCTCAGGGGTTAAAGTGGGTAAAAAGTGGGGTATTTTCTCACCTTTTAAGTCCTCTAATCTCTCTTGCCCCTCCTCCTCCCAATCCCCGTCTCACGTCACCACCCATCCTTCAATGTGCCCTCTCTCTTCCCTCTTGACCTGCTAGGCTTTCGTTTTTTATTTATTTCAAAGGTTTACATGCCACAGCGCTAGGCAGCTTGACAAAATTAAACATTCGTAATCAATAAGACAAAAATGAGTGACGACAGACGCAAACCGCAGCACCTTCCCCATCTTCTTTCTTTTCAGGTTCCTCTCTCCCTCGTTCATATTTCTCTCATCTCCCTGTTCTCAAGTTCGTCTCCCTCCCATCTTTCTTACTTCAGATCCCCCCCCCCTTCCTTCCGATACCGAGAGGCAGGCTCCCAGCTACCGTATATCGATTTAAGAAATTCCCTTACTAAATGCAATTCCCCAAGCCTCTTTCGCCTTGCACATTTGTCCTGATTAGACTGTAAGCTCTGCGTGGCAGGGACGCCTCATGTGTTTTGTTCTGTGCCGAGTATGTCGAGCAGCGCTCTACCAGTGAAACGTAGTAGCAGAAGGATGGCAGCATGAGGACAGGCTCCTAGACCCTCTCTCTCTTCCCTACCCCCTTCCCTGGGGTTCATTTTCAAAGGGGCTAAGCTCTCTAATTTTAGGCACCTGAATTTGCCCCTTTGAAAACTGACTAGGGCTGAGCCTCGTAAATAAATACATTTCAGAGCCTAAAAAAAAAACGAATGAGTATGGGGATGGCGTTAGCACCAATTTTCACTGCTAGGCAACTAAATGTAGATAAATAAATTGTACTAGGTCTTACTTTAGGATTCTGAGTTTTAGGTTCTTCTATTTAGGAGAATTTTAAGCTGAAAACTTAGGTCCCTAAATTTGGGAGAAAATCTCCCTAAATTTGGGTGCTGAGCAGTTTTTGAAAATGGATGCCTCCATTGTTAGAATCCATTGCCGGCCCCCGGAGCTCCTGGGTTAAATCACAAGTTAACCTTTTTATTTGATGGTTTGAGAATGTAGAGTCCAAAATATGCTAAGGGTGTGTATAAGACAACTTCCTGTGACAGTCCCCCACAGAAGATAAGCCTTACTGTACTGTACGTCTCGTTCCACTGGGCATGTCAGTGTCCCTGCCACAGAATTTGATGGAGACGTAAATATTTGCTGGTGATGAAAATAACTAATTAAATGTTAACCACAACCCCCTCCCGCCCCCCACCCACAGGCATAAAGCACTTCTCGGAAGCAATGTCAGTTTGATAGATTTGATAAATCTGTTTAATGAACGAATGTACTCCAGATAATAAATGATCTTTACAAGTGGAGATTATTGCCTGTGATGTTCATTTCTCATTCTTTCTAATTCAGTTAGCAATGTAGGACAACATGAAAGTTTCCCATTCTCATATCAAATGTACATAACAGTGCGTGTCACTGTTGTATTTCCTGTGTACTGAGATTTTCTGATTCTCAGTGCAGGACTGCACGTCGGCATATTAAGGAAACTTTCAATATTCTCTCTTTCATTTGCTTTAATACCCGCCTTGCACAGCCAATAAACTCCTTTAATAAGATACTATCAGCAACAAAAAAGTAACAAAGATGCTGACTGTCTGTATCAGCGCCATCAGCTGATCAGCAATACATACAACCAGGCCTTAATAATGGCTACAGGGTCCTTTAACGCTACAATAAAAAATAGCAAAGGGGATAATTTTCAAAAAACACCCGGTACTTCACTTAGGAGCCAAAATTTAGGCCTGCAATTCTTTGCCTAGGTTGAGGAGCCTAGTGGGAGAAAACTTTCACAAAGTCCACTTCACATGGAAAAACAGCAAATAGTGTGGGTTATCTCCAAATGCATGCACTATTTTCCCATTTAGTGCATGAAGTGAATTATGCAAATGTAGCACCCCCTCGGGTAGTACAGGGAGGGGAGGCTGTGCCAGAAGACCCCCACCAGCTCTTGTGGATGGAGGAAGACAGGGTGGGGATTGCAGGTTACTGTATAGTACTGGGAGAGATGAGTCCTGCTCTCCTAACATGTGCCCAGGAACCTCTCCTGGGGGCGCCATGCAATATTTAAGTTAGGGGTCACGCTGCCAAGGAGGCGCTAGGGTTGATTGCACGCCCAGGAGAGGTAGGCTGTCCACAGGTTAGGAAAGCAGACGCTCAATTTTATGTGCATCTGTTTTACTAACCAGTTCACAGCCATGGATTAGGAAAATGGATACTTCTTAACTGATCGTCCGATTCTCTAAACTGACCACGGCACTTTTTTTTTACAATTTTTTTTTAACTTTTGATTCCTCCGATTTAATATCACCACGATATTAAGTTGGAGGATGTACAGGCGTTAATTTCTGAGCGTAAAAATGTGCGGGTCCGGAGCACTTTATTTTTTGCATTTGGAGTGAATAAGTAATAGCCTCATTGACATGCATTTGCTTGTGATGAGTGCTGTTAGTTTCGCGGCACATTGGACGTGCG
Organism: Rhinatrema bivittatum; assembly: GCF_901001135.1. NCBI lineage: Eukaryota > Metazoa > Chordata > Amphibia > Gymnophiona > Rhinatrematidae > Rhinatrema > Rhinatrema bivittatum. The sequence goes on from NC_042631.1 coordinate 15,685,068, forward strand.
TTGTGGACACACTAATCCCCTTATAGCATAAGGGGCTGTGGACACGCCTCCAAAACCCGCATTCAACCGCAGGTGAAACAGGGCGCTCGGCTGAGCACACTGTTTTGCATCGGCTCCCTTATTTGTTATTGCTCTATAGCATATCCAGTATGTTCCAATGTATCCAGACATATAATAATGATAACACCCTCCAGTTATCATCAGGGGGTGTGGTAAGGAAATGAGGCCTACTTTTTTGTTAATAAGTGCATTTGAACATAGTCATTTAGATCTAACATTTATCCAAATAATTTTACTGCTCGTAAGCCTACTACATATGGACTTCTTAGATCTTGTAAGCTATAAAAGAACTTTATAACCAAATTTATTATCTGGGTATCGAAAAGTGCTGATGAAAATTTAAGCTGCTATTTTCGGTGTATACGCATTTCATTTAAGCTGGGATTTGGAAACAGTGAGCGAGCGCGAGACTCACCAGTGTGCTTTCTGCTGTGCATCTGTAAGTGAGAGAGTTTGAAGTAGCGCTTGTTACAACCGGGGTATGCACACATGAACGGACGCTTCTCGCTTGTTTCAGAGGCTGATCTGACAATGGCTGGGGTCACTCCTGGCACTCGTCGCACATCCTACAGAAGGAAAAGCAAATGGAACTTTGGAACGTTGCAGAAGAAGGAACCTATTTACTGTGAAGGTTCCCCAAAATGCTGATGGATGCCTTTGTCAGTACTCTCCGGACCCCAGTTGAAGGAGGAGACACAACACAGCTCTTGCGTTGTACCGGCTCGCACGAGTGCTTTCTTCTGCTGCACGTAGACACAAGCACAGCGGTAGCGAAGCTCTACTCATCATCCACCGATGTGGTAGCAGATAACCCACAGAAGAATCTGAGGGCTCTTCTTGTGTGGTTTTACCCTGCAGTTCTAAAAATTTCATTACTCGTGTTCCACAAACAAATCGATTTTCAGATCCTCAAATGCTTCTGTATAATTCAACTGCAGAGTGTCTACCCCAGATATTCAATGCCTGAGTATTGCTTAGCTGATTCATACCTTCATCTACCGCAAGCAAGAAAAGCTCCTCGACAAACTATTTCAAAATGTTGTGCGCACAACCTTTAGAGGCACAACATTTGTGTACAAACCATGTTTCCTGCACATAACAATGCACATATAACCATGCTTTGTGCACACTGAGTATGTTTTTGTGCACACAGTTTTGGGTTAGCGTGCTTTTTTTAAAATCTCCGATGCATAAGCAAAGCATTCTCTTGCTGCATCAGGGAATTAACTCTTTTCTTAGCGTTCAATTAAAGAAATTAGGCACTGAAGTTCATCACATATTTTTACATGGAGACCAAAGAAGGTAAAACTGCAATGATCTTGGGGCATACATCTGCAGTCTTGCAATGCCCCTGCGTGAACATATGCCCATGAAGTCCCAAACAAGGAGAGGAAGAGAGGTGACGTGAGCAAGATGGAAGAAGGAAAAGAGAGAACTGAGGTGTATGGTCATTTAATGTCCTGCATATAGTGGCTGGATCACCAGAATTTTGCATTTATTTATTATTTATTTTATTTTGAACTTTTATATACCGACATTCCTGTAAAGACTACAAATCACACCGGTTTACAATAAACATAACATCGCATTTGAGCATTACATGGAACAAAGGGAGGTACAAGTAAGTAATAGGAAAACCGGGGCTGCAAACTTGCCCGTTGAGATAAATAAGAATAACCAAAATAATTAATAAATAAATGAATACTTCAAACGGAACTTGATAAATACTTAATAAGTCCAGTTAACATATTTATGGACCGGAGTATAAGAATTTTAATTCTTATACTCCGGTCCATAAATATATTTTTATGAAATATAAAAGGTGATTTTTTTTTGCATCATGAAGATCATTTCTATGGTAAATTTCCTGCACACCATTGAAGTATGAGCCCTTAAATGAAACCTTTTGCTAATTATGAACATATTGTATTTTGTTTGTAAATGTGTGCATCACTTTGAAAGATTTTATTGTAAAAGTTGTAAAGCGATTCATAAATGTTTATAAATAATTAAGACTCAAACAAAAATTACTTTAGATTTTAGATTAGCTGCAGAAACAAGGAAAACAAGCTTGTAAAGTCCATCGCCATTTTCCATGCAGTTGTTCTCAGTGGGATTTCCTTTTGTACACTTACTATAGGGATTCATCTCTCCACTAAATTCAAAGCCATCTACATGGTCACCCAGTCCCTGTGATGGCTGCTTATATTACTTACAGAGTTGCAATCATTCGGCTGAGGAATGATTTCAGTCCCTCAGATTTATCCTTCACACACATTTGGGAAGACTGAGATGATCCAGTGGGACACAGAACTTCTAACAAACCTCCCTATGTTTTGTTTAACGGATACAAAATTCCTTCCTGATTGCCACGATTTTCAGGGAAAATCTCTAAAGCCATGAAAATCCATTCAGTTATAATCACAGCCTCCACCTTAACCCCCCACCCCCTCACAAGCTCCACCATATGCCTCCTCTTTGCAGATTCCACCTTGTACCCCCCCTCCTGCCAGGTTCCACCTTACTCCTCCCTCCTCACGGGCTTCTCCTCTCAGGTTCCACCTTCCTGCCCCAACAAGCTCAGAAAATGTGAGCAGACTTTGGTCTCCCACTTGGTGATACAGAGGGCAATGAGTCACTTAAATTCATCCTTTTTTTTTGTTTGTTTGTTTTATTTTCTCCCTTTTAATCCTGTCACCTTTCCTATACCCTGCCCAGGCCACACACCTAAGGAGTGGAGAAGCCATTCCTCCGAGGGAGACCCTCAGTGCCACTCAGCTGGCAGGGGCTATCGCAGTAACAGCAGTCATCTTCCCTGCCACCCCAAACATGGGTCTGGATGCACCACCTCTGTGGCACCATGCAAACTTCTCCTAACTTTAATTGAGTTTGCTTCTTATCCATTTACTCACTTGTATTCCTCGGAAAACACCATGGGTGTGTATTCTGTACTGGGCACCACAACTGTAGAGCATTGGAGCGCTGTGGTTGTCATTTTCATAGGTTGTCGCATGACTGTAAATAAAGAAAATAGATGCATTTGATAAATTAAGTACTGTAAAGCTTTTGTTCTACCATATAGTGTGTTCAATAGATCGCTCGGTCAATCCATAAATTACATTTAATACTTCTTTCACTGTATGGATTACATCATAAGCAGTAACAGTATTAAATAAATCACAGTATATTTCCCCTCAGCAATGCAGATGCATCTGCCAGGATCCTGATCACCATTCGTGAAGGTTCTGCCAGGACTAGAAAGAAACAGAAGAGAATAAAGCTGGGCTCTGGGAATGTTTACAGCAGGAGCTCTACAGAGATGCATTCATTGAGGGTAGAGGCTCAAACAAATTCCCAATATCAACTCCTCCCTCCGCCATGTCATTTGCCTGATGCCACAAACCCCGTCCCCACCTCTCCCCTCCATATCTGATCCAAGCAAGCCCACAGTCAGGGGCGGCTCTATAATGAGGCAGGGTGAGGCGGCCACCTCAGGCGGCCGCCTCACCCTGCCTCATTATGTGAGGCGGCAAAAAAAATGCCCTCTCAGAATGTCGCGGTGGCATCCGCCTCAGCCTGCCTGCCTCTGCCGCGGCTGAGGACGCTGCGGGCCGGACAGGAGAGATGATGCTGCTGCGGGCCGCCACCTCTGGAGCCCAGGCCAGCGGAGGCTGAAGAGGGGGGTGGGGAGAGAGGGGGCACCATCTCGTCCCTCGCCTCAGGCGGCAGATTGCCTTGTGCCGCCCCTGGCCACAGTGATGGGCTCCACCAGCTCTGCTGGATGGCCATTTCAAGCCTTGCCATCTTCAACTTTGCTTCTTACAAAATTTGTACTTATGTCAACTCCCAGGGCCCCCTTCTGTGCCTTATTTGTAGTGTTGCAATAATCCCCCAGAGCCACCAAGCTTAGTGAGGCTGTTGTAAAAAAAAAAAAAAAATAATAATAATAAATAGAATCCAGCCTCCCTGGGCTCATTGAAGTTTGGGTTCTAACCGTAGTCCCTCCATGCAGGTCACCTCCGGCCTCTCGGAAGCCCAAAGCTGTTGTACCCCTGCTGTGCCATGCAGGTTACTCCAGTGCTTTCTTGGAGCCCCTATGCAATCATACCTCGTTGGAAGCACAAAGCAATAGGAAAACGTCACATTATCTTACTGCACCTTGCAGATGCAGAGCTGGTGATTGTTAAATCTTTGGAAGAAGCAAAAATGTTGCACATTTCATATTAACTATCGGATTGTAAGTCAATGGCTGTCATTAATAAGTACAGCTGTTACATCCTAAGAACTACATGGCAATTACAAATCAGCACCAACGCTATCTCAATGTTTCCTAACCCAGTCCTGGAGGCACACCTAACCTGTCAGATTTTCAGGATATCCACAATGAATATACATGAGGTAGATTTGCATATGCTGGAATTCATGAGCATGCAAACCTATTTCATGCCCATTCATCATGGAGCTCCTGAAAACCAGATGGGCCAGGTGCCTCTAGGACAGGATTGGGAAGCACTGCTATAGATAACCCTGGTGCCTGCCAGCACAATGCTGCTATCCCTTTATAATCTTCCCTGCCTCTCAAATTACACTCATCGGGCTGAATGTACTAAGCATTTTTCTCAAAAACACAAAATGGAGACAATCCTTTAGTACATATGGTCCTCTGTCAGAGTGAGACCTTCAGGGAAAGTCAGCTAACCATCTAATGACGCCCTTTTTCTTCACATTGTCCACGTAAACATTCAGAGGTCCATTTTCAGTCGCTGTCTGGCCAGCAAAGTCAGGATATTCAGCAGCACAGCAACCCTGCTGAATAAACCTGACTATCATTATCCAGCTTACTTTAGGATTGCTCTACGGCACAACCAGAGTTAGAAGGATATGTAATCCAACTAACTCTGAATATAGGAGTTAACCAGATCACTTAGCTGGCTAACTTAACTCCATCCTGAAATGCCCCGGAACACCTCCATGTTATCCAGCTAAGTTTTATCCCATTAAGTTCTTAGCAGCTAAGTCAGAGATGGCCAGCTAGTGGGCATTTTCAAATCCAGCCATTTGTCCAGCTAAGTCCAAAGTTGGCCAAACAAATGGTGCTAAATATCAACCCCGTAACTATTAAAAATTCCAAATATCTCTGTCCTTCCTTAGTGACTAAGCAGGTAGATATGATCTTACTTTATAAAATGTTAAAACTATTAATCTGCCTTCAACACTGTACAAATATACTGGGAGGAATAGTGCCATAGTAGTTAGAGCAATGGGCTAAGAACCAGTGAAGCCAGGGGTCAGATTCCACTTCTCCCACTGACATTCCTTGTGACCTTGGGAAGACACTTTATCTCCCAATGGCACAGGTATCCACTTACATTGCAAGCTCTTTGGAGAAGGGATTTATCATACTTGCATAATTATCACCATTATGCAATGGTGCATGTGTTCAGTAGCACTATAAAAATCCTAAATATTATTATTATTAAGGATTGTACTGTAAAAACTGATAGAATTTTTATATTTTATATTTATTAAATTTTTATCAAACAATTATGTACAAATTATTTGCAAGGAAAAAAAGACACCATAGAAGGAAAATTAATGCATATTAACAAGAGAAAGTAAATATAAAAGAAACACATACTCGAAAGAGTCTTCTATAGAGTCCGCAATTAAGGAGATCCATGAAAAGGAGGGACACTAACAATTTTTATCCCATGAAAAATAAGAAAAGAGAAAGGGCCAGAGGATAGAATATAAACATAACTCAATAATAATAATAATAATATAAACATAACTCAATATGCCACTTCCAGAGAGAAAAATATATTGCCAAAACCATCTTATAAAGAAATTTCTATCTAGAAAACTCCTGAGATGTTTAGGGTTACAAAAAAGCATCTTGCACATTACCATACTTAAGAAAACATTTATGAGGAAAAGTAAACAAACAATTCACCGCCAGAGGCAAGAACCTCCTGATACATCTGCAAAAAAATGTTCCACCTTGTCTGGCTCTCTTGGCTCTGGGAAAAAGTATATTTTCTGACCCATAAACATGCAATCTTCAAATATGAAGAAAATCCTCATAACTGAATTTGTGTCAGTCTCAAAACTCAATATGACCAGTAGGATAGCAAGATTAGTCTCCTCCTCTTGAGAACCTTCAAGAAAGGTAGCAAGTTCCAAACAGTCCTTAGTTATCACATGTTGCCCATCTGGATCTTTACCCCCTATGACTCCCCACATGCTTCTTTGATGGAAGATAAAATGCTTGAGTCAGGAGTGCTCAAGAATCAGCAGGAATCTTAGGAACATCTTTCATAAATCTTTTAAAAAGTTCCATTGGGCCAGTCAAAAGAGCCTGTTCTCCGTCATTCCTAATCTACACTGGATTCTCAGATTGTCCCTTAGGATTACACTGAATATTTTCTGGGCCATTTTAAAAGCCTCATTGTAGGACTCCAATCTCTTAACATGAGACTTCATGTCACTGTCCAATTTGAAAACTTGATCTTTATATTCCTCAATGGAGGATTCCAAACTTTCTAACTGCTTATCAACAGTAAACTCTAGACAAGTAATGGCAATCCAAATCAGCTCTAGAATGATGGCTAGTGGTTCCCCCCCAAAAAGCTGTCTCTAGGCATGATAGGGGTGTGGGGAAAACTAGAAGCACCTATTCCTGCCATACCAGTCATGGTACCTCCAGTCTTCCCAGACAATCCCTGCTCACTTTCATTCTTTTGGGCTCACATCTCGCACCGAGACAGCTATCAGATTTTGCCCCTTCTCCTCTTTTGTGCATGGATCTTCACATTCCATGTCACCAAGGAGATCTCTCCTCATGATGTTTCACCAGTATCAGCAAAGATATCAGGAAACGGGGGAATCTCCCGCAAGTCGGGGCTGACAGAGACATCCACCTCAGGCAAAGAGGCTCCCTCCCCTCCTATGACAGCAACTCGAGGCACCAACTTTGATAAATTTGCTGAAATCATAAACATGCTTTTACAGGTCTGCTTAGTCAGGTCCAGAGATGAAGCAGATGCTTGAAGACTTCCTTCCCCTTCTTACCCATTCAGAGCACGTAAACAACCAAAGAGGAAAATAAATCAGTGCAAGGTAGGAGCCCGAGTTCCAGTGTCCTACCCTTCCAATGCCATCCTGGATTTCAACCGATAGTATTTTGTGCTGTGTTAAAATGCTAATGTAAAATGGTTTTCATTTCTTTACTGTGAATTTTTAAAATAATTTTACATCCATTTCTTAATACAGTGGCCCTATGAAAGTGCCTAGAGCTCCAGCCATTTAAAAATTGTAATTTTACAAATAAGATATTCCACTACTGTTATAGTTTTTGAATGTATTCACAACATTTAAAAACATATAAACAAATTTATCTTTATGTGGCAAATGAATCATCGGTTATATATAGCCAAAACAGAAAAAAAAAAAGAAACCCAGTCCATATACAGTCCCTGCCCACTGTCATATTAACCTTGAATACATTAAAGCATCATTTCCAAAAATATGGAAAAAGCTCCCCAAACAATGATAAACACATGTTTCCTTCATTAGTAAAGGGCTAGTAGATCAGCGGAGGATGCAGAAACTGGGAAAGGGGGCATTAAACAAGAAGCAAGAGGGTGAAACTGCCTGGAAAGGATGAATCACAAAAAGCATGACCACAAGCAGAAGAAGGGAGGAGGAGGAGGAGAGGTCAATAGAGCATGACCACAGGGAAAAGAAAGGTGAATAAAGCATAAAAGAGCAAGGAGAGGAGAGACAGCAAAGTGAAAAGAGAGAGACAGATCAAGGAAAGAAGAGACATCACCTGAAAATAAATCGGGAACCAAGGTGACCGCTAGTCTATGTGAGAGGAAAGAGGAAGGGTTATGAAGAAAAGAAGGACAGGAATCCTGAGGTCCAGGACAAGAAGCAGAACACTCAGGTCACAAGAATCAGGATATGCAAGGAAAGAGTTTTGGTTTTGTTACATTTCAGGGTTTCTTTTTCAGGATTTGGTTCATTTAATGTTTATTTTGGTTTGGTTCATTTGCCAAACCAAATTAAACATTACATTTTTTTACCCCCCCCCCCCCCCCCCCCCCAAAAAAACCAAACAAACAATTGCTGCCCCATTCCTCTGGGCCCTCACACAGCCCCCTTTACCCCTTCGGTGGTTCTCCAAGGGTAAAAGGGGCAGAAGTAGATCCTGTCCCACTGGCTGCAGTTACAAAGTGTCACCAGTCTCAGGGGCAATCGGCACCAAGTTGTTTTATGGCCGTAAAGTAATAAGGCCAGAAAATAATGTGGTACTGGTTAACCCTGAGGCCGGTACCATGTTTAAAGCAGCACCAGCAGGGCAGGAGCCTGAGGGGATCTCGGAGAGCCACTGAAGGTGTAAAGGGGCTGCAGAGGTAGTGGGTTTTCACATTTCTCAGCAAACAGTGCACACACTATTTTCCAAAATGAACAACCTGAAAATGTTCAGGTTTCTCAAAGGAGCTAGGGATTCATTTTGTTCGAAACGAACCAAACAAAATAGGATTTTTTTTTTTTTGTTCTGATTGCACATTCATTTCAGACTAATACACATCCCTACAACACAGCATAACCCAGGAAAGCTGGGAGTGGGTAAAGAAAGGCTACAAATTTCCATAGATGCACTAAAGAAGTGTTTCTCAACCGCTGGTCCATGGGCCAACAGCAGTCTATGTCAACATTTGTGCTTGTCCACAGAGTGGTGGTCATTGCAAGAGGAAGCCGACCCATGCTGCAGATGGCCAGGTGCTGGCTCCCATCTTATGGCCACAAGTGGGAAATTCCCTACTGCCCTGAACCTCTCAGTGAAAGGGCTCTGGGTCCCACCGTGCTGTACACTGCCGCTGCTTCTGGTGAGGGGACAGGCTGCTGGCTCTGGGTCCCACCGTGCTGCACGCTGCCGCTGCTTCTGGTGAGGGGACAGGCTGATGGCTCTGGGTCCCACCGTGCTGTGCACTGCCGCTGCTTCTGGTGAGGGGACAGGCTGCTGGCTCTGGGTCCCACCGTGCTGTACGCTGCCGCTGCTTCTGGTGAGGGGACAGGCTGCTGGCTCTGGGTCCCACCGTGCTGTGCACTGCCGCTGCTTCTGGTGAGGGGACAGGCTGATGGCTCTGGGTCCCACCGTGCTGTACGCTGCCGCTGCTTCTGGTGAGGGGACAGACTGATGGCTCTGGGTCCCACCGTGCTGTACGCTGCCGCTGCTTCTGGTGAGGGGACAGGCTGCTGGCTCTGGGTCCCACCGTGCTGTACACTGCCGCTGCTTCTGGTGAGGGGACAGGCTGATGGCTCTGGGTCCCACCGTGCTGTACGCTGCTGCTGCTTCTGGTGAGGGGACAGGCTGCTGGCTCTGGGTCCCACCGTGCTGTACGCTGCCGCTGCTTCTGGTGAGGGGACAGGCTGCTGGCTCTGGGTCCCACCGTGCTGTACACTGCCGCTGCTTCTGGTGAGGGGACAGGCTGATGGCTCTGGGTCCCACCGTGCTGTGCACTGCCGCTGCTTCTGGTGAGGGGACAGGCTGCTGGCTCTGGGTCCCACCGTGCTGTACGCTGCTGCTGCTTCTGGTGAGGGGACAGGCTGCTGGCTCTGGGTCCCACCGTGCTGTGCACTGCCGCTGCTTCTGGTGAGGGGACAGGCTGATGGCTCTGGGTCCCACCGTGCTGTGCACTGCCGCTGCTTCTGGTGAGGGGACAGGCTGCTGGCTCTGGGTCCCACCGTGCTGTACGCTGCCGCTGCTTCTGGTGAGGGGACAGGCTGCTGGCTCTGGGTCCCACCGTGCTGTGCACTGCCGCTGCTTCTGGTGAGGGGACAGGCTGATGGCTCTGGGTCCCACCGTGCTGTACGCTGCCGCTGCTTCTGGTGAGGGGACAGGCTGATGGCTCTGGGTCCCACCGTGCTGTACGCTGCCGCTGCTTCTGGTGAGGGGACAGGCTGATGGCTCTGAGTCCCACCGTGCTGTATGCTGCCGCTGCTTCTGGTGAGGGGACAGGCTGATGGCTCTGGGTCCCACCGTGCTGTGCACTGCCGCTGCTTCTGGTGAGGGGACAGGCTGATGGCTCTGGGTCCCACCGTGCTGTATGCTGCCGCTGCTTCTGGTGAGGGGACAGGCTGATGGCTCTGGGTCCCACCGTGCTGTATGCTGCCGCTGCTTCTGGTGAGGGGACAGGCTGATGGCTCTGGGTCCCACCGTGCTGTACGCTGCCGCTGCTTCTGGTGAGGGGACAGGCTGATGGCTCTGAGTCCCACCGTGCTGTATGCTGCCGCTGCTTCTGGTGAGGGGACAGGCTGATGGCTCTGGGTCCCACCGTGCTGTGCACTGCCGCTGCTTCTGGTGAGGGGACAGGCTGATGGCTCTGGGTCCCACCGTGCTGTATGCTGCCGCTGCTTCTGGTGAGGGGACAGGCTGATGGCTCTGGGTCCCACCGTGCTGTATGCTGCCGCTGCTTCTGGTGAGGGGACAGGCTGATGGCTCTGGGTCCCACCGTGCTGTACGCTGCCGCTGCTTCTGGTGAGGGGACAGGCTGATGGCTCTGGGTCCCACCGTGCTGTACGCTGCCGCTGCTTCTGGTGAGGGGACAGGCTGATGGCACGCTCCAGCTCTTTACTAGCTGTCTAGCCTGGCAGACTAGTTATGGCCACTTGCCTTAGCTGAGCCCCAGAATGCTCCCCCACTCTGGCTCTGTAAATAAACAACTACAAAAAAAATCCTAGGGGCTGCTGCTGGAAGCATCTACCCCCACTGCTACCAATCTCAGTATGTTTAGCCCCTGGCTACACCATCCTCTGGAATGAGGAGACCTGATTTTTTGTTTCCTCCCTTGCTCTGGCTGCAAGAAGCTCGGCTCCTTTGTCATAATTCTTGTAACTCAAACGTCCGGGGGTGGCTGGGTTGAGACTGGGGGAGACTCCTAAGAGGGGCAAGTGTGCGTGTACCCCCCTTCATGGGAGACATAGGGATCTCCATGCTCTTCAGCAATAGGAGAGTCCTCCTCCTCCCCCAATCTTCAGGAATCTCCCCAACTCTACCAGTCCCTATCAGTTCAGGTGATAAGTCAACCGGTCCCTGGCATCAAAAAGGCTGAGAAAAAGAAGAAGTGCTCTCTGCCCCTTTTTACTGGGGCAAGACACAGAAGAACTGATCCAATTCTGAAGGGGGAGGGGTTATATGATCAATCTGTCTCTGTGTGTGTGTGCGTGCAAACACGGGTGTCTGTCTGTCTTTCCCCTACTAACTTTCCTATTCTGTATCAACGCCAGATTTCCTGGTCTTGCCATGGGGGACAGAAGGATTCTGACCTGGGGTAGGTTTGGGTATTTCTTATCCATGTAGCGCATTGATATGAGTCTGCAATTATTATCCTCTAACATCTTTGTTTGGTTTTGCATCTGATCCACACCAAATTTTCAGAGTCTATGAGGATCATGAAGGAGCATATTTGGGGGATCCACACATTCTATCCAATCAATTTTCAGATTTCAGGGAGCTAAGGAATGGGGCACGAGAATTTCGTCCTGGGGTCCACCTAAGTGTGCATGCACAAATGGATGCCCACTCCAGTAGACTCCATTTGTTCTGAAAGAAACTTCTCATTCAAACTGACTTTTACATCATCACAGTTATTTTACTATGCCTTAGGGTGAGTGTGGACAACCTGTTGATGACCAGGAATGTCTCTGTTATCAATAATAACACATCTAACTCGGGAAATGTTCCATGCTGCTGTCCTAGTGCCTCTATCAGTGTCAGATCCTCTGCTAGAAGCCAAGGGTTCGGTCCCTAAATGCTTCCTTGACTCAGGGAAAGACTCAGTTTGTCTAGTTTTGTCCTTCAGTATCCACAAGCTTGTAGTTCTAAGGTTTGTACTTATAGAAATCCATAGATAGGCTCAGCCTGTCCTGATGACCTGTCTAAGAAGAAGAAAAAGTGTGAGGCTACTATTCAAAAAAGCTGAGTGCCTACATTTTGGCACCTGTTAAGCTCCTATTTTCTGTAAACTTAAATGTGTATGTTTGGTTGGAAATGGAACATAACTAGGTGCCTAAAACTGAGGATTCTAAAGTTAGTCCTAACCTTAGGTGCTTCATTTTGGAAAGCATCGCTGGACATCAAACTGTTCCCTTGACCTGGCCCCTCCCCTTTCCCCACCCACTTTAGATACCTAAATTTAGATGCCTAGTAAAGTGAGGTTTCTGAAGTTAGGGGCTCAGATAAGAGAAAATGTTAATTTGCTAAATCTAGAAAGTAAACTCCTTAAATTAGGCACCTGGATCTTTTGAATATCATCCTTTATAATTAAATTACTGTCACCCCTAGCTTGTGAAAGTATAGCCCTGCACTGGCACTGCATGCATACTAGGCACTAGTGCACCAAATCTGCACACACACAGCAGCTAGGATTGCACCCAGACTGCACATACACAGGCAGTACTGCACCAACCATATATGTATTTCAAACAACAATAAATAAATGCATGGCAGCCAGCAACACACTGACACTGCAAGGATGCAACTAGCATTGCATGAACACTGCATGCAGGATAGCTAGCAGCATGCCGACACTGCATGCATGCACAGCAGCCAGCACTGCAACTCTAGATGCACTATAGCATACATTGCATGTACGACAGCCATCACTGCACTGACTCTTATTTGAATAAGGTTTAGGATCACTTAACCAGTCAGATTTAAATGGTGAGGAATACTAGTATAACATGACACTACATGAAACACTGCTTTTACTCTGTCTATCCTATTCTTCCAACATAGAGAGGGAAATTGAGCTCTCCAGAAACCCTGTGACCTAACAGTCCTAAAATAACCAGACTTTACAAAGTATCTTTTTATCATAGGAATGAAATCCTGTAAAAAAGAAATTCTTCCACTCACTGGAACAAAGTATTACATTAATCATGATTATGATAAATTAAATAAAATGCATTTAGCTCAGAACTTTCTCTTTTCTTCAAGGCCAGATAATAGTGCCTGATGTTTTTAAATTAAAAACCTCTTTACTTTGAAAAATAATTGGCAAGGGCTTTTCTTTTAAAAATTCCAGAGAGAAAGGCCGATTGTCCTGGTCTGAAATCTCTCTCCAGCAGGAAGCTGGGCTGTACTAAAACGTGGCATTTGCCATTGTGTGTTCAGTCTCTAACCAGAACAGAACATTATTCCTTATGTGATCAGGGAGCCCTGCAACTGAAGAGGCGTTGAAGTCCCTAAAAAAATAATACTTTTATGTTTGGGTTGACAAACGGGGCCATAAGACCTTGTGGCAACGTTTCCAGAATTGCTATTGCTATTCTTGATTGGGGAAAATTAGATGCAACTGTAGGTCCTGGAGGTACAGGGAGGAGAAGGTCTCAGAGAGAGAAGAGGAAGAGGGGAATTGGAAACTTGTGGCCGGCACCTGACTCATAATTCAATGCTACAGCTGGCACCAGCCCACGCCTCCTGCCTCCAGAGCAAGAAACTCAAGCTGAACCCAAGTCCAGAAACGGCAAATTTTCAGGACATGAGGAGTTGAATGGGCCGGCTCTAGGAGATCCTCTGCGAGTGCTAAATCTGCAGAGCACACCACTCTTCAAGGCCGACATGCTTTCAAGTACTAAACTCCCCGCCAGGCGGCAATAAATAATATGCAGCGCTGTTATAAGACTCTGCACTGTAAACGACGACGGAAGAGGAAAAGGAGCTGGCTCTGAAAGTGCCAGTATCGGCCTGAGCTTTGCTTATTACAGATCTGTGGAAAAAACTGAACTTTCCTGAAATGAACTTGTAAAAACTATCCCAAGAGGACAGCTTTTTTTTTGGACAAATCTCACACTTCAAAATAAAGAGTTTCAAAGTCGAGGGCCAGCCGTCGTCCCCCCCGCAGTGAGCCACGATGCTAGGCAGGTGCAATATGCCTTCTGCAGCCCGGCTGCCCGCCGCACCAGAAAAGCACCAACGGTCCCTGTTAGCGACCTCTGAGCCTCTATTTTGTCCGAAGGCATCCTTGGACACTGTCACTAGATTAGTGCCGGTGCTAACCTCTTCTACAAGAGCTCCATCGTTTCTACTTTTCAAATGTTTTTTTTTTTTTTTTATATTCCATCTGGATATATTGCTGCTGGGAAATCCCAGCTGGGACTTTTGGAAAGAGAATAAAAGATAAATGTCATCTTTGGAAGGAAAGCCTTGCTACAGACTACAAAAAAATGTTAATATTCACAAAATGCAGCTTGCAGAAGGAATCTGAAAGAAAAACCACTCAGGAATCACTTCTGCACAGCGCACACATACTTTAAAGATGTAAATCTTTTTGGAGCAGGATTTTCTGCTCCGGGAGGTGGTGTGCTGCACAGTATTTGCTGGCTGGAGAAGACAGATCCCTTTTTTTTTTTGGCTCCAGCTCCTAGAGATGAGGCGATGTCTAGGACTGATTTTCCACAGATTCTACTCTTGGCCTACCAAAACTTTTTAACTTTCTCTCCTATTGAAAAAATGCCACAGATCATTCATTTTGATTCCTTTCCGTTCCCCTTTTAAGCATACACGGGGTCAAATACTTTGTGCTGTTAGCAGTCTGTGAACTGTTGCACTTGTAAAAATACATTTATTTTGTTCAGTACCTTCCTTTAATGTTCCCATTGTGTCCGATTTCTTCCTCGCTCCCTGAGGAGAAGCCTCTTCCTTGCTTTGATATCTTGAACTTCGGTCAAGGTTGATGTGGTTGCAAGGGATATTTTCTCTCAATGAGACAAAACTGGAGGTGTTCGTGCAAAAACATTGTGGAGAGGAAACCAAGCGGCACATGCAACATAAAGCCCCCAGCACATAAACACTTTAGAGCCAACCTCCACTGACCAATGCCCGTCCTCTCTTCAGAGAGCACTGGACTCTGAGACCTGCCCCCATTGGGCTGCATTAGTCACTTCAGTGCTTACAGGAACAGGACATTCACTGCTCCCAGAGACCTGCTTCTTTCTCACTTTGGGAGGGTGGCGTTAAGGGAGGAGGTGATTTGGTAAGAGGTACAAGTATTTATCAAAGGGTTTCTCCTGTCCCGAGGGCATGCAGAGACCTTCCATGAATCAGAGGTACTTCCCTTTTAAAGTCAACCTCTTGTTATAGACAAGCACCTAACTCTGTTCCTGTCCTCACTATGCAAGTTCCACTATTGTAAATGTCATAGAAGAGCCTATGAATAGAGTTCTTGTAAAAGATCATTTTATTCCTATCAGGTATGGTGAGCACAAACTGCCACTTGATTTTTAGCCTTAGACTGATTTTTTTTTTTTTTTTTGGAGCAAATTATCCTTGCTGATATCAAAAGATGATCTTATGTCAAAATACGACTGAAAGTGAAAATAATTATTCCCATCAAAATGTGAAGCTGCCTGTTTCTCTCTTACTCTGTTTTAGTAGATTTAATTTACATTGTTTGGCATTAATATGCACTTTTAATTATTAGGAGGTAATTTTAAAAAAGATTTACATGATTAAAATTGGGTTTTACACATGTAAATATACTTTACCCATATAAGTGGGCTTTTGAAATTTACTATAACATATGCTACTTTCACACATATAAATCCTTTTGAAAATTGCCCCTCATAGTTTAAAGACCTCTATCACATCACTTCTCAGCCTTCTTTGAAAGTTATCTCCATAGACTACTAACCCAATCCCCCAAATTGTTAGAAACCTTGTCATATGCCAGCACTTCCTTCCCAGATAATGGGGAATTAATTGAAAAGTATAAAGCGTATTTAAGTGGCCAGTAGACAGATGGAGGGCAGTGGTGGAAAAGACACCAAAACGAGAACAGGATATTTAAATGGCGCATCTAACAGAAGCACAAGGCGGACGTCTAGTTTATCCTTCCAAACTTACAAGTCACCAAGACAATTACAAAATAATATAACAACCTTACCCCTTAAGTGAAGATCCCAAGTTCATTTGATTCCATGTCATGCATTCAAGCTGTGAGGTCATTTGGTATACATTGTCACTGTTACAAAAATATCGGGAATTAGAAGTTTAATTGACCCATTCCAACAGTCATCTTTACAAAAGCAATGTGCTGACTTTTCTACAGAACAAAATCTCTGAAATACCATATCATATCAAATGTATGTATTTAATTAAAGTAATTACTACTGCAGAGTAAAGACAAGTACACTAAGCAGTGTGCTAAAAGTAAAACAATTCTGCATGTTGTCCCTGTATACATTAACACTTTCCTGCGCGATGTTGGACAGTATTCACTGATACATTGTATCAGATTGAGTTCTGTATTCACCCGGTTTTCTCCACTGCCCGGCATCTTCCAGATCACCTATTTCCCCCCTTTGGGTTGAGGGCTTGTCAGAGACCATCTGAAGCCAGCAGGGATCACCTGCCCCATGACCAGACTGCATCTCCTCCATGAATCAATAGTCTCGAGGGCCCCCTTGCACAGGAAACACAAACCTGCGATCTCCTGCACTGTAGGATGAGCCATAAGACAGCACCAGAAGGCAACAATGACCTACGCTCACACTAATCCATGTTATATTGGACCAACTTTGTGATGAAATAAGGAGTACTTTCAATTCAGTAATACTGTACCTATGATAATAAAACAACTAAAAAAAATGGAGACTTCATTACAGCAAAGGTATTCCTTTCCATGTTGCTGTTTGAAAAACATGAAGCTAAAGAAATCCCATCTGAGAAATTCTTCTATAAATCAGCAGCATGAGAGATTCAGAACAAGGAATAGTGAGAAAGGCAATTCTTACATCTTGAGTATTCATTTAAATAGTAAACTTATAACCTGCGGCCAGCTTATGATTTACAATCTGTCCTTAACGATGCACCGCATATGTGGCTGCCGCCTGAGAAGAAAACAAAGTGAACTTAATATTTGGATGATAACAGATTAGTCATAAAGGCCTTCTTCCTAATCATTCATCTTATTTTAATTATATCTGAAGACATATTTTTGTTAGTAAATCAGTAGATAAACCGAGTGTAAATTAAAGCATGCATTAGTTAATGGCGCAGTTCACTGACAATCTATCCTGGTCTCACAGAGGAAGGTTAGATATAGAATTATATTGTTTTAAAGCATAGAAGTACCCTGTTATCTTCAAAATGTTGCTGCATATCAAGCAAAATTTCTTCATGGAAAATCCATTTGGTTTGTCTTTATGGATCTTGGTTTCCTGGAAATTATCATCTGATCTTCCAGAAGGAAGTGGATGCTTTTGCCGTTTTTCCTCCCCCTTCAAGGCCTTTCCCATCTGGAGCAGTTATTCACATCCTCCGGAGTTTTTCCCGATCTTCCTCCCACATCCCCTCCCTGCGATAAAACAGCATCCTCCTCGCTGGAGGAAGCAAGATGCAGCCCCCATAAGAGATACTTCCAACGCTACTCACTGTTGGCCTAAAGTCAGTGCTTGGCTCGGTCCCCAAGTTCCAGCCCTGACCATGCTGGAAGAGCCTGGCCTCAGCCAGGGGTGAGACCCAGATGACCCCCAGGAACTCTCCTTCACAGAGCCGCACATCATATAGGAAAAAATCATGCTGCCAGCATACACAGCCCCATCTAAGGCAGATCTCATGCTTACAAGCTCCATCGTGTAAGCAATACAATATTAGAATCGGCATTCTTACCAAAGCTGTTCAATACATATAAGAGTCATGAATTATTTCAGTCCTTCAGTTGGTTCTCACAGATATGGATATGGAAAGGGCTAGAGAAGATGCAGAGAAAGGCATCCAAGATAGTGAGATGAGACTGAAGGACTTCAATATCTATACCCTAGAAGAGCAGTAAGTTGGGGGGATATGTTATAGACATTTAAAAGCATTAATGCACAAGACGTGAGCCTTTTTCAGTGGAAAGGAAGCTGTAGAATGAGAGGTCATGATATAAAGCTTTAAGAGGGTAAGCTCAGGAACAACATCCAGGAAATATTTTTTTTATCGGAGAGGGTAGTGATGATAAAAAAAAAACAAACCAGGTACAGAATAAAAGAAAGTGTGGGATAAACACAGAGGATCCCTAGTGGCAAGAGAATGGTAATGAAGCATTGGGGTAACCTGCACAGTGTGGCAGTTACAGCCCCAATCAGTAGTGATATGACTGCATTGTGTTTCCAAGAGGTCTTGGTAGTAAACTGCATGGAAGGGCAGTTACAACTCTAAACAGAAGGCCTGGGAGTAACTTGCATGGAGCGGCAGTTACAACTCTAAACACAAGGCCTGGGAGTAACTTGCATGGAGCGGTGATTACAACTCTAAACACAAGGCCTGGGAGTAACTTGCATGGAGCGGCAGTTACAACTCTATACACAAGGCCTGGGAGTAACTTGCATGGAGCGGCAGTTACAACTCTAAACACAAGGCCTGGGAGTAACTTGCATGGAGCGGTGATTACAACTCTAAACACAAGGCCTGGGAGTAACTTGCATGGAGCGGTGATTACAACTCTATACACAAGGCCTGGGAGTAACTTGCATGGAGCGGCAGTTACAACTCTAAACACAAGGCCTGGGAGTAACTTGCATGGAGCGGCAGTTACAACTCTAAACACAAGGCCTGGGAGTAACTTGCATGGAGCGGTGATTACAACTCTAAACACAAGGCCTGGGAGTAACTTGCATGGAGCGGTGATTACAACTCTAAACACAAGGCCTGGGAGTAACTTGCATGGAGCGGCAGTTACAACTCTAAACACAAGGCCTGGGAGTAACTTGCATGGAGCGGTGATTACAACTCTAAACACAAGGCCTGGGAGTAACTTGCATGGAGCGGTGATTACAACTCTAAACACAAGGCCTGGGAGTAACTTGCATGGAGCGGCAGTTACAACTCTAAACACAAGGCCTGGGAGTAACTTGCATGGAGCGGTGATTACAACTCTAAACACAAGGCCTGGGAGTAACTTGCATGGAGCGGCAGTTACAACCCTAAACACAAGGCCTGGGAGTAACTTGCATGGAGCGGTGATTACAGCTCTAAACAGAAGCAGCATTCACAGTCTTTGGGAGGAAGAGAGGGAGTCATAGTCATTATGCAATGGCGACACCTAGAGAACCCTTGGACTGCAGGGCTCCAAAAGGAGCTCTGATAAACAACACCTAGCTGACTGGTCTAAAATAAGTTGGAAGGGGGTGAAAATCCCAACTGAGTCACAAATGAAAGCATCTGGTGCCAGATCTCAGGCCGAGATCCAACTGAGATACAAGTACAAAGGAGCAAGAGGAAATTACTAAATCAAAAAAAAAAAAAAAAAGTATCCAAAGCAGCCAGATAAGAAAATAACAAATAAGCGAGGGTTCATTATTAGCTGTCACATGATAAAGAGCAGCTCTAATACCAAATCTTTGTTTAATCTGTACTGTAGCTGAGCTGTTATCACTTGTTACAATGGGCACCGAGACGGCTCACCGTAGAGGTAAGCAGGAGTCAAAATGTCTAAACCCCTTCTCCAATAAATCATAATAGATCTCTGGCGGGCAGGTGTCAGGCATACACAGAAATCATTAAAAAAAAAAAAAAAAAAGAAAAGTTGCATGACGCCAAACTTCAAATCTGGGTCTTCTCATTTGTCAGTATTGTGGGACCGTCTGAGCTGCTCTGAGGCTCCATCCCATGGCTGAGAGGAGGAGACTGTCCTGCAGTTCCCCCCCACCCCCAGTTGTTACAGCAGCTCGTGCTGGTCGGTGCCACCACGGCCTGCAATTCCAGAAATTCCTTCCTGTAAGGTTGCTGTAATTAATTCCTTCAGGACCCTGAATTTTATTTGCATTTTACAGCAGGAGAGTTCCCTGAGCGGGTCCCCGGGGGCTGACAGTTCATTTCTCAGACTTCTCCTCCACAGCCTCGCTGCTTTTTTTTTTTTTTTGTTCCCTTTCGCCTTTTCATCAAGTGCTTCATTTATTTGTCTCTCGTCATTAATCTAAACTGAGCCCACCGTCCTGCCCCACCAGCCAATGGAGCGCTCTTGTCACAAACCACACAGAGACTGCAAAATATTCTAGTCCTGGGCGCACAACAGGCCACATCCATTTCCTATGGGGTGGGGAGGGAACCCAAAACCTGGGAGTTTGTGCAATAATAGTGGCACTACCTAGGCTGAGTTGCACTGTTTCTGTATTTTTTTTTTAATGCAGATGTGGAATGTACCCACAATGCAACAGAAAAATTCCAGAAACAGGAGGCGCTTGGACAGATTTGCAGCGCATGGCATGAAGAGGAATTAGAACAGGAATTGTGGGATTTTGCTTTGGAGGGTGCCACAGAAGTTTCGGCGGTTTGTGGGTTAAGACGCACAAGGATCCAGAATGAGATACATCCCTGGGAGTTTAGGTAAAAGATGCTGGTGCTTTTTCCAAGCCTTGCAACGTGAGGCCCCCCTATCAGATGCACCCCCCTTCCCCCAAGTCAGCAGCTCCAGCCACCTTCTCAGACTCTCCACTTTGGGGCAAAGTCTGGGAGTTCTTCTTATTTGAGAAAGAGAAAGTGAGCTGTAGCTTCACTTTGAAACTTGCTGTTAGGACTTTTGTATCTGCTTCTCGTGTTGGAAGATCTTCTTTGGACAATGACATGGGCAGACTTGAACACCCGACCCGTGCGTGTTCTTTTCCGATCCCCCAGAACCCCACCCCTGCCTGCAGTTATTGAGGGAAGGCAATCTTCTCACCGCCAGTTCGCCTGGGTACATCACTGGAGGCCATGGAATTGATTTGGAAGATTGTCCTCTTAATGTCTACACAAATATCTAAAGGGGGAGATTTTCAACGTCATTTAGGCACCGAAAACCTGGATCTGTGCACAGAAATGAACTTACAAAACTGACCTGGGCTCTGTCAGGCCGATGCAGTATCAGCGCGGGGAAAACGGGTGCTAGTGATTGAGTGCCCGCTCGCCCAACGCTCGCCAATCGACCTCTCCAGGGCGCCGGATTTAATATTTAAATTGGCTGCTGCAGTAAAAAGAAGGCACTAGGAGAAATTGTGAGGCCCTAGTGCGTCCTTGGCAGCAGGCGCCCAGGAGAGGTGGCTGTCAGTGAGTTAGGAAAACGGACGCTCCATTTTTCGAGCATCCCTTTTCCTAACCTGACAGCGGCACACTTTTAAAAAACAATTTTTTTTAAAGGTTCTCCTCCTTTTAGTTCCTCAGACTTAATATCGCCATGATATTAAGTTGGAGGAAGCACAGGCAAGCAGTATTTTATGTACTTCCTCCAACTTTTTGGGCTGCTCAAAAATTAACGCCTGCTCTGGGCAGGCATTAATTTCTGAGGGTAAAAATATGTGCGTCAGGCACACAATTTTTTTTTTGCATCTGGGGGAGAATAGCTAATAGCCTCATCAACATGCATCTGCATACGATGGACGCTATTAGCTTTGTGGAGGGTTGGATGCGCATTTTGGATGCACTAATCCCCCTATAGCACAAGGGGCTGTGGATGCACATCCAAAACACGTGTCCAATGATGGGTTAATGTACTGCATCAGCCTGTTTGTGTGTAAAAGAACCGGCATAAGCCAGCTCCATACTGAACAGGGGGCGGTATTTGCAGGCACTTTTTGATTTTATGGCTTCCCCCTCTGAAGAGCGGGTGCAACTCTACATCAGCCAATCCCCTCACAGACTAAGCCACTTACCCACACATTTTCCAAGCAAATAAATTCATGCATATAAAGTCACTTCAACAATCCTCAGGAAAATCTGCCTGTGTCTGTGCATTGTAAAACGACCCTCCCTTTCCTAATCCACCTTGATCTATACATTAATGTTCAGCACCTTTCTGACAAAGAGTTCAATTGTTTGTTAAAACAAACAACTGCATTAAGATATTCTCCTTTCTCATTTTATGCAATTCCTCAAAAAATACAATGAAGTTTTTGCAAATGCTTCTTCCCAAATCTCCAGAAATAGTAAGTCTGAATATTTCTGTGTTAATTACCATCAGAAACCTGCTTGTGTCTCTCCCAGGTGTCTAAAGAATAAATAGAGAATAAGCAAAAAAGAGTGCCTTCCCCCAGCTTTCAAGAATCTGTTTATCATTCAGTATACCAGCACACCCTTTATTCTGACTCATTGTAAAACTAGGATTTCTGGAGAAAGCAAAACAGATATTTCAGAATTAGACCAACAGATCCAAGAGTGAAAAAATAGACCAGATAATACTGCTTTAATTCAAAATAATTGACATCTGAGGATGTGAGCGTGGTTTCTTCTAGTTCGGATGACAAATGGTGAGCTCGGCCATTCTTTGGCCGAGCTCACCATAACCCTGTTCCAGGACTCCCAGGACCCCTGCCTGCGACTGAACCACTACCGCAGCGCATAGCTTGCAGGTCCTCAAGTCAAATGCCTGACCCTTTCCGGCTGAGAGAATTTCAAGGGGCAGCAAATAGCCGGCAAACTCTGGTTCTTGAACCATCTTGATGACCACTCTGAGTCCTTGCCACCTGACAGGCAAGCTCTCAGCCAGCTGTCAATTCCAGCAAGGAAATCGAGAATCCATAAGTGGGGGAAAAAAAAAAAAACAACCCAGAAAAATAATCCTGACTTTCTTTGCTAAGTGAAACATTGTCCTCTTCCTCCTCCAATTAACAGATGAATTAAATCCTGATTAATATGCTATAGAACAAACCCCAGATGTAATTGCAGGGAAGCTGGAGGAAGAGTGATTCTTTCAAACTCAACAGGAGCAAGACTAAACTTTGAGATGTTCTGCTTCCCCACTTCCTTTCTTCTTTCCATTTCTCCATCCCAAGCTGTGCAAAACCTTCATGGGCTGATGCAGTAAGATGAGCACTCGTGCTGAGCACCAGTTTTCCCAACGCGCACGCAGCCACGTTCCCCTGTGCACCCCAATGCAGCATTTAAATGAGAGGGAAATCAGGGAGGTGTAAAAAAGGGCGCGCCAAGGGAGATTGTGCGTTTCTGGTGCTCAGAGGAGTTTATTGCATCGGGTGCCCACAATTTCAATGGGTGCTCAACACGACCCTCCATTCTGATTGCGCTTCTTTCTGGTTATTTTGCTGAGGTGCTGATTTCTAGGGATGTGAATCGTTTGTCTGACAAATTAAAATATCGTACGGTATTTTTTAATTCGTTAAAAATCCGTGAAAAATGAGAAACAATCGCATTTCCCCCAAATTTTCGTCAAAAATCGTTTTTCGGCTTAGTGCTCGCTAACTCCCATTAGCGCTTACTAACAAAAAATGTTAATTTTTGTTACTTTTTGTTATTTTTTGCTATTTTTGTTATGCGCACTAAGCCGAAAAAACGATTTTTCACTAAAAAAAAAAAAGCCGATCTGCGGGAAACCGAGATTTTCCCGCGGCCACATGAACCCGATAGCAGAAACGATGGGGCACCTGATTCACAACCCTACTGATTTCAATGCTGAAGTTTATTACATCTTGTGCCCATTGCTACAGGTGTCTAAATTGTGTGGTGATAAGAAACATTTGCTTCTTCTGATCAGATCAATGCGCATATATTTTTCTTCACCGCAAGCATTAAATTCTAGAGTCAGGATGATACCAAGGAGGAGGACACATTTATTGTAAAACAGAGGACCATATTTTTTAATGTTTCTCATGAGCCCTTGACTGCGAGTTAACTTTACTCCACCTCTGGAGCTAGAGTTAAGTTCTCCATGTAAAACATGTGCGTTGGGTGCCCAGCCTTTGGGTGCACTTTCCTGCATTGGGCAGTAATATCTAATGGCTTTATCTACTGTATACACGCATGTATAAGTCGATCTCGTGGATAAGTCGAGGGCATTTTTGGGCCAAAAAGTATGAAAATTGTTGTGACCCATGGATAAGTCAAGGGTAGAACTTGGTTGTTCACTCCTTCCCTCTTGATCCATTAACTTACCCACTGCTATCAGGACGACAATGGGACTTGCGGTTGCTCAGGCACATCGTCCCTCTTCCCCTTTGGGGTCTTGGTGTTATGCTTTGAACTACGTGGTTCTAAGTGTGCCAGTCAGGCCCTGGCAGGGGAGGAGGGAGGATGTCCTGAGCAACCGCAAGTGCCATCGTCATCCTGATAGCAGCAGGTAAGTTAATGGATCGGGAGGAAGGGAGAGGGCGGGAAGGTGTGAATGACCATGAATAGTCATGAGAATAATTATTGGACATTGACCCGTGGGTAAGGTGACCCTGTTTTTAAAGATGAATTTTAAAACTTTAATCTCTCGACTTATACACAAGTGTTATATACAGTACATGGAATTTACACGAGTTGGACACTTTCGGGTACATGTTTGTTAGGGCGCACGTTTTGGATGTGCTAATCTCCTTACTGCATTGGATGCTATTCTTGCATGCCCAACCTCGAGTAATCCCGTGCACTAGGCTGGGCACATCTTATTGCATCGGCCCTTCAGTTCGCACCTTCCTTCTCTTCACACACATCTGCTGTCAAGGTCTCCCAACAAGCCAGTCATTCGTTCAGGATACCCTCAATGAATATGCATGAGATACATTTATTGACAAACACTGGGTCTATGATGTATGCAGATTTATCTCATGCATGATGGAGATCCCAAGGAGATCTCCTTACTGTGCACCATTTGCCCTGCCACCCCTCCGTGATTCTGCAGCCCTTGCCATCTTCCAAAAGCCACCACTACCGGAAATGATAATTGTTTCTGACTTAACAAGTGAAGCATTTTGGATGTAGGCACAAGATGAATTCACTAATAATAATACAAATCAACTTTGTATAGTTTATTGTCACTTAGCCACAATTCTTTATCCTTGTGTGGTTAACACTCAATTATCCATGTCACCATCTTACTCAAAATTAAACAGGCAGTTACTGCTTGGAGTGTCCACACAAACTTCCCACACTGTTGGCTGTCGCTGCCTACAACAGTCCCTTCACTTCGAGGGGACATAAAGGCATGGGGGTATCCATATACTGAAAAGAAATCTAGCTTGCTCCCCCCTGAAGTCATCTAAAAAGCTTTGCAATTTTACTTAGCAGGAAGTAAAGAAGAAAAGTTCTGTCCAAAAAGAATTAAAGCAAATTGGATGAAAATAAAAGGAAATCGACCCTGAAGGAAAAAAAATAAGAAACTTAAAAGGAATGCAGTAGTAGATGATGGGCCGTTTGTTTTGGCTTGGAGTGGAGCATTGCCGAGTCCTGACCTCTGCACAGACAGAGCTGTAATCTCTCACAGAGCTCCCCCCCTCTCCTACAATCTGTGTGAGTGTGAGTCATAGTAAATGTTCAACATAAAATGTGTTTATTACAGAGCTCCCAGCCGTGCAAGGCAGAAGAGTTCATTTTTTGCCTTTTTAATAGCCTCTCTGTGTGTTTGCTGTTTCATCCGCACTTGTCAGCAATGTGATGGAAGCCAATAAAAATAAAGTCTGTGTTTTCTGGCAAATCTGCAGATAGTGTTAACAGGGAAAAAAAAAAAATCTGATGTCAAAACTGCTGAGATTCTAGAGATGCTACTGCATCCATTATAGGAGTCAAGATATTGCTCAACTGTTAGCTCATAAAATAATATAATGATTTTTTTTTCTCCGCTCCTCATTGTCTCCTGAACCACGATAGGATAAGTATCTGGACTCCGAGGTTTAACACCATCTGCATGCAACCACCAAATTCCACTGCACATGGACCTGTACCAGCAATGTTCCTGCAGCGTTAATGCTCTCGTCTTTGGGAGCATCCTCGGCCCTGACTGAGGGGAGCCAGCCCGCCAACCCAGGCTTCTCTGCATGGCAGGGCACAGCTCTGCCGCTGAGGGCCTCCAGGTTGGTACCTCTGAATGTAGTTCTTATAAAACAGGAGAGCCTCCTCGGCACACCCCCTACCACTTTGTTTCTTCCCAGTAAGAACCTTGGCAGCAAAGCCAGATGCAAGTCTTAGCTAAATCGGCTTCTTATGGGTCCCCCCGGGATGAAGGGGGGGGGGGGGAGGGGACCTGACCTTGTTGTCCTTTAGTGGCCTCTGTCGGATCAGCGACAGTTTTAAACAGAGCCAGCACACGCTACTTACACAGGCATTCGCCAGGGAGGAGAAGCTTTGAAAACCCTCAGACACTCGCTTCTGTTTGGGAACAGAGCTGGGGGAAAAGAAAAAAAAAGAGGCAGGAGTTCTCCGTTTTCTTTTATTATCTGGGAGAGCAAGTGGCCCAGCGATTTGAGTAATGACCTAGGAATCAGAAGATCAGAGTTCAAATCATGCTTCTCCCACTGACCCACGCTTCTCGTGACCCCCCGGGAAAGTCACATTTTCTCTTTTTTTATCTCCGATCTGCACTTGAAATTTGTGCAGCATCCTGATTTCATTATTACCAGCCTCTTGCCTCAATCGAGAGCTGAGGAGGAGACTGCGCACTGCTAAGCTGGAACACCAAACACCCAGGGCTGCTGCAAGAGTATTTGGTGTCCTAGGCAAACCTTTGGTTATGCACCCCCCCTCCCCAAGTTACTTACCGGGGTCAGCACCAGCACAGTGCTCCCTTCTACTGGCAGCAGTGACCCCAGCAAAGTGCTCTGTTTTTTTTGGCAGCATTAGAACGGGCACAGCCCCACTCTATGCCTCGCACTGCCGGGATTTTGCCATCCCCGAAATTTTGTCGCGCAGGGCGACCGCCTAGTTTGCCTAATAGAAGCATGGGGCCCTGCAAGCCCCCTTCCTTTATAGATGACTTAACCATTTCTCCTTTTCAATCCCCTCTGCAGCCTGCACGCTCCTGCCGAGGGGCCTGGACCAGGTCCGCCTTTAGAAACCGCCACAGCTGGCCACTTCTTTCCTCTCAGGCCCAGCGGCAGCGACCAGGAACGGAAACGGAACCCCTAGGCCCTGGCACCGATCCTGGTTTCTCTAATTGCTCTCAAAATTATTTCACACACACACACACACACACAAAAAAATTTTAGCAGTAGTTTTGCATCCAGAAAATCTACTGCGTGCGCTTCAAGAAAATAAAAGAAGGAAAAGTTTGGTAACGATGCATCTTTCTGAACAGAGAAGCACACCCAGCCCACGTCTGGAGGGGGCCATCCTGTTTCTCTAGCCCCAAATCCTCCTTGGATGGGTTCTGGTGGGATGTGCCCAAACTCTTTGCGTCTAAATAAGAGCTGAAAACTTCTCCTTGTCACTATTATTCTCCACCTAATCTGTCTTGCTAGGGGCTCTCTCCTCCTTCATCACCTTGTTACTGCTTTCCCTTGACGTCAGCTCCGCTCGGGAGCAGAATGGACTGAGGATGTTGTACAAGACTTCGTTTATCTCATGTTCCCTGTCATTAATTATCAAAAATGATGTCACACGCAGCCAATCGGGGGCCTGGAGCAGCACTCCCATGCTGCTTCCTAGAGTTACAATGTTTTGTGCAGGGCAGTCACTAAGCAACTTTATCAGAGGAGTATGGGATCGGCCGCAAGGTCACACAAAGTTGAAGAATAAATTTGGATAACTTCTTCTTTCCCCTTGAAATTTAGTATAAAAGAAATCGCCATAGTCTGCTATACTCCTGAAATGTCTCAAAATATAATTTGTATGGAACAAATGAATCTGGCAAGTTAGTGGGGCATTAGAATAACTTGTAATTATTATAGAAAATGATGGAGGATAAATAGCTATAGCTGACAGGACCATCCTGCGATACAATTCCAAGCATTACAAGAGCTATCCTTGTCCTGTAAGTGCTTTCCAAATCACCAGCATTATTATTATTATTATTATTTATGCTTTTTGTATACAGTCATTCCAACAGAAGATCACAACGGTTTACATAAATTGCATTCGATTACACTGTAAAATATTGTATTAACAGGTTCTTATTTAGAGTAATGGTATCTGTTGTAATACTATTGATTAATGATCTCAGCTAAGTCACCATGTCTAGAATTTAATGAACTGGAATCGGCTAATAATATCAAAATTGTTCCCTCCTCATTGGAACACCCCACTCAGAGGTGGCCGCACCTATGTTTCTAAGCTACTGTGCTTTTAGAACCTGTTGGAATTCCGTTTGGAAATCCATAGGATTATCCATCTTACCTTTTGCAGTTTCAGGATGCATGGTTATTATTTTTATGACATAAAAGGCAATTTACGATTAGCTGGTTGTTACATAGATCATCTACCTGCAAAATAATGGGGTTGTTAACATGCATTAATGTGGTGTTTAATGCACATATTGAAGGTGGCATTAATGAGATGCAGATGAGGCATGTGTTAAAAGAAATGGTAAAGAATGCACGTTAATGCAGATGGTAACCCAAAGATCTTTGCGTGCATGCATTAAATTTTGTGCATTTTAACACATATTATTTGCTGCACTAATAGGTAATGAGCCATTTAGCATGCTTTTGCATCTCATTAGCATAGACATTGTGTTAACACTAACACAAGCTGGTTTATATGCACTGCAATACACGGCCCCATTGTTTTCTCACAGATGAAGTGAGTGGCAGCTTTCCACTCCCTTAGATCTCTCTTAAAGTTTAGTTATAAGCACAGGACAGATTTGTCCTTGTTCCTTCTCTATACAATAGTTAAGATGTGTTTGCCAGTAAGGATTTATTTTTAATGATTTTACATTTAGTGAGAGGGGTCACAAGCTCTGACCAAAGTCAAGACATTTCGTTTTTTTCTTTGATATGTAAGAGAACACAGGAAGAGTAGCAGAAGACACAATAAGGCTTCAGGTGCCAAAAACAAAGTGTTCAGACTTTTAGTCCTATATATGAGTAAGGGAGAAATGTAGAATTAATGGTTAGTAACATTTGTAGGAAAACAGCCAACAGCAAGATGGAACCAGAGATGACTTCAGAATAGATAAAGGCATTTGCACAGTATATATTCCCTGGTAAGACGTGAACTGCACTGCAACGGGTTAACCCAGATGTCTGTGTACAATCAACATGCTGTTCCCTTACATGCATGTACGGTCTATGCTATCTATGTCTGAATTCACATACCCCCCATACTGATTGCGGATAATGGCACATTCTGGTTGCAGTGGCAGCGGAGGATACCTGTTGTATGGCGTTCGGAGCAGCAGGGCTTGGCTGCCCGTGCAGCTGTCTGTGGGGGTGTGACATCCATACACTGGGGGAGGAACGGAATACTGCTGATCTCCTGCAGGGAAATGAAAACCAATTACTAGCACATTATGGAAGGGTGTGATTCTAGACAGGCAAACGGGGACCCTGCTCTGCCAGTCTATTCTAGTGCTGGAAACCCGGGAAACCTGCAAACCCCTCTCCCACCCTGCATGAAATGGTACCAATAAATACTCTGGCACTCAGGTGGCAGCTGCACATAACTATCTGCAAAACTACAGAACACCCGGAGCAATAGTATTTCACTTTCAACTGATCTTAAATTATCTCATCATTCAAAAGAGCAGAAAATAAAAGTGACTCTTCGAACGTTAAGAGCATGCAACATTCTTGTGTTGTGCTCTAAACCAAGAAGCGTTTGGATATGGGTAGGAAGTGTCTCACTTACCTAGGGAAGGCTGCTGACTGATTGCATCCTCGTGCTTGAAGGAGTGATTTGTAAATTGCGCTGCGTGGTGAGGAGTGTGACCATAACTTGGTGTCCCATCAAATGCCACTGTACTGTAACCTTCCAAAATAAAGAAAGAAATAGGCAGCGTTAACTTCCTGGGGAGGTAACATCCCTCAAGAATTTCCATCCAGCGTCACACCTTTACTCTAAAATTACAAAATGTGTCCAAAATCCTGAGAACCTAAGAACAACACCAAAGAAACTTTTAAATGGGTAATCTTTTCTGTGCATGATATTTCTATAATCTACTGGATGCCACAGCCTCGGTAGATTATAGAAATATCATTGCTTTCATTATATTATTATTTTGTTTTCTGGCATTTCAAAGTGGATTACATTCAGGTTCTGTAGGTATTTCCCTATCCCCAGAGGGCTCACAATCAGGCCGATACTGAAGAGTGCGCTCAACTGAGCGCACTGTTTAACCAGCTGCTGGATGCGTGTTGCCCGGGATACCAAAAATAAAAAAGGTGCGGCCGAGCCGCATATTTTGCACTCAGAAAAGTGTTCAGAAGTATTTTCTGCACATCCTCTGACTTAATATCGTAGCAATATTAAGTCAGAGGAACCAAAAGGTAAAAAAATATTTAAATTAAAATATTTAAAAATAAAATTTACAAAAAAAAAATTTTTTTTTTAATGCCAACAAGTCAGGTTAGGAAAATGGATGCTCAATTTTACAAGCATCCATTTTCCTAACCCATGCCTGTCAGCTGGTATGGAAAACGGACACTGGTAAAATTGGGCTCTCTTGGGCTTCCGTTGCTAAGGAGGCACTAGGGATGCGCTATGGTCCCTAGCGCCTCCTTTTTAGCGCAAACCCTCATTTAAATACAGGATCGCGCTCCAGGAGACGTTTCCCCACACACTTTACAGAATTAGCCTGAAACTGAGAATCTGATTCACTAAGGGGGTTTTCCCCTAGATACAAAATGGGAGAAAAGCCTTAATGAATCTTGCCCTAAGTTTGTAGCTGAGGCAAGTGAAGGTAAAGTGACTTTGCTAAAGTCACAAGGAGTGGCGATCGGATTTGGACCCTGGCTTCCCTGGTTTATAGCCCAATGTATTAATCACTAGGCTACACCTCTGCACATTGGTGGGAAAAAAAACCCCTAAATCCATGATCCATGTTAGGTGCCAAATCTGTGAGTGCAGAGGGGGTTTGAGTACCTCCAATACTTTATTGTATCCAGGGAGGGGTAAGTGGGCTGCGATCAGCACCCCAGATCCTCCTGAAAAGTTGGCTCCTGCGCATTATCTCAAAGTGGAGCAAAGCGCGGGATTTCACCTCTGCTGGTGCCCCCCGTCCTGGCTGCGGATTCTTGCGAAGGGATTGCCCTCAAGGAAGAGCACTCTGGAGCACATGCTATACAAGGCACTTTTTTGGTTTTCTTTCTCTAGGGTTTCTGGCACAGGTGACTGGGAAATTGCTGGCTTTGGATGCCATTAAATGCGTCCACCACTTCTCAGAGGTGAGCGCCACTGCTGGACCCTGAGCAGCAACACTAATAGCCCAGGATCCTAACAAAGACTGCAGTGCAGACTGCCCTGTGTCTAAACTATTAAAAGCAAGGTAGGCAAGGAGTAAATTCTTTGCTAATAACTGGAAAGGGACACCACTGACACAAACGGGTGTGCGGAAGGAGATTTAGCAAATGCTCGGAACGGTGCCTACAAGCTGCTGCCTCTGAAAACTAGGGATGCGCCTTCCTTTTCTAAAGAAATGAAAAACCCTCCTTTCCTGCCATTTTATTAGAAAATAAAACAAAAAAACCCCTGAAAAATCCAGCCCCCACCCAGCACTGCCATTTAAAAATTGAAAACTTGCCCCACCCAGGACCTTCCCCTATTCCCTCTCCCTATGTCTCAGTCTTATCCCCCATCTAAGAGGTGTCCAGGAGCCGCCAGGAAAGCGTTAGAGGCACCCAGGGTGGGGTGCTGGAGTCCCTGTTTTGCTCTTGCTGCTTTGGTGTTTATTTTCCTTCTTATAAATGAAACGAACTAAAATAAACATCAAATGAAATGAAAAACGAATGGATGTAAAAAAACGAAACAATAAATGTTTTTCCTTGCACTGAAAACCAGAAGGAAACTCTACTGTAAGGCTAGGTCAGCGATTTCCGATGTTAATAAAGCAGGAAATGGCCTTTCCAAAGCTGTTTCTACCCATTACCAGATTTATTTTGTTTTTTAATCCTTTCAAACGCTTTTGAAACCTGCATTTCTGCTACTCGGATTTGCTTAGTCTAATTCTGGGCTTCAGACGGCGTTTTAGTATTGCGCAGGGATTCAGAAAGCCGCGCGCTCGCACTGCGCACCGTTCTCTAACGCACAAGCTCCTGTGTTCTTTACACACTGCTAACGCCATGCGAATGCAGCGGGAATTAAACGTGCGCCCGCCGAGTTAAAATGTGCGTTCAGCACAGGGGGCGCGGCAGTATCCTGCAGTTTCGATAACCAGGCCCCCAGAAGCCTTGTTTAGCATGGATGCGCCGTAAGAAAGAGAAGAGAAGGACATGGGCCGCGCTGTAACCTGCAGCGCTGCCTCCAAGAGAGAGAGAGAGAGAGTCTCTTTCCCCGGAGCTGCCACTGCCGCCACCACGGGACGAGAATGACCCGCTTTGCCCGGGACCGACGCAGATGGCAAGGAGCTGGGCTCTGGGTAGCCTTTCCTAGCCACTGCTGCCTATTTAATATCAAAACGTGGCTTTGGGGTTGTCCGGCATTCACACTCCCTCAGCACTGGCCCAGCCGCTTCTGCCACCAGCGCTGGGAACTTTATACATAACGTTTCAGCGCTAAAGAAAAATGTGAGTCAGTCATGAGCGCCTGCTTAACCTGAGCCAATATTGCATCTGCTGCTTGTTTAGTTTGCAAGCTGTTTGGGCATGCAGTTTAAGGAAAACCTTAAATGCAAAATCAAAGCTGTTAATAGTACAGAAGCACATTTCTAACATTTTACAGACGTAGCTGCACAAAAGACTTTATTCTGTTCATACAAAGTACATGTTTCTTAGCTTTCATCTATGTGGGATTTCTTAAAAAAAATGTTTCTAGTCTTCATGATGTACAGATTTCTTTATGGAGGTGTGGAAAACTCCTTTATTATCCTGGGAACAGAGGAAGTCATCAGATTAACTCTTAATGCAGCAGAACACAATTTCAATGTCAGCGCTTTGCGTTCCTGGCAGCGGTTACATCCTTATGTTCATATTGTCCCACTAGTGACCCATGGTGTGACCACACCATGAGGACTGTGTGCTGTCCAGGTCACCCATCTCAAAAAAAAAATCATAGTGGAACTAGAAAAGGTGCAGAGAAGGGCAACAAAAATTATAAAGGGGATGAAATAACTCTCTTATGATGAATGGCTACGCAGATTAGATCTCTTCATCTTGGAAAAGGGAAGGCTGAGAGAGGACATGATAGAAGTTTATAAAGTCATGAGTGGGGTGGAACGGGTAAATGATGGATGGTTATTTACCCTTTCAAATAATACTAAAACAAGGGGAGACTCCATGAAACTAACAACTAGCAGATTTAAAACAAATCATAGAAAGTACTTTTTCACTCAGTGTGCAAACCATGGAATGTGTTGCCAGATCACATGGTCAAAGTGATTAGTAATACAGAAATTAAAGGAGGCATGGACAGGCTTCTGGAGAAAAAGTCTGAAACACGTTATCAACAGGGTAGACTAAGGAAAATTATTGCTGTCCCTGGGAGTGAGTAACAGGAAATAGATCTACTTTATGAGATCCTGCTGGGATCTTGAACATAAGAACATAAGAAATTGCCGTACTGGGTCAGACCAAGGGTCCATCAAGCCCAGCATCCTGTTTCCAACAGAGGCCAAAAACCAGGCCACAAGAACCTGGCAAGAACCCAAAAACTAAGAAGAACCCATGCTGCTGATGCAACCTGGATTGGCCACTGTTGGAGACAGGATGCTGGGCTTGATGGACCCTGGGTCTAATGGCATTTTAAATGTATTCCTGAAACAGATTCACTTAACTTGTGATGCCAACAGCAATATATATATATAAAAAAAAAAATCACTGAGCTACAGTTTTTGGTAATCAATTTCCTTAATTCTTCTTTAATCCTGGCAACTATAGTGCTCACACTTGCTCCTTGCAACTCCAAATAACCCCACAAAGAAACAGACAAATGTTGGTTTCTTTAACAACACTATAAAGTTAACTGTATGGGAGAAAATATTGAACTACCAAAAAATAGGATCTCACTCTTACAAGCAACAAACAGAATTACAGTTGTAAAAATGTGACCATCATATATGGCACTGCGACTGCACAGATATTTTCTGTGACTTATGTCTTGTTAAGTGGTTCTAATCATTGGTCATGGACTCTCATAAGAAAATTTGACTCTTTTTTTTTTGGCTTTTCACAATTAAAATCTCACGTATGGTCCATAAAGCTGTTCTGGTAGAGGTTAATACTTAAGTATTTTTTGAAAATTTAGTACTTATCTTAGGTGAACTAATTTTTCACTGTCTGGGGTCCCACTATTAGATGTTATAAAGAAATTAGATGTTGAACTTCTAATCTCTTTATACCACCTAGAACAATTGGGATAGTGAGTGAGATATTAGTGAAAGATAAGGGGAGCAACAAACAGGTCAGGAAGCAGAATGAGTTGGCGGCTGAGCTCCTGGTTTATTGGCAGGGGGATATGTATTCTAGGGTCCATTTAGACTACCTAAGGGAAATTGTAATACCCAACGAGAGAAGCATGATAAGTGAGATGAGCAAGCCATAATCCATATTAAGGAGCCATCTATTGATATCACAGGCATATGTTGAATACAGCATTTGTCAGCAAAGATAATTTCTGAGAGAATCCTGCCAACAAGGACACAAGGCCAGAAGAATAGGAGAAAGATAATTACTCAGCCTTTGAAAAAAAAACATACAGAATAAAGAAATTAAATCACCACATGTAGAGGTGTTGCTGGTAGACGCATACCTCAAGGAATTGAAGACACTAAAAGTAATGAGAAAAATTTAAAACATCAGGCTGAGATACGCTGAACAAACAGAAAAAGACCTTAAATTCATATCCTCCAATAATAAAATGAAAACAACAGTAGAGGCACAAAAGTTGTGGTGATATAGGAAAATATAAAATCAGAGGAAGAAAATAAAACAGTTAGAGAGAACCCAAAGCAGTTCTACAGGGAATTGGGGAAAACAAACATACGTGCTATTAAAACACCACCAACGAAAGATGAAACAGAATATTTTGGGAGGAATTTCTATGAAGGCCCTGCAGAGCACAACAGAGAAACAGAAGGGTTGCCCAAGATACGGGGCAGCACAGAAAAAGTAAACATCTAAACCTTGGAATGGCCTGAAGGTACAACAATTAAACTGGAAGCCAGGTTGAAAAGAGCCCCAGACTGGCTCTGATGGAGTTGCCCAACTTTTGGCTCAAATATTTTACTTCTCTCCACCAAGACCTGGCTAACTGCAAAAAAAAACCAAACCAAAAAAACAATC